>NC_056557.1:15104561-15105320 GCF_013358625.1 Macadamia integrifolia
GGATTTTGTCTTTCCAAAGGTCATGGTGGAGTTGCTCCAGTTTTGGTCTTATGCTCCTTTTGGTAATAGGGGCAGGTTTCTGTAGCGTGTTACTATCCATGCAAATCAATGGGCTATATGAGAGGAACTGAATTCTATGCTCTTTAGAGGTGGAGTCATCGGTCCTCGTATTGGGAAAGACTAAGATGGCCCATTTGGCAGTGACTGATTCCTTGTTTATGGCAATATATCCTTTATTTGTTTCATGATTGATCTCATATAACCAGATCAGGGAGTGGTTTCTCATCGAGGCATCCTCCAGTGGTTATCCACGTAACCCTGGCCCTTCTGGCTGGGGATGTAAACAGAATGAACTCGGAGGTGATACACCAGTATCCAGATTCCATCCGATTAGCATATGTGCTATCCAAAATCAATTGGATATCCATTGGATATCTCAGATGAGTATCCAAATTTGCGCTCGCTAAGGATTTGAGTTTGAGTCCGATAATATCCTATTAAAATTTTGTAATATATAATAATTAATAAATAAAACAGAACTAATGCATACTTGTTTCTACTTTAGGAATAAAAAAACATTCTAAGCATAAGTTCAATATTTTAATCTGTTTCCTGTTACCACCTGGATATTGAACCCTATACATATATACATCTGGGTCAGGTTAATTAGAGATGAGGCAGGAACTATCCTAGGAGCTTGAGGCAGGAACTATCCTAGGAGCTTACTCCCTATAAGTGTAGGGGCTGCGCTCAGACACA
>NC_056557.1:15105340-15170365 GCF_013358625.1 Macadamia integrifolia
TTTTTTTTTTTTTTTTTATGTCTATAAATTTGTTTTCATTCAGGGTGATTTTAGCAGTATTCTAGGGTGATTTTAACAGCATTCACGGACTCCAAATAAAGTTTGACCAGAATATAACTTTGTCACTACAACTGAGATTTAAATAATCTTGTATTTGTTGGAAAGCTTTGATGCTCCAAAAATCAATATGCAGACGAAAAAAGAAGAAGGGTCTGAAAGAGACCATTGAGGCAGTGTTGAATTTAATGGAATTTCCCAAAATTGTTGCATTTGTTATTTATTTTCTCGACTATCCAACAATCCACTGTTGGACTCCGATTTCACCGAGTTCTCCCTTCTATTGAGACCGGAACAGCTCCACAATTGAATCAAGTTAAAAATGTGTCCTGTTCCAGCCTAGACTGTCAAATATGTCGGCTGAATTTAATTTTTTATATTTATAAATATTTATGATTTTTTTTCCTAGTTTTTGGAATACATTCATGAAACCTCTTTGTGCACACTACATGATCCTGACTAAATAATAATGCCATATGTTTGGGAATTCATTGCATTTATGAGATCCTTGTGTTGAGCATGAGCTACGTGACACACACTTCCTGTATTTCATTTTTCTTATTCATAAAATTTCTTTGACTCTTAGGAAATAAATACATGAAACCTTTTACTGTCAGTTGCTAAAGTAATTTTCCGAAAAACTGCAGAAACTCATTGCATATGATCATCTAGAAGGCGATCCTGGTCTAGATGGCGGTAAAAATGCTTCCCTATTTACAGACATTCTCAACATGGTTTGTGGTTGTGTTGATAATTCATCATCCGACAGGTATTTTCTTAAATGTTATTCATTTTTATCTGATATGTCTGGCTTATTCGCACTTGTAATTGGTTGCAAAATGCATTTGTAATTTGCAGTACCATTCTACAAGTATTAAAGGTGCTTCTCACTGCTGTAGCATCGGCCAAATTCAGAGGTACACCCAACTGATGAATGAGTGTTATAGGCTGTTGTATGTTAACTCTGTGTTTTATTTTGTTTTTCTTTGGTTTATATATTTGTTATTTACATGAGTTGAGTCATTGTTAGTTTGCCGGAGGTTCATACTTGCCATTTTTCTCTAAACACATTCATCAGTGTCACTGTGTTGTTCCTATTTTCTTATAAATTTGAAGGGAAAAATTTATTTGATGCCCGCAAGAATCAGTCCTATATGGATCATAATGTTGACCTATGAACAACAAATGTACAGTTCAAAAACTTGTTTTGGTAGGCCATTTTGGGTAGACCAAAATTACTGACATGCACCGAAATTTGGGGAATTTCGCTGAAACAATGTCTTTTTTGTCTGCAACGGAGACATGGCAGAAATTATCAAAATTTTGCCGATTCCTTGGTTTGTCTTCGTCTTGGCCTCAGTCGAAATCACCAAAGTTTCTGAAATTTCGGCGAGTTTTTGAACTATGATACAATGTCAGCACTAGATATGTATGTTGAAATGGTTCTGCATTCTGGGGCTGTAAAAAGCTATGTGGGCTCTGAATCTGATGGTAAGATCCTTTTTTTGTGTGGAGCTCAGTGTGATGTTTCCTTGTATACATCCAAAGACCTCCTGTACTGGTACCAACGCTCATTCGCTCAACCTTTTTTGAATTTCAACTAGACCAGTTTGCCGTCCATCCATTTGTATTTATTTGGTTGTCTGTATCAAAATGGAAATGGAGTGAGAGGTCTTTTAACTGTTATCACTCTATTGACCCACCTAGATGAACTAAAATGTTGGTCTACCTATTGGATTGTGTTCTAGAAACCAACGGTTGAAATTTCACATTTCAGACCCATTTTGCCCAGGGCTGAAACCGAAATATCAGCAAAATGGGGGCAGAATTTGGTCCATTTCGGGGCCTAAACAGTGGGGTTTTGCCTTGGAACTTCAAGGATTGTCTATTTAAGCATGATTACACAACAACAAAGCCTTGGTCGGCTATGTGGATCTATCATTACACATTTTTGAATAATTAGATTGAAAAAACAAACACCTGAAGTGGTAGGTTGGCTTAGAACTGTATGTTTTTAGTGTTTTTAGTGTATAGCCATTTTTCCTTTCTTTTTATCACGTGTTCTTGTATGGTTATAGTGTATAGACGATTTTCCTTTCGTTTTATAACGTATTCTACGCATAGTTTAGGTATAGAACACACAACATTGAATCAAAATAGTTGAAATGAGCTTTATTAATGAAGAACCATAAAATCAGAAGGCATTTCACATTTACCAAAGTGTGAAACTATTTAATGGTACAAATCAACAGTACATTGTTCTAGTAATCCTGGCTGGCTCCTTACCCTTGCTCTTCGCTGCCTGTGGATGGGATGTTGAGCCACTAGGGGTTTGGCTATGACCCTGAAATTGTGGTGGAGAAGATTGAGTGCTTCTCTATTTCTCCCTTTTTCATTCTTGCCATCTCACATTATTCTCACTTCATGTCGTGATGCTCAAATTGCACGGGCCAAGTCTGGATCCTCATCTCTCCCTTCCATTTCTGATCCTTCATAGTCCCCAAAATCATCCATCAAACATTTTGTGAACCTTTCCTCATCTTCCTTTCCCTTGCTTTTCTCTTCAGTTGCCTTTGGATGTTTTTTCCCTGCTCAATTTTATGGAGCAATTTGCATACTTGAACACATTTGAATACTCTCCTGCCATGTGTTGTTTCTGCCTTGTCACCCCACCTCCAAAATGTGCAGTATCACAGAACTACAGAAGTTGCATCTTCTGTGTAACCTGTTGTCCCCTATTGTCTGACAATTGTTCCAACCAATTTCGGTCTCTTGTCGCAGCATCTTCTTGAATGCCAGACTTTTACCATTTCCATAAATGATGCATTTGATCATAAGGTATTTGAAAGTCCACATGTAATTTTCAAACAAAATTAGAGTACTAGACACATTTGCATTGATGTATCCATAAATTTTTTTTTTTTTAAATTCTCAAAATTAGAGTAAAAATTAAGAAAATGCAGAAAAATGAGAAAAATGCAGCAATTTGTACTTAATGTATAGCAATGTTTCCATAATGTGTTTCATTGTCCACATGTAATTTTCAAACCAAATGCAGAATTTTTTCAAAAAGTTCATAATTTTTATTTTCCATAATATAGGAAAAATATACAAGTATAGGAAAAGTCGGAACAGTACAGAAATCAAAGTCCAGATTGTATTTCATACATTAGTAACATTGCATGTAATTTTCAAACAACAGTGGACCCATTTTCATTGGTGTGTACTTAATTTTTTAAAATTTATATGTCCCAAAAATAGGCAAAAAATAAGGAAATTACTGCAATGCTATACATGGCCATAGCCCATAGATCTCATCTCTGTCAGTCATCTGCAGTTTTTAAAACTCATTTATCACTCTTTTTTTTGCAAGAAAATTTAAAGTTTTCCCATTTGGATGTTGTTTTGGTTCTTGTGGAAAAATCACAAATCAATGCTTGATTTATGCAAATACTCAAGTTTGATGCTATGAATCACTTAGTTTTTCTGTAATATACTGGGTTAAAATTGTTTTTGATGTAGGAATGGAATCTCCAACTCAAATCAAAGCTAAAAGTTGGGATTGAGAGGTTTTAGAGAGGATCAGTATCTTCTCTATTTGCAGTTCTCTGTTTCTGGTTTCTGCAGCTTTTTTAGTATAAGTATTGAATAGTGTTGACTTGTATTGATTAGTATCACGGTAGTTTTTCCTAGTGATACTTAAAATGCTGGTCAGGAGTACCTTAAATCTTTGCTGTTAGCCTTCTACATAGTTTCAATGCAGAGAATACACTGTTCCCAGGGGTGGAAGGTTGGCTTTGTTTTTGTAGAGTTAGGAAGATTACTTTACCTTTCAGTTTCAATCAGGAAATACCTTGGATAGTAGATGTACACAATCCATAGACATCCTTATGGTACACATTACTTATCCATAGGATATCGGGTGGAAAAGAAGTTGGAGAACATAATTATGTGTCCTCCATTTGAACTTGAATAGAAGGGTATAACATTATGCTTAGCAGGCTTTGTAGAGTTTGTTTTACTTGTTTTCTGTAGATATTCATTTTGAAACACCACAGTACATAAGGAGAATTAATTAATCTATTGAATCAGTTTCCAGGATCTTTGGATTACAAATATAATGAATTTCAGGATCTTTGGGTTATCAAGTATAATGAACTTTTCTTTTGTTCTTGTATATTCTATATAATTGCTCAATTTAGTGGCTATTAGCTTTATGCTCTCTTGTAGTCTTGTGGCATAAACGTCTTTCTGAATCCTCATTCTGTATCTGCGTAATAACAACTGCATGTTTCAGCCACAGAATCCATATTTTACATCTGTCTGAATTCATATTTTGATTTTGATGGGTAATGGAATAAAAACTTTCATGACCTCAGTTGGAATTGACTGAAGTCCGATAAAAGTTACATTTATTTCTACTATGGAATTCAAATCAGAGTCATTCCATCCCTACCTGCGATACAGTTACCATGCTTACCAGCTCTTACCATTTCCGCCTATAGATATAAGTCAAGAGCTGATCTCCAAGGCAACTGATTCTGGAAATAAGGAACAAGGAGTCAAGAGGAGAGGTGTAGCCGATGAGCAACAGGATGAGTAAGCTAACATAACTGCAGGGGATGATGAACACAACTATCTGATGATGCATCTCAGCTGCTTCATTCTATGGTTGCCAGACTGGTGTTGACCATAGTTGTCAAGGCACCTAGGCATTGGAGGGTTGCCTAAGCACTTAGGCGACAAGGCGCCCTAGTATTTTTATTTTTTAAATGTATCCATTGTATCTAGTATGGCGATAATATAATTATTCTTACAGCATTACAGCAACAAAGATACTGATTGAATCTATCCACTAATTTGCCATTGTATCTAACGACATCATTTTCAGCGTTGCACAATGACATTATGTTAGAAGCAACATTATTTATTTGGGGGGGGGGGGAACGTTAGTAAACTAGAGAAGGAGAACAAAAGTAGGGAACTACTGAAGTTCAATTTCTCTCTTAATTATTTAATTAATTTTGGGTTCTAAATGTTCCCATGCTTCTCACCTATACACAAACTTGTACACAAGTGAATAAAAGTGTTAGGAAAAAAGTTATTTAGGGGAAAAAAACAAAAACATAAGGGAAACAATTGACCTCTTAAGGACCTAGGTGTCCCAAGGCTCCTGCCTTGTTAAGTTAGAAAAGGTGGGCGACCTCCCAGCCCTTGGAAACCCCCTAGATGCCAAGGTGGCGGTGCCAGGACAACTATGGTATTGACAAACATGTGGTGCTTAAAATTGGCCATGTGGCAGGTTTATTGGGGGCCCAAATTGCACTGAGATTGTCCCCATCCTCTGCTACTCAACAGTCGAATTTTTGCCTAAATAGACTTTGACACTTGTTAATATAAATTGGAGAAATGTGGTTAAGAACCACTCATCTTTGAACAGTTTTATGACATGGAGAAATGTGCTTAAGAAATTAGAATCTCTGATCCTTTGAATTGTTTTGGACCATGAAACTACAAGTGAAATGTTGCAACGGCCATGTGATTGAATTAGTGTCTGAAATATGGCATCTGATAGAATTAGTGTCCAAAATATGGCACCTGATCCTGATTTATTACGTTGTGTCCTCTTGCCTCTCAATTGTTGTGAATTTCCTAGTTGGATTGGAACACATTGCTGAAATGAGGTCTGGAGGAAAATTCTGGTGACCTGCTTAAATTTGCCCCTTTTTGGTCATAAATAGATCAGGTTGCAAAGTTATAATTGAAATTTTTGATTTTTCAGCAGCTTTTGTACATATGTATGCTATGAACACATGCTTGTGTGTGTGTGTGTGTGTTTTCTCATTTGAAGTTTTGAACTGAAGAACTAAACTTTCACTTCTTCACATGCAGTGCATGGGGAATCTTTGTTGGGAGTTATCAGAATTTGCTATAACATTGCTCTTAATAGGTACCTGTTTCTTTGTACCGCATTTATAATTTGATTCAGACTTGGAATGCAAACTTCTGATATGTAATTGGATGTTTAGCAAAAGTCCAATAAATCAGGCAACATCAAAGGCTATGTTGACTCAGATGATCAGCATCATATTCAGGCGAATGGAATCTGACCAGGTTTGGCACCGTTGTCCTCCATTTCTAGATTTTCTTTTACTTGCTGAGCAAAGAGGTGTTTCATTGATATAATTGTTGGTTTTATTTGACTGATATGCAAAGAGATTGAGATCTTATTTAATCACATTTATTTTCTTCTAGAATATAAGTAATTCACAGTGTATTTCGGGTTATACTTCATCATCTGGTGCTGCTCCACATTCAGCAACCACATCGGCAGTTTGTTCAAACTCAAAAGATAGCGAGACTTCGCAGAATGATGAAGATGATAAAGTAACCACTCTTGGAGATGCACTTTCTATGAACCGGGACAAAGATGCGTCTGTTGCATCGGTTGAGGAGCTGCAGAGTCTTGCAGGCGGTGCTGATATCAAGGTTCATGCATTTTCGTATCCCTTCTAGATATGAATGTGTGCGTTCTTTTTTCTTTCTTTTAGTTAGTTACCAGATTGCTCTGTGTGGCTGCTACTGGTTAATGCAAGGTTTCTTATGTTACAAAATTTGGATATTTTAATCAGGGTTTAGAGGCTGTTCTTGACAAGGCTGTGCATCTTGAAGATGGGAGAAAGATAGCAAGGTGTGGAGACAATATATTTTATGTTACAGATGTTTCTTGGATGAAGTTACCATTGGCATGCTTTGGATCCTTAGGTCTTTGACTTCTTTTTATTTGGTTTTTAGGGGGATAGATCTTGAGAGCATGAGTATAGGGCAACGTGATGCTTTGCTGGTATTTCGCACGCTTTGCAAGGTCGAAGATCTTAATACGTTGAAGTTTCCCTGCTTTAAAATTTCTGGGCCTCAAGGATTCCTTTAATATGTTGTATATTCCTGTTTTTTGGATGAACTCTTTCACAGATGGGTATGAAAGAAGATAATGACGAGGTTACCAATAAGACAAGATTGTTATCTCATGAGCTTCTGCAGGTTCTAAGCCATCACTCTGATATTTTGTGCATGTGCTTTATTGTTCAATATTTTTGGATGTTTAAGACTTAAGAGCATGCGTGGTGTTAAAAATGTTGATGTATGCATCTCTTTTTATATTTTTCGAGGAAGGGGGATCTTTAGGGCGTTTGCAGTTTGCACTGAGGGCATCTGACCTCCCTAATGAAGTTCATTTCAATAGGGAGGCCAGGATCATTTGGTGATGTGGTAGATAACCTATCAATGCAGAGTGGTCAGCCATGAACTTGTCATTGGCGCAGTATTACTTATTTTATTGTATGTGTTACTGTTACTTTTCTTTTATCCTTGTGTGCGTGTGCTTTTAATTCTGAGATAGCTTTAGCCTTGATCCATTTCTGTCATTCCATTTTCGTATTCTTTTTTAAAAGAAAATGCTTAGGAGATTAAAGAATTATATCTGGGTTTCATTCTGGAGGTTAGTGTTGGTTCGCAGTCATTTTATTAGTCATGTTTTTTTAAAAGAAAACGTTTAGGAGATTAAAGAATGAACACTTGTCTTTGTTATATTTGGGTTTTATGGAAGAGGTTAGCATATATTGAAAACAAACAATATGTTCTTTGAACTTTACAATATTTTACATCTAAAGAGCCCAAGTCATGTGGCATAATCGGACACAAGAAATGGAAACAACTTACATGGATCCGTACAAAGCCAAAAAGAAAAGTAAAAGGAAAGTAAAAGGAGAGGGACACAACAACAACTCAGAAAATTCCAACCTAAATGGGGTCATCTACATGGATCCTAGCTCTATAGTCAGCTCTATTCGAGGTCATACCTGGGACAAGTCCTAACCTGTGCATGTCTTTCTTCACCACTTCTTCTATGGTTATTTTAGGCCTGCCTCTAGCTCTTTTAGATCCTTCAATTTGAATCAGATCACTGCTTCATCAACTGTCCTGGTTTGACTGAAGCTACACCTCATATATTCTGTTTTTGTTCTGCTTATCTTAACAATCTATTGATTCCAAATTTGTTCTCCATAACTCCTACTTTGCATTAATCCCTTCCATTCTCTCATCCATCAAAATAATATCATCAACAAATAACATAAACCAATGGACCTCGTCTTGAATGTGCCTAGTTAATTCATCCGTGATGAGCGCAAAGAAATAAGGGCTTAAAGTGAATCCTTAATGCAACCCAATAGTAATTGGGAAATCACTATTTTGGCCGTCAGCAGTTCTAACACTTGTCAATACGTCCGAATATATGTCCTCAATAATATTCACATAGATACTTTAGTCCCTACTCTTCTCTAGGACCTGCCATATGAGTTCTCTAGGGACTTTGTCATTGGATTTTTCAAGGCCTATAAAGACCATGTGAAGGTTCTTTTTGTATGCTCTAAATATCTCCATGAGCCTCTTTAGAAGGTATATAACATCTGTCGTAGATCGCCCTGGCATAAAACCAAATTGATTCTTTGAGATATTATCTTCTCTTCTTAGCGGGTTTCAATAACCTTTTCCCTACTTTTTAATCAAAAGACTATGGTGCCTCGTCATACAAGATCTGAATTATTCCTAATCAGAATTAATTCCAGCTATATGATATAAATCATGAATTTCTCCTGTAATAGTTTGGCATACTTGCAGTTCAAGGAGAAATGTAAATGTTATTCATGGTTTGGGTCAAATTTACAGTCTTAGTGACTATATGCCTATTGACTATTGCATGTACTTTGTTATGTCTTTCTTTTTTTTTTTTGGTGAAATACATCGTATGTCTTTCTGACTGATAGAATTATTATACCATCAAAGAATACCGTAGACATTTTGTGGTAGAGCTTCCACCAATTGGCCTGAGATTTCAAGCACTTCTGCCATTTGGCTTATAAGGGCTTTGTTCTTGCTGGTTTTGTTCTTGTGCTAACTTCTTATAAATACACTATACATGGTTAATTCCATTTTATTGCAGGGTTTATTGGAAGGGGTTAGCAATTCTTTTACCAAGAACTTCCATTTTATTGACTCAGTCAAAGCATATCTTTCATATGCTCTGTTGCGGGCAGCAGTTTCTCAGTCCCCTGTCATATTTCAGGTTACTTGTGTGCTTCTAATTGTATTTCTTGCCTTAATCTACTTCTGAGGAATTTCTCTTTTCATGGTTATGATTTCCTTTTCTGCAGTATGCAACTGGAATCTTTACCGTGCTTTTGCTGCGATTTAGGGAAAGTCTAAAAGTATGTTTACCATAATCTCTTTCATTTTCTTTAAAAATATTTTGTGTGTTGTCTGTTGATGCTTCAGTTTTAACAATCCTTTTTCAGGGTGAAATTGGTGTTTTCTTCCCCTTGATAGTTCTTCGTTCCTTGGATGGCTCGGATTGTCCCCTCAACCAAAGAGCAAGTGTTCTCCGGTACAACTTTCTTTTCTAATTGATTTATATGCAAGACTGGTGTTTTCCCCTAACTAGTTACTCATTCAATGAATCAGTAGATGTCTGACTTGTCAGATTTGCATGGTGGGTACTCTATGTTGTTAGTTCGTACCCTTTGGATGTGGTAAAAGGGGCGTTACCCAGTGCACGAGGATCTCATGGTTGGTTTGTTTCCTCTGAGCAAAAAATCTACAAACTGGACCTGGTTAGTGGTTCAGCTGTAGAGATCTGTAGCCAGGAGATGAGCACTGGTCAGTTCTGAATTTGTTTCCAAATCTTCTGCTCCAAGCTTCCTTCAACTGGATGGCCAAACCAGTTACATAGCCCCTTCTTATTTTCACATTATTTATTTCATCTACCAGTGGAAACATAAGCTCAGAACTTTTTTCACTTTTTATTTATTTGTCAAAGGTGGAAGGAGATGGTAGATTCTAGAAAGTGATCAGAACTTATTTCGCTGTCTGTAAATTGTAAATTTTGGAATATAAAATACCTCCTTAATGTTCATCATGGCAGCCGCCAAGCTTTGTGTTGAATAGATATTTCTTCTGAAATCCAGGACCGTCTATGTAGTTATTCAGGATGAGGTGCAATTTGGCAATTTCTTTCTCCGTTGGAATATTGAGGATATTGGGATTTGTTTTATTGCTTTTGGGGTTTTTGTGGTTAATAGGTCTTTTAGTATTTTTAGTTCTTAACGGAGAGGTTTTCTATTTTCTTTTTTCTTGGTACAAGGATAATTGCACCTACACAATATCCCTCTCAGCCCAAACCCCACCACATGAGGTGGGATCCCTGGTCCTTGCTATCAACAGCTGGAAGCCTTACCACCAAGCCAAGCGTAAGACTGCCCCTTTTAGTTGGACTTCTATTGAGTAGATTGTGACTTACAACCATAAATTAGAAAACCTTGGTGAGATAGGATTTTGTGGGGAAGAAACTTTACAGATCCATGTATCTTCACAAATTTTATCACTGCATTCTGTATGGATTCACCAATCCCCTTTAAAGTGGATTTTTTGTTGAGTTATCTTCTTCTTCTTCTACCTTCAACTTACTATTTTCTACTTACTGTTACAGCAGTTTCCTTCATGTCATAATTGGCTTATTCTATGATTGTTTCAGCCTCAAATCACTTCTACATTGTTTTCATAACCTGCTCCAATCAACCATAGCCTTCACCCATTCACCCTGCATAAAAACCTCGCTATTGAACTGTTTCCCTTTCTTTTTTCTAACCCTTCTTCACAGAAATTTCCAGACATTAGAACTCAATCAACTTTATTGGAAGTGAGATTCCATTAACCCTAACCTATCATATTTTCATCCATTTCTTATAATCCAGAACCATAGGGTTTTGGCCACTCCTAGACTCCTAGTGCTCTTATAATTCTTCTTTTTCTGCAGCTAGCATCTATTTTCCTTCATTTTCTGTCAGCCTTCTATTTAGGGTATCTTTTCACTAGTGGAAACATTGATCTCACTTTTTTTTTTGGCTTAGACATTCTGTTGAAACCTAATTTTACATTTTATATGCCCTACACATGACGAAGCGAGTAACCGAGTAGTAGGGTTTTCCCAAGCTGAAAAACCTAGAAAATAGCACATTCTTTTGAGGTGAGAAAACATAACTGCTGTAAAATCTGCTTGCAAGACAGAAAATAAGAGTTAATGATTACTGGAATTGACATCTGGAATCATATTCAAAACCTCCATCCGACCAGTTTCTCCCTCACATATCCTTTGTTTATTTTTTTTTCTTTTTCTAATAACTAGCTTATTTATTGATTGAAGAGTGAAGAATATCTCTATAATATTCTGTCAACCCGTGTCCCTATGACTATGGAGGGGCTTTCTCATTCTGCTGGAACATTAGTTCTGGAGAGAAGGGTATTGTGTGGGCACACATTTAAATCAACTAACCAATTCAAACTTTGTTGAATCAATATGTTTTTCCTAAATATGCCTTCCCATGTTTCCTTCGATCTACTTCTTGATTGCAGGATGCTTGAGAAAATTTGCAAGGATCCTCAAATGCTTGTTGACATATATGTTAACTATGATTGTGATCTTGAGGCACCAAACTTGTTTGAACGCATGGTATGGTCTAATGGATTTTTCAGTAGATTAGTAAAACTGTGCTGAATTTTCTGTGTGAAGCTTTTAAGTATGCTGCTAATGCATGTACATTTTCGCCCACCTATTATGAAGGTTACGGCTTTATCAAGAATAGCTCAAGGGAATCTAAATGCTGATCCAAACTCAGCTGCTTTATCCCAAACAGCATCAATCAAAGGTTCATCTCTTCAGGTAATTTAACTTCATGTCTGCAATAAAGTAATAGAAAGATATGGTTGATATGCAACTTATTTAGGCTTGCCATTTACTTTACCAATTAAATCTATTACTTTTGCAGTGCCTTGTTGGTGTCCTAAAGTCGCTTGTTGATTGGGAACGAACCCATAGGCAATCTGAAAAGCAGAATAAAAGCAGTCAATTGCTTGAAGAAGAGGTGTTAATTAGAGAATCTGTTGAGCCTAAGAGCAGTGATGATATTCCTAACAACTTTGAGAAGGCTAAGGCGCATAAGTCAACCATTGAAGCTGCTATCTCTGAGGTTATTGCTTAGTTTCTGACTTCCCAACTCTACAAGTTAGAAATATGTTAAATAAGTAAAATAACTTTGTTCATTTTCTTCTTTTTCTCTGTTGTTTGTAATTTGATATGGATTCTATTATTCTTTATCCCCTTAATGATGCTAAAGTATATTGACATCACGTTTGTTCTCTGTGTGTGTGTGTGTGTGTTTTTTTTCTTTTATATTAACTTTAACTCAAAGTTTTTAGGAAATATTGGAAGAGTTAAATATGAATTTATATCTTTTACAGTTCAACAGACAACCAGGAAAGGGAATAGAGTACTTGATATCAAATACATTAGTGGAGCATACACCTGCTTCAGTTGCCCAATTTCTTAAGAATACTCCGAATTTGGATAAGGTACGTGTCTAATAACAAGTTTGTCTTTCGTTTATCTTTTGAAGAGAGCTAATATTCTTCTGATTTTGTAGGCTATGTTAGGTGACTATTTAGGCCACCATGAAGAGTTTCCTCTTGCTGTCATGCATGCTTATGTTGACTCAATGAATTTTTTGGGAATGAAGTTTGATACTGCAATACGTGAATTCCTTAGAGGATTTCGGCTTCCAGGGGAAGCACAAAAGATAGATCGAATCATGGAAAAGTTTGCTGAGCGGTATGATTAAATGCACACAGATACTTTATGTAAATAGAGTATATGCATAGACATGGATATATATTATATAGACTGGAAACTATTGGCGAATAAATTCCTTTTATTGAGATTTCAACTCAACTCATCCTAAATCTTACTAATTGCGGTTGGCTACATGCATTTTATTTCGCCAATCAACTCTATTCAAAGCCATACTTTTTACTAGTTTAAACTATGCATCTTTCAATTTCATCTCATGATTCTTTCAAAATTTTCATCTAGTATACTCCTCCTTGAAACCATTTTGTAACCTAAGGTTCTAAAGAGAGGAAACGAGAGTTGAGAATTTGTAGTACGACTATCAAACCTAAATTGGGGGCTTGATACCAAGTTGAAATGTAAAGGTCGTGTAAGAACAAGGGAGCAAGACATAAGATGGAAGAGGAAGGTTGTGTGCATAGTTGGCACGGCGACAAGGCGAACCAAGGCGTTGGTGGGTTGCCCAAGCGTTTAGGCGACCGCCTTAAGGCGGACAAGGCGACAATGTGTTATTTTTCATGTTCTCTATTTTTTAACATTATTTAGTATGCTACATATACCTTGTATCATAAAAAATCAATATTAAGCCACATTAAGTCATCAAAAGTCAACATTAAACCTCATCAAATCATAAAAAAATCAACATTTATAGAATTGCTCTTGTTCTATAATAAGTTTTACTAGTCAACTGATTTTATTTTTACATGAGACGTTTTGCATTAAGTATAGCATAAAACCAGCTTTTCAACAAGTCAAAGATTACTTAAATTTGAGTTGTAATGACAAAGTTATGTTCTGGTCAAACTTATTTTAGGCTATGTTTGGAAGCCAAAAGAAGAAAAGAAAAGAAAAGAAAAAATTCAAAAAATTTTGAATTTGAGGAGAGAGATAGATGCATTAAAAATCATTGTGTTATCATTCCTCTTTATATTATTTTGTCTTTTGTACTATTTTATTTTCTTGGTAACTAAACATAGCTTTAAAGTGCTCGAATGTTGTTACAACCGCTTGAATGAAAATAATTTTATGGACATCAAAACAAAAGATTATTTTACTAGACTTTTGATTTTTAATAATGTTTTACCATGATAAGATTTATAAAATTTCATTATTGAGAAAAACCATAACATTTGAAAGTATCACTTTTACAACAAAAAATCTAGTTTTTGTTCTTGGAATGGGGGGTTGACTTTTTATCTTTTTGGAATTTGATTTTTAAACTATTTTTATTGGATTCAAATAGGGGGTAATTGCTTATTTATGAATAATTCTCAAATAAATGAATAACAATTACTTAAATGATATCTAGCATAAATAAGTGCCAAAGTATAAGGCGACATGCAGTGCAATAAGTCGGCAGTTGCCTAGGACCCAGGTAAACCGCCTGGATGCCAAGGCGGCGCCTGGGTGATAATGTAGGACTAGATTTGATAAACCAAACTAGTCCCAATACTATAGGAAATTATAAACCAAAGAACAAGCAAAATCCATCAAGTAACCCAACAGCAGTATACTAACAAATCTGGACAGCAGGTTCTAAAACCTTACAGTCGACCAACAGCTTCAAGAAAACCTCAACAGTAGAATATTAAACAGCATATGATAATTTCAAATTACTATTAGGTGAATCAGTCCATTCAGGAACAAGGGCAGCAACTAATTTCATCACAGATTAGGTAAAACCAGAATCAATTCCACAAAACAGCAACACAGTGAACTCAGAACTCAGAATTGCAGAAATCAGTTATCACCAGTTGTAGGACTAAATAGTAGCAGAACTGGGATATTAAATAGACAACAGATTTCTGCAAGGCAAAACAGAAACAGAATTCAGATCTGGACAGACTTAGCATTTGGCCAGAATTGAGAGAAACTTCATAACTCAAAATCCCCTAGTTTGATTGGTTCCAAATTAAGGTCGAGCCTCCCTCTTAATAAACCCAACAATCGATCAAAAGGGGAGGGCTATCGGCTGGTTGGATCTTCCAGAACAGAGTAGGGGCAGTAGGAAGAAATCTAGAGATTTCCAGAACCAGAATTCAATCACAGTTTCAGATTTCTTACCTGATTTGAAGAACCTTGCAATTAATTTTGAAAAGAAAGAAATAATAGTTGAAGAGACCTCTTGGACTTCATGCCGCAAAGAGTCAATTGGATCAAACACCAATTCCTTCAGCCTTGATCAAACACAAGACAACTCTTCATGAAGAAGACAATAGCAACAACCATTATTTTTTTATCAAAATCATTCTAGGCTTTTAGGAGCCTCCTCTTCTTTATTTACAATGTTAATGGGGGAAGGAATTACAAAATAGAAGGTTCCTAAAAAAGGAAACCAAATATTCTCCTAATGCGATAGTTACTAAAAACTGACATTAGAAACTAACTGAAATTAGAAACTAGTTGAAAAATGAAACTAACTACTAATGACTTGACTCAATTAACAATTTGACTTCTAAGGAACAAATATAACTCAAATTAAACCCAACTAAAAAGGAAACTAATGGAAAAAGGAAACTAACTAGTAATCCCGTACTCAATCTTAGAGACCCCCTTTTAGACCTATAAAAGTGGTCTATTACACTCAAAATACATGGGATCAAAGGCCCAACATGTATGGAACCCAACCCTAGGCTTATTCCTAATAAAACAAGCCTATTTTGGTAATTAATTTGCATCAGGCGATGCCTTGACAACTATGGTTGTGTGTGTGAGAATTGCCTCACCCGCACCTACATTGCTTCACTTATATGATAAGAGGAATTACATCACCTTCCTAAGGGTGGTAAAAGGTAAAAAGGGAAAAATACATTATATGACAACAAGATAATAAACAAGTTCCCAAAGTACCCCTATTACATAAACTCCTAACAGTTTCTTCACTGCTTCAACATTCAACTCCTTTCAAGTCTCTGGCATTATATATCATTATTAATCCCTAGGCTGCAAATTTGGTTATTCTTACAATGTGGTATCTTTTTTTCATTTTTAACCTTGGAGTATTTTGGAGCTGCAATTCAGCAAGCTCTTATAACGAGAATCTATGAATAATGCATTATATACCATAATTTACATTTTGTAACATTATTAGGAAAATAAGCATCCTTTATGGGGTTTGGAAATCATTACTTGATTGGCTCCTGTGGTTAATTTTACGGTCTAACTACCCGTGTATACTAATCATTGTAGTACTCAGACATTCTTTCTGGTGGTTGTGATAATGATACACAAAGAATATCCATGGTAGAATTTGTAGTTTGTTCTCATCCCTGCATGTGTACCACACATCTTGATATTCAATAAGTTGCCATTAATTTCCACGTATATGACACTAAGCTCTAAGACAACTGGTTACCCTTGTATCTGTTGGACTACTTGCAGATATTGTGCTGATAATCCAGGACTCTTCAAGAATGCAGATACTGCATATGTTCTTGCATATGCTGTTATAATGTTGAATACGGATGCCCACAATCCGATGGTGTGGCCTAAAATGTCAAAGTCTGACTTCATACGCGTGAACACTGTGAGTGATGCGGAAGAGTGTGCCCCGATTGGGCTTCTTGAGGAGATCTATGATTCTATCGTTAAGGAGGAGATAAAAATGAAAAATGATGTGACTTTTGCCAGTAAAAACAGCAGGCAAAGGCCAGAAACAGAAGAAAGAGGTCGACTTGTGAGTGTGCTTAATTTGGCCCTCCCCAGAAGAAAGTCAGCTACAGATACAAAATCAGAAAGTGAAGATATTATCAAGCAAACACAAGCTTTAATCAGAAATCAAGGTGTAAAGAGGGGAGTTTTCTATACAGCACAGAATATTGAACTTGTGAGACCAATGGTTGAATCTGTGGGGTGGCCATTGCTTGCTACATTTTCCGTTACTATGGAGGAAGCAGACAACAAACCGAGGGTCATTCTCTGTATGGAGGGATTCAGAGCTGGCATACACATTGCTCGTGTCCTGGGAATGGATACGATGCGCTATGCTTTTCTGACATCTCTAGTTAGGTAAGACTTCAATTTAGTTCTTTACCTGCTATTGTTCCAATTATGTTCTTTAGATATTGGTCAAGAGTCATTGTATTTATGGAAGTTTGATGTTTAAAATCATTATCTTGAACACCATGGTTTTGAATTATGTCCAGATTTACTTTTCTGCACGCTCCAAAGGAAATGCGTAGTAAGAATGTGGAGGCACTGCGGACTCTATTAGCTCTGTGTGACTCAGAGACAGACTCCCTTCAAGACACCTGGAATGCTGTCTTGGAATGTGTTTCTCGGCTAGAATTTATTACTTCAACTCCATCAATTGCTGCGACTGTCATGTATGGTTCAAATCAGATTTCCAGGGATTCTGTTCTTCAATCACTCCGTGAGTTGGCTGGGAAACCAGCCGAACAAATATTCGTGAGCAGTGTGAAACTTCCCAGTGATTCAATTGTGGAGTTTTTCACAGCTCTTTGTGGTGTGTCTGCTGAAGAACTGAAACAAACGCCTGCTCGCATTTTTAGCTTGCAAAAGCTTGTTGAGATCAGTTATTATAATATGGCTCGGATACGGATGGTAAGTTGGCAAATCCACTGTCAACTGAAATTTATCCATTTTTCTTTTAAACCAGGAACTTATCTGGGTACCCTTCGCCGGACCCTAAAATTTTATTGATAGAAAGATGAAGAAACTACAATGAAGGGGGTGGGCATAACCCGCCTTACCCTGAACCCAGCATATGAAGATTTTACTAAACAATATTAGAAAATAAAAGCCAAAACCCAACCTAGATACAAAACCAAAGGAATGATGGCTTCATAACCAGACACAAAACAATCTATTTTGTTCTAATACATGGAATTCGAGAATTATCATCCTTGATCGCAATCTTGATTGACTCTGTACTCTGTGAGACATGAATTTGAGTGACTATTAACAGCAAAATTAGAACATATATCAGTGACACTATTAGCTTCCCTCATTGACTGCCGAATAGAAACAGACGTCGAATGCAAGAGCTTAGACGAAGATTTCCACCAATACCATGATTTCCAATGAGCATGAAACATCACCAGCTGATGTTCGAGGACAAATGTCATTATATGTTGAATTCCTGTACTGTTGCATTGAATTTGTTGATTAGGTTTTGTTGCATCTCTTTTTTCTCAGGTCTGGGCTCGAATATGGTCTGTTCTGGCTAATCATTTTATTTCAGCGGGGAGCCACCATGATGAGAAAATTGCCATGTATGCCATTGACTCGCTAAGGCAGCTTGGTATTAAATATTTGGAGCGTGCTGAGCTTGCCAACTTCACGTTCCAGAATGATATTTTGAAGCCATTTGTTGTTCTTATGCGGAACAGTCGAAGTGAATCAATACGGGGTTTAATTGTTGACTGCATTGTTCAAGTATGCAAGAACTTGATCTCAATCATTGATTTAGTTTTGGCAATGACAAAATCCCCCCACCAGTGCAATTGTATGTTAGAATTTGTACTTGACTATTATCAATGCTCAATGCAGATGATAAGATCGAAGGTTGGAAGCATTAAATCTGGTTGGAAAAGTGTGTTTATGATCTTCACTGCTGCTGCTGATGATGAATTGGAATCAATTGTTGAAAGTGCATTTGAAAATGTTGAACAGGGTAGGTTCTTTTGATTCTTGTAGTTAACTATTATTATATGTTGTTCTAGATTGATTACTTTTCTAGTCTTTCTTCATGTGAGGGGGAAAAAACCAAGGTGTTTCTAACATCAACATTTTTCTAGTTATCTTGGAACATTTTGATCAGGTCGTTGGAGACTGCTTCATGGATTGTGTCAACTGCCTTATAGGATTTGCAAATAACAAAAGCTCTCATAGGATAAGTTTGAAGGCTATTGCTTTATTGCGTATATGTGAAGATCGTCTTGCAGAGGTTTGTTTTGCAATTTTTTATTGTGCTTGTCAAAATCATACTTTTGTGAAACCGAGGGAATACAAATTTTCCTCATTTTGCTTATTCATAATGTCTGATCTTATCTGCATCTTGTCCTTGTAATTCTTTCCTTAGGCTGAGTAATGGACTAAGATGAATTAGATTTATTGAATGAGAGCAGACTTGGAAGGGTTTGTAAAATATGGGCAAACAAGGATAAAGGAAGATGGGAGGGGTAATTATGGAAAGTGAGGGAATAAAGGAAAGAGGTAGACTATTGTGGGAAGAGGGGTGGTATTTCCTACCTTATGTAAGGACAAGAAGATGAGACAAAACTAATTATGGCTAGAAGACTAAATAGAACTAAGAGGGAAGAGGAGGGGTAATAACGGAAACTAAAGATAGAAGAAGAAAACTAAGAGGAGGGAATGTCTTCTTTCTTACAGAAGAACAAAGGAGGTGGTACATAATTGTTTTGATAGAGAGAACTCTCTCCTGTGGACACCAGGAGGTACATAATTGTTTTGATAGAGCTGCTCTCTCCTGTGGACACCTATCAGATTGAAACTTGAAGATTGATTAGCCAACCCCTAGGCCTCTTATGAACACCCAATAGTAAATCAAATAATCAACCACAAGATCAATAGTGATCTTCTGAAATCAATTCTGGTGGTAAACTTCATACCTGAATTGGGTTTTGTTTGGGATTTCAGGACAGGAAGGGTTTTACGGGAAGATATGCTAGAGCCTAGAGGTTTAGGTCACCTAGAGGAGGGAAACCATTATCCAATCCTCGAGCTGAAGAAATCAGGAATCAAGGGAGCTTAATTCCATTTTACTGTTTTGTAACCCATGCCACAGACAGAACCACAAGCAAGAAAAAGGGAAGAAGAAGAAGAAGAGAAAGGGATAAATAGAAGAAGGATATTGGGGTTGGGGCGGGGGGGAGAAGATCGCAATTTGCACATGGTGCTACACAAGCACCAAACTGAAACTCAATTTCTACTCAATCTTCAATCTATCTTCTCAATCGGTTACACCTCTATTTATAACCCAAAAATCGAAGACTCCTAATTACTTCCTAAAGTTAGACTAACAAAATAGAAACTACTTTATAGCTAAATTGGAAATTTCCTTGTCTAATAGCTAACCCAAAATAAAAATTTGTATATTTTTTCCCAAATAAAATAAATCCTAAATTTTCTATTGAACAAATACCCATCTTGGCTCCGGTTCCTGGTCGGAGCACTCGAACAAGTTTAGCCTGGTCCAAAGAATTGCTCTTGCATCACTTTAAGCATGAGATAAATGCAATGAGCTTCAGATGGAGTCCAAAATAGATGGATCCTCTTGCTTTTCATAGTCATTATACTCTCCTTTGCTTTTTTTGAAGTTACTCTCGTTATCCATCACTACTTGGACAACATTTTTTGGCCCTACCTACACCACTACTTCTTTCAACAACTTATATATATATATATTTATATTTATATACATTGCATCCTTCATTGCTTTGGATGCATCCACTAACTTTAGGAAGATAGTCTTACCATCACAATACACCATGAAGTTGATGGATTGTTTAGTGAGTCCAGTCCAACCATCACACATCACACTAACTCCATTGTTCCCCCCCATGTCGGCCTTAATCCGTTAATCAACACTTGTAGCTCCTCTTGTTGGGGCAAATATACATTAATTAATTCCCATAGAGTGGGCCCCTTCACTCTTGGGCCAACCCTTAGTGTAGTGTTAATCATAGCCTTGTAGTATGTCACCTGAGCAACATTAGTTGGGATGCTATTATAGAATAAGAGCTTGGACATTGCATCACCAAGTTTTGCTCTCCAACCACCCAAACTTGTTTTATAGTTCTTTGTCTAGTGTCTTGCTGCCTGTATATGAGAGGATCAAGCTGAAAAACCTTGATGGGATCATCATCTGGGGGTGGGGGTGCAGTTGCGCTCACACTCTGGGGTCTATCTATTGAAAGGAAAATCCCCTTGCTTCTCCTTCTGATGCGGAACCGTATTCCAAGGAATGAAATCGGATCGCTTAGGGCTCACTAAATAACCAAATAATTCACTTTTGATAAGACCAGGGGCAATATTGTAATTTGTGGTACAATTTAAATCCATTTTAGAGTGAAATAAGTGAATAGGGACTTAACAGGAATTAAATCTAAAGAGAAGGACCAATTCTGGAAATAAAGAAAGTAGTGGGGTTAAACTGAAATAACAATTGGAAGAGAAGGAGTATTCTGAAATTACCAAAGATAAAGGAAATATTAGAACACAAGTTTAAGAAAAGAAGGGGTTTGTTGTAAATATAATTAATTAGGGAACTTAAGAAAAAAAGGAGAAGGTCATCTTCTACCTTAGGTCACGTTAGGGAGCAAGAAAACCCAGCGGTAAGGAGAGGTTTTAGATTGATAGAGCTCCTTTAGCAAGTCTCGGTTTGGGCTGATCTTCCAAAGGAAGGCTAACAACCCTGTGGCCTCTTGATTCCGGCGGGTAGATACCTCAAACAGAAAACTTCAATGAGGTAAAACAAGTTTTGCATTTCTCCAGGCGGCAAGTAAGAACCAGATCTGATTCCAGGTAAGAAATCGCACCTGAAACGAGGATTTTTGGAGGTCGAGACTTATGTATTTGGGTCGCCCTAGAGTGATAAACCAACCCTATAAAGCCCAGATCAGATCAATGGAATTTCTTGGTTCAACAACTCTTCTCACAACCAGATGTCATCGCGGGACCAGAATCCTAACAGCCAGCTTTCTTCAAACCAGCAACTATAGCCCAGAATAGGGATTCAGCCAGCGAGAGAAATTAATAACAGGAGAGGGAAAATTAAAGAGGAAAGAAGAAGAAGACAAGAAAAGAACAGAAGAAGGAGATGGAGGTCACGGCAACCACTGTTAAGCCAAATATACATTCGATTTCCAAAAATCTAAAACTGAGTTCTTCTCCATGACAGAGCTATTTAAAGAAAAAAATAATGACATAATTTTGGAAGCTAATTAAAAATGGAAACTAAACCTAGTTAGCTACTAAAATAAAAATCAAATCTAAATAAAAGACTGTTAATCTAATCTCTAACCAATAAAGGAAGTAAATAAAAATCAAGTCAAAAGATAACAACTAATTCCATCGTCGAGCTGCATCACCTTCCTCCTCTCCCTTGTGGGCTGTGCATCTAATCCAATTGCATTAAAGCTTGAGACACTAATGTAGAACTAGAATCACAAGTGATCCTAATCCCAGGCAGGATCTGAAATTCTGGCTGAATAGAAAAAATGTCCTCCAATAGGCTTGGTTCTAGCTCTCAAACACTTTATCATAGCAAACAAATAAAAGGAAAATAAGAAAAGACAGAGAATTCGATGGAGGGTTGAGAAGGGGGAAGAACTAGTGAATAGGTATCTCACCCTCAGGTTTAGGCATCTCAACCAACTCCATCCCACAACACAATAGCATAAGCCATCTTTTTTTTTTTTTCAACTAATTAAATTCGTTTTCAGTATTGTAGCCTCTTATAAACTTATATAGAAGACTCAAAACTGACTTAAACACTAGAAATGAAAGGCCTAACCTAATCCTTAACTAATTGGGAAACCTAAATTGACTAAGAAACTAAAATAACAAAGGAAATAGACTAAAATCATGACTAACTAAATTAATGAATTAAATCCCGTTTTCTTACTTTCTACCCATATTTTAGGCCTATTAAAGTGGTCCATTACAGAAGAAACCTATGGGATCAAAGGCCTAACACATACATAACCTAACCCAAGGCTAATTTGCAATAAAATAAGCCCATTAAGTGACTTATCTGCGTCAATTCGTCCTCTCTTAGAAAAAATTCGTCCTCGAATTTTGTAGAGTGGGGGTGATTATAGCATAGTGCATGTCCCTCTTTAAGCCGTAGAAAAAATTAGGTAGCCCTTTGATAATAAGGATGTAGTCTAGAAAGTGAGGAGCTCGATCTTCAGATATTTCAGCGGAATGATGAATTCCACATGCTCAGTTTCAACAACCTCAAATGTATCCGTGGGATCATCCACATGAACGCCTTCAATCATTGTGTTCTTGACCTCCACAGTTTCAATCTCAAGCTCCTTAGAATCTTCCTCTTGTCTGTTCATAGTCATCACAGTTGTTGTAATGTCAAGTTCCTCAGTCTCAGTCTCATTGTCCTTTGTGGCAACTTTGTTGCTTTTGAATTCTTCCACATGAGTCTCGTTGATGGGAATATCAATGACTAGCTTTTCTTGGATAATAGGAATTGCTGAAATTTCTTCAACAGTAATCTCAACTTTTGACTCTAGTTCATTAGTTGGAGGTGTCCTCTTGTTGCTCCTTTGCAATTTGTTGCAACATAATGATCACGTGGTCAAACAATTCCTTCATGCTCTTGTCATCTATGAGTGGCTTTTGGGGTGTAGTTGGAGGGAACTTTGGTGGAGGGAAGTACATACTTCGTTCACGTTTAGATAGGTACATGCCTGCCAACTCATACTCCATCTCGTCCCAAGTTTTAGGTTTACACCTTTGAGCTTGAAGTTGCCTTTCACACTCTCCATTGTATTCGAACACAATCACTCATTTGGGAACAAGCATATTGATGTCGTGCCTCTATTAAGTTGTAGGAATCAAAGTAGATGTACAATTCTTTTACCCATTCAAGGAAGATGTATGAAGAAAGTTTCTCATGAAATTCACGTGGCTCCATCTTTGGTTTGGCTAGGCTCTGATACCAAATAATGTAGAATTAGAATCATAAGTGATCCTAATCCCAGGCAGGATCTGAAATTCTGGTTGAATAGAGAAGATTTCCTTCAATCGGCTTGGTTCTAGCTCTCAAACACTTTCTCACAGCAAACAAATAAAAAGAAAATAAGAAAAGAAAGAGAATTCGATGGAGGGTTGAGTCTATTTCCTTTGATATTTGAGTTTCCTAGTGAGTGGGCATCTCACCCTCAGGTTTAGGCATCTCACCCAACTCTCCATCCCACAACGCAACAACATAAGCCGTTTTTTTTTTCATTAATAAATTCGTTTTCAATATTGGAGCCCCTTATAAGCTTATATAGAAGACTTACAATTGACTCAAACACTAAAAAGGAAGGGCCTAACCTAATCCTTAACTAATTGGGAAACCTAAATTTACTAGGAAACTGAAATATCAAAGGAAATAGACTCAAAATCGGACTCTAACTAAACTAATGAATTAAATCCCGTTTTCTTATGTTCGACTCATATTTTGGGCTCATTAAAGTGGCCCATTACAAAGGAAACCTATAGGATTAAATGCCCAACACATACATAACCCAACCCAAGGCTTATTTGCAATAAAATAAGTTCATTAAGTGACTTATCTGCATCAGACACCTAATCCTTTCCCCATCTCTACATCCATAATGTTTCCATCTCATGTGAGAGTCGGCTCTCTGCCCTAGCTTGATGGTACTGTCTCCACCCTGCCTATGTCTCGGAACTAGCAGGGTTGTAAACACTATTGGTCATCAGAGAGTTGGTATTTTCTCAGCAGGCTCTCTGCCCTAGCTTGCTGGTACTTTCTCAAAATCAGCAGGGTTGCTTTTCTGCCTTCTAGTCTTCCTCCCTTCAAGTGTTTAGGCATGGGCTGCTGCACCTCATAAGAAGCTTGGCTACATTCGGCCACATCACTGTACCCACCAACCAAATGTGACTTCAATCTAGTGGCCCCTCCAGAAGTTGACACTTTCCTACAACCTACATCTTGACTTTTTTCTTGTCATTTCCAATTAGCTCTCTATGCATACATGCTATATCTCCACCTATCCTCAGCCATTGTGCAGCAATTTTAAACCTTTTTACGCTGTTACATAAAAAAATACATGCATTGTTAGATATTCAAATCATTTCAAAATCCAACTGCAATCATATAGCTATTCCCTATTTTTCCCCCTACTCTTGGATTTTTTATTACAACAATAACAACAACAACAACAACAAACTCAACCTTATTCCAACTCTTGTATTTTTTTTTTTAATTAAGAATAAAATCTATAATTTTCTTAGAAATAATAATACCATAATTAATAAAATATTATAATGGAATGATATAAGAATCATCATTTTCATGTCGAAGTATAGTAACAATGCTTTCATCAATTTTAAATAATTTTTAAACCACAACAGATTTCCCCCTATATTTTCAAAATTTTATGTAATTTCTGTAAAAAAATTATAAAATTTCGGAAATTAAAATAATTATTTCCTAACCACCAAAAAAAAAAAACCAACTTTGTGTGACCTTCGATCGGCTGCGGTCATAGTTGTCACGGCGTCAAATCGATCAAAGGCGGTGGAGGGGTGGCTAATCGATTTGGCGATGAATCATCCGTTATGGCGTTACCATGGTGGTCAAATCTCCCATGTGTCATTTTTTATTTTTTCTATTTTCTAAAGCTATTTAGTATGCTACTTTTTTATTTTCCTTATTTTCTAAAGTTATTTAGCATGCTACAAGTTTACAATATATACCCTGTAGCATATAAAACCAACATTAAACAACATCAAATAATCAAAAATCAATATAGCCCTATCAAAATTACCCTGCATTTAACAAAAAATCGACCGCCTAGTGAATCAGGCATGACCTGGCGTCCATGGCGACGCCTATCAGCCAATGGCGATCGCCATTTGTGAGTAACGTAAATCGTAGCACTGCCATGAACTTTTTCCGCCAGGACGCCAAATCGCCGCCTTGGCGACGCCATAACAACTATGGCTGCGGTGTCCAACATATGTAGAAATGAGTTCTAAACATTGATTATTAACTCTATTGGCTTTCATTTTTTTGCAGAAATTTTAAAAATAATTTGAAAACAGAATATGAGATCGGACTCTATCAAGTCATAGATCGTGCAACATTGTTTAACATTTAAAAACTTCATTCCAAACAACCACAACAACAACACAACTTAGCCTTATCCCAACTGAATGGGGTCGGCTACATGGATCCAAAGGTTAAAAAAAAAAAAAAAAAAAAAAACTTTTGGACATCCCACTCATGAATTGGCAACCCGGATCATATCCCTCCAAGTAGCTCTGTTCGATACCATACTTGGGTGAAGACTTAACTTTTGCATGTCTCTTCTTACTAACTCATCAATGGTCATTTTTGGCCTGCCCCTAGCCCTTTAGTTCCATCCATCTGCATCTGGTCACTCTCCTGTACTGGGGCATCCAAAGGCCTCCTTTGTACATACCCAAACCATCGTAACCGACATTCCCAACAACCACATACTCATAAAAAAAAAACTTTGAGTAAAATGTGTTAATCTTCAAGAGTTGTGCTGCAAATTTCCTCCAAATGTTGATGTTGATGTTGATGTTGATGTTGAGTAACAAATCCACTTGTTCTAAGCTCCTTTAGATATGATTTGGACAAAAGATGCAGCAAAAATCCAATTTGGGGGAGTACCCTCTGGCCTCCACAATTGAGTGAGAGAAGTCAAGTTTTACCGGGACTTGGTTGAAATTTCGACCCAATTTTGTCGACTTGTGCTATTTATATTAAGTGGCATGCTATTTTGATCGAGAAAAGACGATTCGAAGTATTGAGATTTCGGTCCGAAACCTAAATTTTGGTTGAGATTTTGAATTTTTTCCATATTGTAAGTGGGTTTGATTCGGTGTCCCTCGAAACCGAGAAAATTTTGGGCTTGCTAATGATCATGGTTTCGAGGGTGTGGTACATCTCAATCAAGATCAGCATTGGTCCACAATGGATTGATCATCTGTGTCTGATATATCCAGGGAACAATATGTAGGAGCTAGGCTTCAAACCACAATCCACTGGATCAGACAGGGCTGAGGAAATGAGAGTTGACATGATTGAAGTGACTTTTGTCTTATTTTAGATATTAAATTATTTTTATGTTGAAATAGATTGGAATGCAGGCATAGTTGTCACGGCGTCAAGGCGAACCAAGGTGCTGAAGGGCTGTCTAAGCGCTTAGGCGAGAAGGCACCCGTCTTACGGCGAATACGGCGCCAAAAAAGACGTTACTATTTTTTTAATATATCTATAATATCTAGTATAACTGTATAACAATGATATACTTAATTTTAAATTGCTTGTAAAAAATCAAGCCTTTAAGTTATATCAAAATACAAGAAGCACGACTTTAAGCAACATCAAGGGAAAAAAGTACACACTTTAAGCAACATCAAGAGATTAGATATACTTACCTCTATGATGCCCAAAACGAGATCCACAAAGTCCATCATAGACCATGAGTCCATGAACCATGATATTTTAATGTTTAACCCCCTGTCAATTAATACATATAAGTTAGTGATACTAAAACACTAAGCAACAAGAGAAACCTTGTTCCTTAATATATGAGTCATGACTCATGATAGGTGATAGGCTATGGGTTCCAATCCTACCTGGGGAGAATTAAAAACACCTAATGGAAATTAAGAAACATAAAAATAAACCAAAATACTAAACTTTAGTAAGCTTTAAAGTATAAATTTTAAAACAATAAAATAAACCATCAAGCTAAACTTTGTTCTTGTTTAACCATAATCAAGCTAACAAATCAACATCTAATTCTTCTCCCTCCTGTTGTTGTTGATTCATAGAATCAGTTGGCCCATCACCAAAGTCTTCTTCAATATCTTCATCATCACGCACCACATCGTGGACCTCTTCTTCAACTTCATCATCTGATGATTCCTCAATAGTGGCCCTTCCCCTACCACGACGTGTGTAGCAAATATTGGCTGCACTTGTTGATCCTTGAGCCCTCCTAGGTAAATTACGACCCCCCACCGATGTAGATGCACCAACTGCTCTATCAACATCTCCCCATGTGAGGTCGTCTCCAGGATGGACTAAATCTCCATCTTCTTGATCCCCTGTTATCCATTCACTACTCCAATTCATTTCATCAAGAATTAATGGATCACAATTGCTGCCTTTTTCCCTTCTTTCTTGGAACCTTGAATGAAGCCGACGATTGTATTGGATATAGACTAGATCATTCAAGCGCTGATGTTCTAGTCTATTCCTCTTCTTGGTGTGAATCTGAATCCATAAATACTCTTTATTTAAGTCAAGAAATAGATGTAAAAAATATAATTACAAACTAATATACAAGATCATACGTACAAAATCAAATGTGCTCCAATTGCGCTCACAACCGGAAGCGGAGCAACAAAGGCCTAATATGCGTATTGCATATTGTTGAAGCGTAGGGGCCGAAGATCCATGTGTTTGCCACCAAGAGACTATATATAAGGAAAAAATTAGATACACATATTGTTAAATACTTATTAAAATTTAAAAAAAAAAATACTTAGTACTTACTAGGATCCAATGCTCCTTCACCGACTATCCGTTGTTTAAAAGCCAAACTCCTTGAAAAGCTACCTTCACATTTTCTATACAATTGAGACTCACGTATGATCTTGTCTTGCACAGTTAAGTCGGGCACCATTCTTTCAATAACTGACATGAATGCATCTTGTATTTTACATGATTCTTCAAAAGGGACATCATTGATGTAGTCAAAATATTTGCTAGCATTTAGGTAAAAGGCAGCAGCATATAAAGGTCGATCCATTTGGACCTCCCAACGATCATCAATAATTGCTAACACCTTCTTCCATGACCGTTCTTTGTTGGCAAAATTTACTTTTATCTTTTTTTTTGCTATTTCCATTGCCAAATAAACTTCAGGCAATGCAGGCCTCTCATCACCATCTACTAACCTCAAGACAACTAAAATTGGTTGGGATGCTCTTAAGCAATCTAGTACACTGTTCCAGAATGTTTGTGCAAGTATTGTCTCAAGTACTTTCTTACCTGCCTCTGTCTTGGACAACTTAGAACTATTCCAATCATCAGATACAAATAATTGCTTCAAGGCATCCTTGTTCTTGTACAAACTTTGTAGTGTCAAGAATGAGATAGCAAATCTTGTAACTCCAGACCTCACCAGATCTATTCCATTTGTCTTTTTCCTCAAAGCATCAACAAGTTTGTAATGTCTGTAGATAAAACTTGTCATTGTTTTTGCCCTCTCTATTGTTGTTTTATAAGCTTTCAACTTGCCAATGTCCTCTAACATGAGGTCCAAACAATGAGCTGCACAAGGAGTCCAATAAAGCTTACTCCGTTTTTCCATCAACATTCTACCAGTTGCAACATAATTAGCTGCATTGTCTGTTACTACTTGTACCACATTATCCTCCCCAATTTCTTCAATTTTACTATCAAGCAGCTGAAATAACATGGCTGCATATTGAGACTCACTAGATACATCTACAGAGCCCATAAAATAAGTCCCCAATGGACAATTGACAAGGAAATTAATCAAGTGTCTACCTCTCTTGTCAGTCCACCCATCAGACATAAGAGTGCACCCGTGCCTTTTCCAATTATCTTCATATTTCTTCTTGATACAGTCAATCTGAGCTTTTTCATCCTGTAGCAAGGGCACTCTCAACTCATGGTAAGAAGGGGGCTTATATCCTGACCCAAACTGTGCAATGGCTTTAACCATCTCCTCAAAGCTCCTTAACTTGACAGTATTGAATGGGATGCCAGCTTCATAAAACCATTTTGCAACATATGCATTAGTTTTCTTTCTGTCTGCATTTGATCTTAAGCTGCTTTGTATTGTTATCTAGGTAGAACCTTTAGACCTCCTCTCACCAACTATTTCTTCAGGAGTCCGTCTAAGATAAGAATCTATCGGACCCTTTACTGTCATTTGTGTATTAACATTAACTTTATTCCTTTTGGAAGATGTCCCAGAACTTGGTACAAGGTTCCTTATTGAGGAGTCTATAGTTGTGGGCCTTGGTACACCAGACTGGAGTTGCCCTCCACTTTCTATCTCTTCAGGCAAATCATCTCCCTCCTGATGACCAATAGAATAATCCTCATCAAATACATCAGGCTTCCTCTTCTGATTTCGCATGATAGCTTCATGCATCTCTTTAGCGATTGCTGCAGTTGTCTTTGGGCACTTTGATATATCTCCATACCCACCAATTAAATGTTGCTTAAGCCTTTTGATTCCTCCTTTGGCATCTTTTCCACAAAGTGTACATCGCACTAAGTTCTTATCATTAAGATCTGGCCAATATCCATACTTCCACCCGGGGTCTTTTGATTTGGCCTTCCTAGTTGGATCTTTGCTTGGATCATATGTTGATGCGCTAGTGCTAGCAGATGGCCCGCCACTACCACTAGTAGCCATATCTATTTGAATAAACTACAGCACTACATAAACATAAGAAACAACAACAAGAGAAACTAAGTAACAAAAAATAAGAAAAAGCATATCAATCTACAATGCACTTTACAATCTAAAAAATAATAACTAATTCACTAATGCACTAATGCACTAATGCACTAATGCACTAATGCACTAATGCACCAATGCACAACACTAATGCACAACAATAATAATCATGCAATCATAAATTCATAAACAAAATCACAGATTACACTATTACAGTCTATATACTTGCAGGGCAAAATGTTTTGTACATAAAAAGCATGGTTATCACATAAATCAAAAGTATTCTGTATTTTTTCTGTACAGATTACAGCATTTGAGAACATCAGAGGGGAAAAAAAAACCAGATGCAGACGAAGAAGAAGCAGAGGAAGAAGAAGAAGAAGAAAAAAAAAAGACGTAGACGAAGAAGAACCAGAAGAAGAAGAAGAAGAAGAAAAAAAAGAAAAAAAAAGACGTAGACGAAGAAGAAGCAGAGGAAGAAGAGGGAAAAAAGAAAAAAAAAAGAATCGTAGGCGAAGAAGAAGCAGAGGAAGAAGAGGGGGAAAAAAAATCGTAGCTTGAAGACGAAGCAGGGAAGGAAAAAAAAATTACAAACATACATACCTTTTTCTTTGTAATGGCAGAGGACGTTGAAGAGAGAGTCGTAGGGTTGTGTTCAATCGGTCGGTTGAATCACAGCGGTTCTCCGACGATTGTTAGATTGTAATGGCAGTCGCAGAGAGTTCACCGGCCGGTAGAGAGAACCAGAGAAACATGGAGGGCTTTAAAAAAAACCTTGCATGTTTTATTTCCCCCCACCACCAAACTTTTTTTTTTTTTTGTTGTTCACTTGAGAGTAAAATGATTCCATGTATCTCACACCATTTAAAAACCTGTACTTCATCAAATGAAAAATTAAGAATTAGAATATTAAAAACAAATAATTAAGTGAAAGAAAAAAAAAAAAAAAAAAAAAAAACCAAGGCGGTTGCCTTTCATAACAAGTCGTTCAAGGCAACCAAGGCGACGCCTTTATACCAAAGGTGACCGCCTTTTATACTTCAGCAATGGTGTCCCTCGCCCTGGCCCTAAAAAACCGCTTGGACGCTAGGCGACGCCTTGACAACTATGAATGCAGGGAGGTTGGGCCTCAGCACAAAGGTAAAGTAGCTCCATTACCATCAAGTGGTCATGGGTTCGAGTCGGGAAACCACCTCTCAAAAAGCAAGGGTAAGGCTTCGTACATTATGACCTTTCCCAGACCCTGTAGTGGTGGGAGCCTCTTGGACTGGGTACCCCCTTTCTTTTTTTTCTTAGGTTGGAATCCAGGTATGTTGATTGAGCCCAGCCTAGAAATTTGGTGAGGAGAAAAGGGAAAATCGTTGTAATTGGATGTTAATATTGTTCCTGTAGGCAAATATTAGTTTTGCTGTTTAGCTGTTGACATGGTTGGCGCTTCATTTGGCAGGCCATGTTTTCAGCCAATTATAGTCAAGTTTAGAACTCACATTGGAATTCTAATCAAAATTTAGGGAGTTGGCTCCCCCCCCCTCCTTTGACCGCTATCTGGAGTGCCCTTTGACCGCTATCTAAAGTGCCGCCCTGCAGAGCATTGCTAAAAGACCTATTGGGAGTGGCATTATTGTCTCCAGATCTGCTTCCTCTGGGTATGTTCAGTGCCAAGTTGGCTTCGGACCTCATCAGGGCCTGTGGTAGCTTTATGGTTTGACTCAAATGCACAATTTGGTTTGGTTCAAGAGCCACATCCTCTGCCACAACTATGCTATCTGGAGGGTTTTCACCCGTTGTTTCCTTATGCAGTATTTTCTCATCCATTGACATAATCCAGTCTCTCCCCAATGTTGCCTAAGCTGGAATGTCTCGGAATGTGGATCACCTATTTTTGGACTGCCCCTTCTCATGTGTAGTTTGAAATGGTTTACTTGGCAAATGTTGGCTTGGGAGAAGAAGAATTCTGCCCTTTGAGAGAGAATGGATCTGGGTTGACATGTCCTTTGCAGGGAAATCTTGTTATGACATGGTGGGGAAATTAGCTTTTGGTGCTGCTGTCTTCCGTATTTGAATGGAGCGTAACCTCAGAAGGTGGACCTGACCTCTTTTCAAGGTCTCCAGCTCCAGGTCATTGTGTTGACTCTCCTAGAAATAGGCTTATTGTTAATTCCTGGGGCCTCTCTGATGGGGACATCAAAGTGTACAGGAGCAAGAAGAAGAAGAAGCAGCCATCTTTGTGGCTGGAAGAATAGAAAGAAGAAGAAAAAGGAGGAAGAAGGAAAGCTCGATCCAGCCATTCCAATGCTGGATCGAGCCCCTTTCTCTTTCCAGATTTTAGTAGATCTTGTGGGCCCCATTAGTTATTAGTTTAGTAGTTTATTTGTAGTATATTCTTTTCCTTGTTAATCTTTTAATTAATTAGGAAACTACTTTATTGGTTGATTAGTTTTTAGAAAGTCTTTATTTACTAGTTAATTAACTCTTTTTATTTTTAGTAACTAGATTGATATTTATGTAATGGCTTAGGCCACGGTTGAGGTAATGAATGTTAATTGAAAAAAATGCCAAGAGCAAACCCCCAAACCCCTCACGGCTCTCTCTCTCTCTCTCTCTCGTTTTCTCACTTTTCTCTCTCGCCTCTTCCCTCTCTTACTCTCTCGGCTCTCTCTTCTCTCTACTTTCTTGTCTCGCCTCCCTCTATTTCTTTTCAGTCATATTTCTTTTTTTCTGTTGCTGTTTTGTTACTGCTGACCTCACCAATCGATACTCACTGCTGCTGCAACATATTACCACCGTTACAAAACTGCTGCTGCTTCACCTGCTGCCTTTACCTCATTGCTGCTGCTACATATTACTACTGTTACAATACTGCTGCTGCACACTGCTGCCTTTACCTCACTGCTGCTGCTACATACTGCTGCCGTTACAATACTGCTGCTGCTGCACACTGCTGCCATTACCTCATTGCTGCTGCTATACACTGCTGCCATTACATCCCTGCTGCTACTACTCTTGGTTGTTGTTTACCCTCCGCTGGTGCTGCTCTCTCTACAATCGGCTGGATGTATCTTTATCAACTAAAAGTGGACTACAACCTCTTTATTTTGGAGGACCTTGATCTCTTCTTCTCTCCTCAGATTTGAATAGCAGTATGGTAAAGCATTAAACTAAACCCTCCCCACCTCCATTAATCCCTATTATATATTGCAGCCCATTGACGTTGAAGCCTGCCTTTGCCCTTTGTTTATGCCTATTTTATCGATTGTTTGCATATCTAATTTAGGTGTCTAGATGGATTTGTGCTGCACCTAATATTCGTGTGTCGTTTGTTCTCTTCCCCATGTCCCCATTTGAAACTTGAGTAAGAATTTATGTGTTTTTCCGTCTAGATTATTATTGCTTTTGGCTACTTTGTTTATTAGTCTCGTTTTATCTTGCATGCTTAATCGTGTTTGCTGAGATTCTTTGGTCCTATCTACCTAAGCCCCTTGAGTTAACCCTACCTAGCTAGTTAATCTTGTAGGAGACCTAGTCACCTAGGAACCCCCCTACATCATCTTGGTATCAGAGCATGGTTTTGTTTAGGTTGAGGGTAATTAAGTATTGCTGTCCCTTGTTTACATGTCTTATCTTTTGAGGTCTAGTCTCCGTCACCGTTTGTCCGTGGTCGAGTCTGAGCTAAGAGAGCGGTACCATAGATTAAAGGACACCCTTTTCTTTCTTAAGTTGGCGGGACCAAATAGCATTGGACGTTATTCCCTCCAAAAGCATATACTCGAGAGGGAGATTTCTGACCTCAAGATTGAAAGTGCTAACTGCTTATCTCAATTGGAGATCCTGAGTAGACCTTGAGTCTTTGGTGGCAACCGTACCTTTGGCTGCCCATCTCCTTATGTCCACTCGTAGTGGTAGAGCATACTGGGATATGTCTGCCCCTCCTAGCACTGAGCTATCCATCTCCAAGCCCTTACCGATAAGTTGGCTGCGCTCGAGACAAGTGCCCAAAACCCTGATGGACGACAAGGCTGTAACATAACTGGTACTGAACCTAGGGGCGGAGGCCCTAACCCTGAGGAAGTACACGAAAATAACCGGACTGACGGTTATAACCAGATAGGGGATAACTTCCAAGGCCTAAGGCGTGGTAGGGATCAGGTTAGGGGTCGAGGCCCACCGCCAAGACTCCAAACCCAATATAGAGATGATGAGGGCTATGAGCACCATGATAGGGGCTTTGATGTCAGACGGATGATTAAGGTAGACGCCCCTACCTACGATGGTCAGATTGATGCTAGGATCCTTCTAGATTGGATCAAACAGATGGATAGGTACTTCGATTTCTATGATGTGCCAGAGGAAGTCCGCTACTGGTTTGCTAAGTTCAAGCTTATTGGAGCTGCCCAGGACTTCTGGACAGACCTAGAGTACCAGGAGGACCACCTAGGACTTGAGCCAATCCCCACCTGGGTAGAGATGCAAGAGCGGCTCAAGAGGGAATTTTTTCCTATCACTTATAGGCTCCAGTTGTTGAATGAAATTAATACCCTGAAGCAAGGGAAGTTGACTGTGACCGAGTATATGAGCAAGTTCAATGAATTAAAAATTAGAAGCCGTATTCGGGAGGATTTTGAGCAGACACTATCCAGATTCCTTACCGGGATCAACTCCGAAATTCAGTCTCGTATGGCACCCCACCTGGTGCGAGGTGTTCCACAGGCCTTCAGGATAGCCCTTGAGGTGGAATCCTCCATGAGAACTTATTCTCAGAGGAAGAACTTCCAAGTTGGGGAGTCCCAATTTAGAAAACCACCCCAAGGCTCAACTGGATTCCCAGAACCCCCTGCTGCACCACAGCGTCAATTTGACAAGGGTAAAGGAATTTTGGGAGAAGCGCCCAAGAGTATTGGGCAACAACAGTGCTTCAAGTGTCGTGGGTTTGGTCACTTCTCCAGAGAGTGTCCCAATAAGAATCTTTATGTAGGAGAGCAGACCCCTGAGGAAAGTGACCAAGAGGGTTTTCAGGACCATGAGTATGAGGACCATAGGCCAGATGAGACCATATCTGATGAGGACACCGAGGAGGCCGGTGATCTCAAGCTCGGCATTGTGCGTTGCATGGTCTCACAACCTAAGAATAGCGACGATTGGTGACGAACTAATATTTTCATCACCTACACATGTCATCAGGGCAAGAACTGCCGCGTCGCTATAGACAGCGGGAGTTGCATGAATGTGGTCGCCAAGAGCACTGTTGCTTGAATGGGCCTCGAACCCGAACCCCACCCCAAGCCTTAAAAGGTTGCCTGGGTTGATCAGTCCACCATTCCCGTAAATCTGAGGTGTCTAGTTCCCCTACACTTTGCAGGATATGAGGATCGAGTGTGGTGTGATGTCTTAGAGATGGATGTTGCCCACATCATTCTAGGTAGGCCCTGGTTATATGACCGGGATGTCACCAATTACGGGAAGTCTAACACTTATGTCTTTGAGTTCAAAGGGAAGAAGATCAGACTGACACCCAGTCCCCCTAGGGAAGTTAGGGTTCCAGAACACAAGGGAAGTACATCCAAACACGCCCCCACCAAAACACTCAACATTTTAAATCAACAACAATTTGAAGGAGAGTGTCACGAGTCAGGGGTGATTTATGCTCTAGTTGCCATACAGAGTAATACCGATAGGTCATGCTTATTCACTGAGGCTCCTAGAGAAGTGCAACCCTTGTTGAGAAAATTCGAGAGGCTATTCCCTGAGGAACTACCTGATGAGTTACCGCCTATGCGTGACATCCAGAACGCTATTGACTTGGTTCTAGGATCCTCTCTCCCGAACTTACCCCATTACCGAATGAATCCCAAAGAACACGCCGAACTCAAACGACAAGTGGATGAACTGTTGCAAAAGGGATTCATTAAGGAAAGCCTTAGCCCGTGTGCTGTACCTGCCTTGCTCACGCCAAAGAAAGATGGCACCTGACGTATGTGTGTTGATAGTAGGGCCATCAATAAGATCACCATCAAGTATAGGTTCCCTATCCCTAGGCTTGATGACATGTTGGATATGATGGCCAACTCTTCGATCTTTTCGAAGAGTGATCTCAAGAGCGGGTACCACCAGATTAGGGTCAGGCCGGGAGATGAGTGGAAGACAGCTTTCAAGATGAAGGATGGCCTCTTTGAGTGGTTAGTCATGCCTTTTGGCTTGTCAAATGCACTTAGCACTTTCATGAGGGTAATGAATCCAACCATTCATTGGCAAGTTCCTTATGGTTTACTTTGATGACATCCTCATCTATAGTAAGACCCTGTCTTCCCACTTGGATCACTTACAAAAGGTTTTTCATGTGCTCTCACAAGAGAAACTCTTTGTCAACCTCAAGAAGTGCACCTTCATGAGTGATCAAGTCATCTTCCTGGGATTTGTTGTGTCAGCTCAGGGAGTATCTGCTGACCTTGAGAAGGTGAGGGCGGTTGTAGAGTGGCCTGAGCCAACTAACATTCATGAAGTACGAAGCTTCCATGGTTTAGCCACTTTCTACAGAAGGTTTATCTACCGGTTTAGTTCTATTATGTCTCCTATCACCGATTGTATGAAAAAGAAGGAGTTTCAATGGACTAAGAGTGCTACGAAGGCCTTTAATGAGATTAAAAAGCTTATGACTGAAGCTCCAGTCCTGCGCCTCTCAGATTTCTCTAAGGTCTTCGAAGTTAACTGTGATGCATCTGGTATTGGGATAGGTGGTGTCCTAGGACAAGAGGGCCACCCTGTTGCCTATTTTAGTGAGAAGCTTAATGAAGCTAGGCAACGATATTCTACATACGACAAGGAATTCTATACGGTTGTCCAATCATTGCGCTATTGGCGACATTACCTTTTACCGCAAGAATTCGTACTATTCTCTGACCACCAAGCTCTGAGGTACCTTAGTGCCCAGCAGAAACTCAATCAGAGGCATGCCAAGTGGGTTGAGTTCCTCCAAGAGTACACTTTTGTACTCAAGCACATGCCTGGTGTCGAGAATACTGCTGCAGATGCATTGAGCCGAGTGAACATGTTCCTCAGTCGCACCAATGCTAGGAGTCGGGCTAGTGCGCTACTCCAAGCAATGAGTGCAGAGGTTGTAGGGTTCGAGCGAGTCAAGGACAAATACCCCACCTGTCCTGATTTTAATGAGCCGTTCACTTCCTTGAGTGAAGGCAAACCAGTCAACCGCTAGGACTACCTACTTAGGGAGGGCTTTCTTTTTAAGGAAGCAAGTTGTGCATTCCCAGGACTTCACTCCGAGATTTCCTGATCTGGGAATTGCATGCTGGGGGAGTCGCTGGCCACTTCGGTCGCGATAAGACCATCACCCTCGTTGAGGACCGATTCTTTTGGCCAGGACTGAAGAGGGATGTTGCTAGAGTTGTGGGTCAGTGCAGGACATGCCAAACCGCCAAACAACAAAAGTAAAACACGGGTTTGTACACTCCCCTACTCGTTCCCCATTCCCCTTGGCAGGACCTTAGCATGGACTTTGTGCTTGGTCTACTAAGAACTTCGAGAGGCCATGATTCTGTTTATGTGGTTGTTGACCGCTTCTCGAAGATGGCCCATTTTATCCTATGCTCTAAGACTTTCGATGCATCTATAGTAGCCAAACTTTTCTTTAAGGAGGTTGTCAAGTACCATGGGTTACCCCTCACCATAGTGTCCGATAGGGATGTTAAGTTCACTAGTCATTTTTGGAGGACCCTATGACGGATGATGGGCACGAAACTCTGTTTCTCCTCAACTTTCCACCCTCAGACTGATGGCCAAACCGAGGTTGTCAATAGGAGTTTAGGGAATTTATTGCGTTGCCTCATAGGAGAACACCTTACCAGTTGGGATCGAGTCCTTAGCCAGGCCGAGTTTGCATATAACAGTTCTAAGAACCGTACCACTGGTCTGTCCCCCTTTGAGATCTGTTCAGGATACCAGCCTCGGGCACCCATAGACCTTATCCTAGTCGTGTCTAGTTCTAGGACCTCCTAGTCAGCCGAATCTTTTGCTCAGCATATACATGATTTGCATGCAGGTATAAGGAGACAGATAGCACTGAGCAATGAGCAATACAAATCGAAGGCAGATGTGCACAGAAGGCTACAAGAGTTTTAAGAGGGTGATATGGCGATGGTAAGAATCAAGCCACAACGTTTTGTTAGGGGAAAAGCGAGCAAGCTACATGCTCGTAGCACAGGTCCGTTCAAGGTACTCAAGAGGATAGGTGCCAATGCGTATGTTCTTGATCTGCCAACTAGCATGGAGATCAGCAATATTTTCAATGTTGAATACCTAGTCCCATACCATGGTACCTCTACCTTCACCTCTTTTTATCCTGATGACCTTGAAGACTTCCCTTTCAACATTGATGAGAAATCTGAGCCAAGCCAACCACTTTCCCCCACCTCGTTACCACCTGTGCCTCAGGTCACGAGGAGAACTGAAGAAATTGAGGAAATCCTTGATGAGAGGGTTGTGTCCACACACACTGGAGGTTCTAGAGAGTTCTTGGTCAAGTGGCATGGACGTCCGGAAATTGACAACACCTGGATCACAATGCAAGAAGCCCAACAACTCAACCCAGACCTACTTGAGTATTACATGAGCTTTAATTCACCAGAGGTGAATTCTTCCAAGCCGGGGAGAGTTGATGGGGACATCAAAGTGTACAGGCGCAAGAAGAAGAAGAAGCAACCATCTTTGTGGCTGGAAGAATAGAAAGAAGAAGAAGAAAAGGGAGGAAGAAGGAAAGCTCGATCCAGCCATTCCAACGCTGGATCGAGCCCCTTTATCTTTCCAGATTTTAGTAGATCTTGTGGGCCCCATTAGTTATTAGTTTAGTAGTTTATTTGTAGTATATTCTTTTCCTTGTTAATCTTTTAATTAATTAGGAAACTACTTTATTGGTTGATTAGTTTTTAGAAAGTCTTTATTTACTAGTCAATTAACTCTTTTTATTTTTAGTAACTAGATTGATATTTATGTAATGGCTTAGGCCACGGTTGAGGTAATGAATGTTAATTGAAAAAAAGGCCAAGAGCAAACCCCCAAACCCCTCACGGTTCTCTCTCTCTCTCTCTCTCTCTCTCGTTTTCTCACTTTTCTCTCTCGCCTCTACCCTCTCTTACTCTCTCGGCTCTCTCTTCTCTCTGCTTTCTTGTCTCGCCTCCCTCTCTTTCTTTTCAGTCTTATTTCTTTTTTCCTGCTGCTGTTTTGTTACTGCTGACCTCACCAATCGATGCTCACTGCTGCTGCAACATATTACCGCCGTTACAAAACTACCGCCGCTGCTTCACCTGCTGCCTTTACCTCACTGCTGCTGCTACATATTACTGCTGTTACAATATTGCTGCTGCTGCACACTGCTGCCTTTACCATACTGCTGCCGTTACAATACTGCTGCTGCTGCACACTGCTGCCATTACCTCATTGCTGCTGCTATACACTGCTGCCATTACATCACTGCTGCTACTACTCTTGGTTGTTGTTTACCCTCCGCTGGTGCTGCTCTCTCTACAATCGGCTGGATGTATCTTTATCAGCTAAAAGTGGACTACAACCTCTTTATTTTGGAGGACCTTAATCTCTTCTTCTCTCCTCAGATTTGAATAGCAGTATGGTAAAGCATTTAACTAAACCCTCCCCACTTCCATTAATCCTTATTATATATTGCAGCCCATTGACGTTGAAGCCTGCCTTTGCCCTTTGTTTATGTCTATTTTATCGATTGTTTGTATATCTAATTTAGGTGTCTAGATGGATTTGTGCTGAACCTAATATTCGTGTGTCATTTGTTCCCTTCCCCATGTCCCCATTTGAAACTTGAGTAAGAATTTATGTGTTGTTCCATCTAGATTATTATTGCTTTTGGCTACTTTGTTTATTAGTCTCGTTTTATCTTGCATGCTTAATCGTGTTTGCTGAGATTCTTTGGTCCTATCTACCTAAGCCCCTTGAGTTAACCCTACCTAGCTAGTTAATCTTGTAGGAGACCTAGCCACCTAGGAACCCCCCCTACATCACTCTCCCCTTCTATTCTCCAAATTCAGTCCTCCCCCCTTTGTAAAGGCTGGGTTATGTTTGTTCTTCTCTTCATTGATAATGAATGGGAAAAAAAAAGAGTGGTTTTTTCTTGGCAGCATGCCAAGAGAGAGATTTCCTTTCTACCATGTGGCAACAATGGAGGTGGAGTTATGTGGACAGATTGACCACATGGTCTTGTGCACATTGCAAAATAGAGGTTTGAAAATCCAATTGAAAATTTGAAAAGCGAATATGCCAGTACATTGGAGGGTATATGATTGAATTTGAATCTAAAATTTTACACACAGCTGATCCGTGCCATTTCCTATATGTCCATGGTGAGATTTTCCACATCATCTACCATGTGGTACAAGAAGGCAAGCAGTGAAGAGGGAACCTGTTCACTGTGCAATCCAGAGAAGCTTTTTCCTTTTTTTTTTTTCTTTTTTAGGATAAACATATAAGAGTATGATTTTATCAATAGATGTGCTTAGGTATCTCTGTTTTCTGTTATTCTTTTATATTCATGAGTTGAATTTACTTACTATTTTATCGTTACAATATTCTGTATAGCAACTCCAATAAAAAATAGACTTGTGAAAAAATTAATGAAATAAGATTCATTGACAGAATTTCATGATTAATTATGTATCAAATAACCTTCTTCAAATGTACTGTACGAGTAGTTGATTTCTCTCCCTTTGTGTTTTCTTTTCTGGGTTTCTGGTTTCAATGGATCTCAATGAATGGTCGAACCATTGCAGGCTGTTATTGCAGTTAGAAAGTTACATTTTCTTAATTATGTCAATCATTCATTCATGACTTTTTCTCTATTTTTGTCTACAGTGCTCAGCCAATGGTGCTTTGTGGTTGATAAATATATCCCTAATTGAATCCCTAATTGAAAGTGCTTCTTGTTACCCTCCTTGTTCTACAGGGCCTTATACCAGGTGGGGCTTTGAAACCCATTGATGCAGATTCAACTTTCGATGTCACTGAGCACTATTGGTTTCCAATGCTGGCCGGTTTGTCTGACCTAACGTCAGATCCCAGAGCAGAGGTCAGAAACTGTGCACTTGAGGTGCTATTTGATTTATTAAATGAGAGAGGTCACAAGTTCTCTTCAGCATTTTGGGAGAGTATCTTCCACCGTGTACTGTTTCCAATTTTTGATCACGTGAGGCATGCTGGAAGGGATAACATAGTGTCTTCTGGTGAGGAGTGGCTTCATGAGACAAGTATTCACTCACTTCAGTTGCTCTGCAATCTTTTTAACACTTTCTACAAGGTATTAACCATTATTGTCATGGTATTCAGAGCTGTATGTGTTCCAAGTCTTGAAATTCTATGATCTGATATTATGAGTTTTCTCTTGATTGTTGTTTATTGCCTATTGATGTGACCTGTACTTTAGCATTTCTTTTTTATTGCATTGTTTGTATGTATTGTATTGCAGATTGATACATATATGTGCTGTATCTGACCTTGGATGCCTTCATATACCAGTAGGGCTTCTCCACCTAGTAGCTTGAGCTTTTGTGTTGGACACTTCAATATCCTTAATTATTTTTGTTAGAAGTCTATCGAGGGAAAGGAGGTGTCTAGCGCAAGTCGCGGACTCCTCCCTTGGGTTTTCCTAGTCCTACTAGGACTATGGGTTTCCCTAATCGTATTAGGACTGTCCTAGTCATATTAAGACTGAATATAATTAGAAGTTAGCAATTAGTATTAGTTTCGTATTTGTTCTATTTTGCTATTTTCTATTCCTTGTAGGACTTGTAATAACTATCTTTCCTATTCCTAGTAGGACTTGTAATAGCTATTCTATTTAATGAATGAAGGAGGGCAGCCCCGATATAATTGGTTGAGACTCCCTTTGCTCTACAATCGCAGGTCTCTCTTTCCCTCTCTTTCTTCTCTTCTCTTTACATGGTATTAGAGCTTAACAAGTTGCTAGTTTGAGAGTCGTTCAAAGGTATCATGCTACTGATGGAGCTCTAGTTCTTAGAGAAAAATAAGAACTAGGGTCTCAATGAAGGTTTGATGCAAATCATTCTTGATTTTGTTCGTGTCTTCTACTTTTGAATTTGTCTTGAATCGATTTTCTCCTGTAGTCTGGTATCGTCTGTCTGAAGTTGGTTTTGTCTGACTTGGTTTGCGACTAGGTAGTCAAAAGGACTGATTCACCAATGGTTTATGGTGTTGGGATCTTCTTGCTGAAGCCATCCCTACTATGAAAACACATCAGATTTTGAATCTGATTTCTGCTCTTCCGTTGTTGGTTTCGTCTCAAGGAAGGAGACGATGGTTTCGTCCTTAACTGCTGGTTTTTTCAAGGAGGAAGTTCTTGATTGTGACCCCTTTGCTTTGATAGCTGTTGGTTTTGCGGAGATGATTGCTTCACTTTGTTGCTGGGTTTTTCTTCACAGATTTACTATCATCAAGGGGAGATTGGAAATTATTTTATTATGATGCTCTTTGTTATGGGACTCTTTGTGATGGTGGTGGTTTGAAATTATTTGTCCTTCTGTATTGCTACACATAAGGGGGAGATTCAAATTATTATCTACTCGATTTGATTAATTTTCTGCTTAAGATTATGTTTGCTCAAAATTATTTTGTTTGAAGACGTATTTGTTCATGTTAATCCTCAACAACTATTTTATCTTTTGAAGATCGTATATTCAGCGACCTGATACTGTTTTGCATGTTCAACAACCTGTTGTTTGGTCTTCAATGACATGATGTTGCCTCCTTATCTGTGGAATTTTCTGTGAGACTTCTGTTTTGGGAGATCTCTGTTTGAGGCTCGTGAGTGTTTTTGTTGTAGCTATTGAGAGCTACAATTTCTATTGGAGTGCTTTATTTGGGAAGGTCTTTTGATGTAGCTATTGGATGCTGCACTTTTTGTTGGGGTGCCTTCTTTGGGAAGGGCTTTTGTTGGTATTGGAGTTGCTGATGGCTTTATGATGGTTGATTGAAGTACTTTTTGTGCTCGATGGAGTTCTTGTTGGTCTAAGCTGGAGCTTTCTGTTGCTATGTGTATGCTAAAACTTGAGGGGAGTGTTAGAAGTTTATCGAGAAGGAGGAGGAGTCTAGCGCGAGTCACAAACTCCTTCCTTGGGTTTTCCTAGTCCTATTAAGACTATGGGTTTTCCTAATCCTATTAGGACTATCCTAGACCTATTATTACTAAATATAATTAGAAGTTAGTAATTAATATTAGTTTCCTATTTTGTTATTTCCTATTCCTAGGTGGACTTTTAATAGCTATCTTTAATATTCCTAGTAGGACTTGTAATAGCTATTCTATTTGATGCGGCCCCAATATAATTGATTGGGACTCTCTTTGCTCCACAATCGCATGTTTCTCTTTCTCTCTCTTTTTCTTCTCTTCTCTTTACAATTTTTAGTATATATATTATTTTTTTTTTCAGTTTTTGGTAAAAAAGAGAACCTGATTTAGGTTATGATTATGTCAAAAAGGTTAGAACTGAAATTAAGTCATTTAAATATTGACTTTGGTGATGTTGGCCAAGCAACTGAAATATTTCGGTCATTGAGATGTTGATTTTGGTGTTGGCCAAAATCGTGTAATCTTTTGGTGACTTGGATTAAGTGTGGCAAACTCTATGTTTGATGTTCGATATTAGATGTCGGTCCCATTGAAATTGAAATGTTCTGGTCAAAACTGTTGAAATTTTCAAAATTTACAACCGTAGCCTTCATTATGCATAGGGCTTTTCTTATTGACACCCCTTAAGGTTCCAATTAATTTGTAACCTTATATTTTTCCCTTTTAGTAAACACTTATTTTTTCCGATGAGATTAAATCCTGTCATTTCTCATGTGTACTCAAAATATTTCAAGACAAAAGACAGATTTTAGTAATGATATAATTTTTTTCGGATGAATAATTTTTTTTGGATGAATTAATAATGATATAATTACAATTCACTTTGAAATTATTTTGGAAGTATTTTTATTTAATTATTCTTTTGTTTTTCGATTTGAAGAACTTTTGGGAATAAGACAAAAGGGGCAATCAAAAGAAGGTTGCAAGTTCTAAATACATCTATAGAGATGTCATTTAGACAGTCCCTTGTGTATATTTCTTGTTGCTAACTCCTTGCATGTATTATTGACATGATTATTTTGGCTGCCTAACAACAGCTAGATGCCACAAGTTTATGAGTTGAAATATTTAATTCATATCCTCTCAGGCATTGATTAGCTATGCTATTTGGATACTAAGAAATAGAATCCGGACCTGTGTCCGAACTTTGTCGATACAGATTCTGAAATAAACATGGCACCCCTTTATTTTTATGATATCAAATAATTTTTCAAATCCATAGTTAACTTTAGATCATCCCTGTCAAAAATAGTAAAATTAATAATTAATAATAAGTCAAATGTTACTTATATTTGAATAGTTCTCTTTTATAGAACTTACTGGACTTTTTACGCCAATTTATGGTATTAGAGTAGTTTTAAAATTTTAAATAGTTACTAGGGCTCTAGGATGGGCATACGGTTACTTTGTATTTTTTAATCCCATATTTGACTCTTTGTAATGAACCGTGTATAATGTTTAACATTTGATAATTATGACATGGTATATAATTTTGTGTATTCATTCCTAATGCATATATAAGTTATTTAATTGAATTATGTGTGTTCTAGTGCTAAATTTTGTGTGGAATAGGCCATATTGAAGAATGTATACACCAACATACAACGTATACTACCAAACTTCCAAATTAAAACTACCTGTTTGTTTGGGAGAAATGGTTAGGCTGTCAATGTGACATGCGCTCTTTATTTATAATAAATGATGGACAGATACAAGTACCATTATGCCTCTGTGGACGAATTTTCCCTTATACCCATATTACACCCCTATTACAAAACTCCCCATCAAGTTGGTGCTAAATATCACACATGCCCAACTTGCACACTATAGGATAAAACAACATACCACTTTAGCCCTTGGTAAACACATCATTGAGTTGATCAGCCGATTAACAAAAGGAATGCATAATTGAGTTGATCACCCGATCCACATGGTTGGTGCAATCGTGCTGGACTGGATTGTGAGTAATGCTAATGACAAATTTGTTGTCACAAGTAACATTATAGACAAGAAAACAAGGTGATCCAAATTTTTCAGAGACCTTGAAGCCATATCAATTCACAAATGCTATGAGGCATAGCAGGAAACTCAGCTTCAACATTGGAACGAGCAACCACTGCTTGCTTCTTACTCTTTCAAGTGACTAGGTTGCATCCAACAAAAACCATAACCTATGGTAGAATGCCGATCATCTAGAGAACTAGCCCAATCAGCATCAGTGAAGGCAGCAATATCAGATCAGATAAACAGTCAATAGGAGAGGAAGAAAAGAAGAGAAGAAGAAAAGTCAATGAGAGGGAGAAGAGACTCACGGTAGGCTTGGAATACCCTTTACTATACTCCTTATTAGTATAAACCATGAAAATATTACCCTTATGAAGAAAGTAACTCCCAAACTACGTCTACCAATAGAACTAGACACTATACTCTACCAGTAGGAGAGATTATACAATAATAATCTCAGCAGTATTTAGAAGCATGGTTCAAATTAAAATTTTAATTTCCTGAGTTGCTCAATCACCTTGGATTAGGGCAGGGGTCTCTATTTTCTCATTTTGTTTAATTTATTTCTTTAACTATGTTTAAATTCTGTATAAATGATATTCACTGCAACTTGATCTCTTTCTTCATATTGTCTACAGGAGGTCTGCTTTATGCTACCACCCCTGCTGGGTTTGTTGTTGGATTGTGCCAAAAAGACTGATCAATCTGTGGTATCAATTTCTCTGGGTGCTTTGGTTCACCTCATCGATGTTGGAGGTCACCAATTCAGTCACAGTGACTGGGATACTCTGCTAAAAAGCATAAGGTTGATAGTGTTTCTTACTTTCTTTTGTGTTCTGTCATCAGCTTTTATTTGGTTACATATCCTTTTATTTATTTAAACATATTGATCGACAGAGATGCTTCGTACACAACCCAACCACTTGAGCTGCTCAATTCATTGGGTTTTGAAAACTCAAAGAGGCATTTGGTGCTATCTATGGATTCAGAGGTCAACATAAGTGAAAGCCCAACTCAAAGGCCTGTGGATAATGGGAAATCGGATGGTCTCAGGTCTGTTAGTGGTAGTGGTGAGGATGAAAAAGTAGTTGGACAGGCATCCTCTGGTATTGGTGGTGACAGTCCTGGAAAGTATCCCAGTACATCAATCTTGCACCATCATGGTCAAGAAAAAGATTCGCCAATAAACCTGGAGGAATCTGAAGGTTTGCAGTTATGACATGTTCTTTAAATAACTGGAAGATATCCTTGTGTCCATGTGAAAAAAACAAAAAGAATCACATTGTATATAATAAATTTAAAGCTGATATATATATATATATATATATATATATTTTCCTTATAGGTCTGCCATCACCATCAGGAAGAGCTCCAAAACCTGCTGAAGCTAGTGGTCTCCAGCGAAGTCAAACATTGGGCCAAAGGATTATGGGGAATATGATGGACAATCTCTTACTTCGAAGTCTTACCTCTAAGTCTAGGAGTCCTCCCTCAGATGTGCTTGTACCTTCGTCCCCAGTCAAGGTAATTGTGACTGCTATATTTAAGTTATTTACTTACATTGATTACTTCCCTCTTATTGAAAACACTAAGTTGGTTTGGGGATGCTGAGTTTATTTTTATTTTTTCTTGTTCCTTTTGGCCATTTCAATCGTATACTTTGTCTTTCATTTATGTTCGAGCTGCATAAAAGATGAAATGGGAAGAGATGAAACATGAACTGAAGAATAAGTACCTCTCAGAACATATCCAAAGAAAGCTCTCCCTTCAACAAGATTACAACTAAAAGACATTTACAGTTGAAGAGAACTTGAAACATTTATTAAGTCGAATGACTGCTCTTGAGCAAAAAGTTGAAGCCAAATTTGGTCCACTCTACCCTCCACCCTCCACCTCCAAGGGATTTTAAAATGTTGAGGTTAGGTGACAGGGCTGGTATAAATTAAGCTCCTCCGACATGCCCTTGAGTGCACTATAATAATCACCAATTGATTTACCATTCTGTTTGAAGGGGAAGAACTTTTCATAGAGATCATACAATTGAGACATTTTTTTATCCTGAGAGAGACTCTTTTTTTGAGATCATTCGAGACACCATTAGCAGTGATGGCTCCATGTTGTTCCAGTCATACAAAGAGAGTATCATTTCTATTCTTTATAATCATTAGAGTCTGGAGGTGTAGGGTTATGAATCAAATTGTAGTAAATGATTGGAGGCACAACTAAGGCTCCGTTTGGTATCGTTTCTGTTCCAGAAACTCCGTTTCGTGTCAGAAACGGAAATTTCAGTTTCTGTGTCAAAACGCCGTTTTTAAACGATTTAAAGCTGTTTGGTGAATCTGTTTCTAGAACAGTTTCAGAACCAAGAAACGACATTTCTGCCGTTTGGTAATGCTTGTTTCAGAAACAGTTTTTTTTTTTACTTTTCTTTTAAGTCAATAATTACAAAAATAACATTAAAATACTATAAGCATATAAATTTTTTTGGGACAATAAAATATTACACACCAATGAAAAAAAACATGGTTTCCAAAGGATGAATAAAATACAGTATTAACAATGCCTTGTGCAAGTTAACTATTACATAATTCCCCAAATTTTCACTTTTTTCCCTAGTCTAAAGACTTGAATGCATGGAGGATGTCTTTCATCTTATTTGTTTGGTCCTCTAATCCTTTAAGTGTCCCTTCCAGATATCCTTTCATGTACTCGTTTGAAACGGAAAGTGGTCTGGATGATGTTGATGTTGAGCTTGAGCTTTCTGAACATAATGTATGTTGTATGGTAGAGATATATGTTTCATCTTTCAACTATACAAACATACCACATCCACGGTTATCAGCCTATATCAAATAATAGATGTGATTAGGGTCGTTGAAATTTAACATCGAATTAAACAAAAATCATAAATTATCTATAGGTATAGGTCAATCGTAGAAATAAATTACCCCAGTTGAACTTGGACAACATAGAAAATACTGTCCCTTGTTTGGACCTTTCATCGCAGTTCGTACTTTGCATTGACCTTTACCACATCTACATAGATGTAATTGGTCCACCCACATGAAAAAATTACATGAATCTTCACACTTGAAAAATTCTCTTCCAATATTTTTACCCGACTTGGTTGTATATTTACCACAACTCTTCCCACAAATTTCACAAGTTGCTATCATGAGTGGGGGCATAGAAGAAGTCATCTGTAACAGAAATTTATTTATCAAAAAAGTTAATATAGCATCCAAATATGACATTCATAATAATATATCAACTTGTACCACATATATAAATGTACCATAAAACAAGTACTACGAGGGTGGAAACATCAATTCAGGTTTTCAGTTTTGGCAAAATAGTTATCGGTTTTAGTTTTCAACTAGTTCTGGCATCCTTTGCTGTCTAGCCATTGCATTTGTAATTCTTAGCCTAGTGGCATTCATCTCTTTTGCTCGATTTCGTTGACTTGATTGTATTGTAGAATGATCAACGAAATCTTCATGTGGCGGATTCAAGTCATCTTCTGCAACTTTTAAATCATCGCTCATCCCCACGAATTCTGCATCAGCAATATGCTCTTCTCGAATATAGTTGTGTAGCCCACAATATGCCAGTACGATTGATGCCTGAGTTTCCACTGGGAACTGATGCATTAGCCTTAAAATTTTAAATTTGTTCTTCAATACCCCAAATGTGCATTCAATAACATTTCGAAGTGATGAATGTCTATAATTGAACAACTCTTTCGTTGTTCTTGGGGATCTTCTACGCCCTTTATAGTCCGGTAGATGGTATCTCTCACCCTGAAATGGTGTCAAAAATCCAGATTGGCTAGCATACCCAGAGTCGACAACATAATACTTTCCTACAGACAAAAAATAATATATATTATTACGTATACACTCAAATGAAAATCTAATATATTAGTATAAAGTTAATACCTGGAGGTGGATGAGGAAAACTCAATCGAGGATCACTTCTTGCCTGTTCAAGTACTCGACAATCGTTTGCACTACCTTCCCATCCCGCATACACATATGTGAATCGCATGTCAAATGAACATGCACACATCACATTTTGAGTTGTGATCCCCTTCCGATTCCTATATCGAATTTGATCCTCTCTTGGAACTACCGCATGGATGTGAGTACCATCTATGGCGCCAATACAATGTTATGACATATATTGACAATTAAATGGCCAGTACATATAAGAATATAAACATTCATATATTTAATTACAGACATGTATCATATTAACATATTTACCTTGAAAAAAGGGTAGTATTTCGGGTTCTGTGCAATCTCTATCGGTATCATATTGACGTCTGGCGGTCTGATTTTCTCCTTAGCTAGGCGTTGCATTGCAATCAAGACAACATTGAATGTTCGACTAACTGTTTCTCCTGAGTGGTTGAAATGATTTTGGGTGTCCCTATTACTTGAACCCTTCCCAACAATCCATAGGAACATTCCAAGCTGTTCATCCACTCGGATGTTGGTCGTATCTTTCAACCACCCCCTATGTCTAACATAGTCACATAGGTTAAGGAAGACATGACGTTCCATCCTAAACTCTTCATAGCATCTATTGGCATGCCCATTCAATACCTCATGCATCATGACAGCACCTGGAAATACACTATCCTGACATGGTTCTCGAATATATACAGCCTCACTCAGTAATTCCATTCCCATGTGAATGATCATATCTTCTTCATCACTAGAAGTTTCACATAATGCATTTGACATAACTGCAATAAATAAACAATTACTACACAATTGGAAACAAATATCTGTAAAACATAACAAGCTGACACATCGTCTCAACCCAAACCACATGTTCAACATTACACACATCAATAATAGGAAAAAAACACAAAAGAAATAAAAGCCAAGTCATGCAATGTATCTCCAAAAGTAAAATTACACACATCAAAAGTAGAGTCTCGAATCCAAAATTATCAAAAGTAGCATACAAACACAACATCAACTACTCCAACGCATCTAAAAGCCAAGTCCTCTTCGCAGGCTCTGCACAGACAAACAACTCCCTCCAACTAGGATCAGTACACATACGACTGGTGGCCTTCAAATATATCTCCTTTGATATATCCGGTATGGAGGATATCACCGCCTCACATGCACTCACACTGAAATCTCGAGGACAAGATGCACCTACCCCACCACGAACAGGAGATGTAATAGAAGTACTGGATGCTTTCTCAATTTTCATGGATAAATACTTCCCATACAAGTCCTTCACGTGGCTATCTCCCTTATTGGCGCTCTTTTTTCTTCGTCCCGTAGGTGTCCTATCAAGACTTCGTTTTATGGTGGTCTGAGTTGGAGTATGAGTATCCTCATGAAAGGGGTCAGTCATGCTTATATGCACCGGGGTACTGGGGGAGTGAGAGACTTGCTCAATATCAACTGTATTAACAGCTTCGATGCCATCCAAATCTTGAGCACTATCAACCCCTAAGTTACCTCTAGCATATGCATCCCCAAATACCATGCTCAAATCTAGCCAATTGTTTAGTTCATACTTCTTGTACTTCAACCAACCTGGATTTGCCTGCATAAACAATAATTGTATCACTTAGATGTACTACTCATTATAATCTAATTTTTAAATAATTGAACTAGCTAGTGAAATCTATTGTACCTGTATTGCCCTATCCCATACGAACTCATCATCAACTGCGACTGCTTTTGTCATTGAGTTCCACCCAAATCCAGTTGTGTCAAGCAGTCTCTTGAATTGTTGATACTCGTGTTTCAACTTGTTCATCTTATTGCGTAACTGTTCTCTCCCAATTGGACGATTTAAAGCCTGTTGAAATTGCTTTGTAATGTTCTCCCATCCAGTTTTGTTAAATGAATTACCGGATTTGTGACCATTTTTTACAGCTTCTTTCATTGCTTCAATGAAAACAGTGGTCTCAAATTCTGACCACTTAACGGCAGGGATGCTACTTCCAAACATAATAGCTATACATTATAAGTTAGTGTAAAAGTTAGCATACTGGGAACCAAGCAGAGTTTAAAGCCACAAATTACTCACATGAAAAACATCGGGGACAGTTTTACTGAATACTCATAAAGACCTTTGAGGCTACCAAAATTTATGGTAAAACATAAAAACCAAACACAAAATGAAATCTAGACCGAGTGTATCCAATGCATAATAGAGTGAGAAAAGTCCCCAATGGACTGGCCATTGGGAAAAAAGGGGATTCAACTGTAAAAGAAGAACAGAAGGTTAGAAAATTCCATTAGTCAGTACACATGTAATGACCAAATAACAGAAAAACAGAGAAATTACAACAAATTAAGCTCAGACTTTACATTGGGGGGGGGGAGGCATGGGCTTGTAAAATAGAAGTGAGACCATATTGGGTCTTTGATAACATGAACTTCAGTTCAAGAAGCTAAAGTATTTCCACACCTTCAAAGAAGTATGAAGTAAATATTTTGATCGTAGTCAATCAAAGTTCTGTAATTTTAAGGTGTCAGGTAAATGCCTCAAAGAAGTGGACTTGCCAATTCCAGTGGAAAGCAACTGAAGTCAGCTGAAACCAGTGCGTTAGTTGTTCATGCAGTCAAACCCACCCTAGTAGGTGTTGGCTGGCTAATGCAGTTCAGGATAACAATTTGGGCAATTGGGGTTAGCAGAGAGGAGCAATTTGGGCAGTTGCCTCTTAAATCTATCTTTTTCCTCAAACTAAGACACTCAAAATAGAACATAAAATTCTGGAAGAAGCCAAATTTTGAGAACGAGAATCAATTTGAAAAGGTTGATCCGATTCGTTAAGAAGTGATCCAATAAGTAAACGGATCAAATCTGGATACACTTTGAACCTACTGTATTTTCATTGGATTGAACCTCCTTGGCCCTTTGGAAAAGGATAGGATGTTTTTTTTCACATGGATAAAAGTGAATGTTCTTCTCTTGTCCAATCCAAATATATAGGGTAAATAGGATGCGGAGGAAAAAAAAGGGAATATAAGACTCTTTATGCAAAGGCATCAGAAATTTTTGTAGGCATATAATCATTCTTTCTAGCATCTGAAAAAAAAATAAATAAATAAAACCAATCTTGAGGATTCATTGCGAGATTATCCCTATGATGGCTGGTTGATACATCATGATTTATAATGACTGTTTTGATTATGTTATGGAGAAACTAGCATCAAACTTAAAAAAGAGAAGAATTTAAGTTGGCTACAATTTTTTTGTGCAGTATGTCAAAGCTGATAATGATATCAACAATCAACCATCTGAAAGAGAAGAAGCCACATCAGTAACCCAACCTCTGGCAGCCAACTTCTCTAGCATAGAGATAGAGTCAGGTGGTTCTCTGAAGTGCACTCAAAGCAGCAGGGGATCATCCAATAATCTAGCAGAAAGTTCAAATTTTAATTTAAGCAAGACTGGGTTCAAGGATCAGGATGATTCAATAAGTAAAAGCATAATCACTGATCTCAGAAGAACAGGGGACCCTACTCAAGATATGTTGGATTTATTTTTAGGCCCACTGCTCAAGAAACCCCAAAACGAGGAAAAAAAGATGGAAATTACTACCGAGGAGATCTTGGCTTATGAATTCAGGAAGCAAAGTGAAAGCAAGAATGTTGAGTCAGAAGTAGTCTCTTTGGTGAAGAAGAAAAGCAGCCTTAAGGACAAGATCTCCATGTTTCTTGATTGAATAGGTTCTCTGTTCTGGTATGCTGCAATGCACAATAAGTGAGGTGGGAATACATGACACAATATCTGTCATTGTGCGTCCAATCTTTGTTTCACATCTTCACTGCAGAACATAAATCTCTCCCTTTGGTGAAGAATAAGAGCAGACTTAAAGACAAGGTTTCCATGTTTCTTGATTGAAAAGGGTTTTCTGTTCTGGTATGCTGCCATGCATGGGAACTGGGAAGTGAGGCAGGAGTACATGACAGAATCTCCAAGAGTCCCAAATCAATAGTGCAGCAAATCTTTGTCTCGTATCTTCACCACAGAATGTATTTTTTGCCAACATAAATCTCTCCATATGTCTTTGTGACAAGACATGCTTTTCAACTCAGCACACACACACAAGTTATCAACTCTTTGAGGGACTTTACTTAGAGCATATATTGCTCAATAGTTCGGAAATAAGGCAGCTTCATGACTTATCATTGAAGTTAATTAAGTTATTTGTTCTTACCCTGTCATCGCTAAAGTTCACAGAATGATTTTGGCTAATTTGTAGGAAAAGTTCAAATTGGTGTCTCATTCTTGGATAATTGAAATAGAGAATTTATTTGAACAAGCCATCTAGAACGCAGGAGGGCAGAAGTGCATGTACTATTTGTAAAAACTTGAACAGTTAGAAGCTAACATTAAAATTTGGTTTGAGAACAGTTGGTGAGGGGAGGAATCCAATCACGTTGTGCGTGGAAGCAGAGTCATATAAGAGGGACTGATGTCATGATGTCCAGTGTCTTCTGAAATAATTGATTCGAATCCCATGAAGGATTTATATGATAAGGAAATTATGCTATACAAGATCGAGAAGAGAAGAAGAAGAAATAGAAGAGAAGAAGATGACGTTACCTCTCTGTATGAGCTATACGATAGATGGTCCAGAAAAACCCTAAAATTTGTCCCAATACCTGCTCTGTGATTACAATAGATGAAGAAGAAGGAGAAGAGGTTAGAATAGAAGAACAAAGAGGTTAAAAGAGATGAAAAGAAGAAGGAGAAGAAGAGCCGAAATCGAAGTTACCTGCAGAGGAGATTTCACAAGGGGGCTTAGGGCTCCTGTTTCTCAGTCTCTCCTCTCCCTATGCGAGTTCCAAAAGATGTTCGAAACCAGAAATTTGTGTAGCTTATCGATCTCTGTCTCTGGAAGAAAAGAAGAAATGAAGAAGAAGAAGAAGAAAAAAAACCCTAATTTGTTCAAATACCTCTATGTGAGAAGAAGAAGAGGTTGAATAGAAGAAGAAAAGAAGAAATGAAGAAGAAGAAGGAGAAAAGGCGAAGAAGTTACCTGAGGTGGAGAAATCGCAGTTCGAGCATGGATGTGAGACGTTGGTTCTCTCTTCTTACCTCCCTACTCTCCTCTCTCTATCGCGGACAATCGGGAATGATCGTTTCAAATAATATAATTTGAAACGAAACATGGCCGACAGAACAGCTTTCCCTCGTTTCGACAAATCGACCCAATTTCGTTTTTTTTGACACTGACAGTTTCAAAAAAACTGAAACGCGACCCAATCGACCCAAACGGTTTTTCAGCATTTTTTCGTTCTATTAACACGAAAAAACGCTAGAAACGTTTTTTATGAACTATACCAAACGGTCTCTTAAGTAGAACTTGTTTCGCATTTTCTAAAAACGACTTGTGGCCTTTATTTCGCTAGTTACTATCGACTTTTAGAAACATGACTTATCAAACACCTTCAATTCTGTTTTTATTTTTAGAAATGGAAATTTTATGTTTCTGTCGTTTCTTGAAATAGAAACGGCAGAAACGTTATCAAACGGGCCCTAAGGTTGCGTTTGGTAACGTTAAAAAAAGGCGTTTCTTGAGTTTTTCGTTCTATAGGAACAAAAAAACGGAATAAAGTGTTTGGTGATTTTTTTTGTTTAATGAACAAAAAGCTAGAAACGAGAATTAACGGAATGACAAAAGGTAGTTCCGTCGTTCAAAAAAAAAATGTCATTTTGACACAGAAACTGAAATTTCCGTTTTTTACATGAAACGTCGTTTTGGAACAGAAACGTTAAGCGTTTGGTAATGTTTCAGAAAAATGTTTCTAGAGTTTTTTCGTTCGATGGGAAATAAAAAACGGAATAAAGTGTTTGGTGCATTTATGGTGTGTTTTATTTTTTGTTGGAAAAAAAAAAAAAACATTTTGACACAAAATGTCATTTTTGGAACAGAAACGTTATCAAATGCAACCTACACTTGAATCATCTTGATTACCCTTTTGAAAGGATTCATTATTGATTTCATTTTTGTAGAATTTTATTTTTTAGCCCTTTTATAATGGGAAAATCTTCCTTCTTTTTTTTTTTTCTTTATGACTAAAAAGAAAAATACTCATTAGGAATGGTTATAATAATAATAATAATAATAATAAATCATATATATAGCTTTACATGATAATCTTTTCAAAAAATTAAAAACCTCACTTGTTGATTGAACTTCAATTTGTACATAAGGTTTGATAGATGATAAATGCCAGAAAAATATGAAAGGAAAACCACAACTATGCTTCTTGAATAGGTTCCATAATCATTCTTGGTAGAATTTATAGGAAATTCTTGTCGTAGCCAAAGTTGATGGAAAAAAAATACTTTGTCATGGGAATAAAAACCAATATTAATTAGACATGTTGGGATCTAGGAAATGGCCTCGAGTTTTACACATCCTAGGCTTTATGGTCAAGTTACAAGCAACAAAGCTCAAAGCTTTTTTGCTCAAAGCTCTAAGGATAACTTGGGTTAAAAGGAGAAAAAACTTCATTTAGAAGAACAAGGTTTTTCAATATCTTTGTTGTCCCTAAACTCTTTGAATCAGGGTAATAAGAGTTTCAATCCCCTAGAGAGACTACAAAACTGCTTCTTGATGCGACATTTACTGTCAGAGATGGAAGAGATCTCATTAACAACATCAATTAGCTTTTAAATGACCATTCTCTCATCTTTTGAATTCTCTCCAATATGATGAACAACATTTACTAAATAAAAATATTAATTTGTAATAAGAAAATGAAAACTAATGTTTGCTATGAAATTGATTTGCCGGATTACAGTTTTGTTTATTACAACTTTGCATGCTCTTATGAAGGCAGTGATATTAACAGGTTTTATAGATCTACCTCCTCACAGACAAAGCCTTGCAATTGACAGTGGTGAAGATGGCAAATGCCCAACTCCCGAACCCAATGAACAATGTTGCAGAGGAAGGATAATTGTTTTTTTTTTGGGGGGGGGGTTGTGGTGTTGGGGCTGTGGGGCCGGGGTGCATATGTGTGGGAAAACTCATTGATTTCTTGCAACCCACAAGAAATGGATAAGATTCCTCTCCATAGAGCTCATGGACCATAGAGTGATATCACATCTGGGGTGACCTCGAGACGTGTGCCCGAGTCCTCTCAACCGTGGGAACACTCTATGGTCTATGGGCTTTATGGAGATTATCCGAATCCAAGGAAATAAATGCGAATGTGATAATAATTTAAGGGGGGAGGGAAAGGCACACCGCCCCCTACGGCAAGCTAGTGGGCGACACCAATTGAGGAGTGAGACAGTGCATCATACAAGAGGGGAATGAGGGTAATTTCAAAGGGAAAGAGAGAAATAGACACAACAAGCGCTAGTTTGCTGTGTGTGCCCAACCTTTTCCTATAACTTCAATTTTTATTTATTTATTTATTTTAATAAACCATGACATTCTATCCGTTAGGAAGTTAGTCCATAGTGATTAGTGGGCCCAAAGCATTTAGAAATCGCCCGTCGATTGAGAGGTGGAATCAAAAGCACACTGGGAAGTGGGAGATAGGCTTGGACCTTAGAAGCTTTCCCTGCCTAGTCCGCCTCTTCGGATTCTAGGATTTGTGACTCTCTTGGTTCCAGTAAACAAAGCCCCGCCCCCTTTGGCCAGTTAACATAGTGACTTGCAACCGCCTACTTTTCGAAAATTAAAAGAGATAAGAGAGAGTGACATGACAATTCATGTACTAGCTAAGATAATAAAAGGTCCATCTTGTTATAACCAAATTGGTAAAATGAGAAGTTGGGCCCTTTTATTAGTTCTCTTTTATTGTTACCAAAAATTTAAGTCATGGGTAAAAGAATTTTCAAAATAATTGGAAAACAAGTTACCATTATATTCAAATAGGAAGAGGGTAAATAAAGTTTTCATTTGTCATGCATTATTTTCGAATACACATGTCAAACACTTGACTTTCGTTAAAAGAATTAGTGTTATACTTAAAAGTAAGATCACTAAACTTTGTAATTAGTGCCATTTATTACGTGTTATTTCTTGGGATCCGGATTCTCTCCATAAAGCCCATAAACCATAGAGTGATCCCACGATTGGGAGGACCCGGGCACACGTCTCGAGGTCACTCCAGCTGTGAGATCACTCTATAGTCCATAGGCTCTAAGGAGAAGGAATCTTATTATATTTGGATCCGGATCCTATCCATAGAGCCCATAGACCATAGAGTGATCCCACGGCTGGGAGGACCCGGGTACACATCTCAAGGTCACCCCAACTGTGAGATCACTCTATGGTCCATGGGCTTTATGAAGAGGAATCTTATCCTATGCCCTATCATTCAAAAGTTGCATTGATTTGGCATGTGAGATGTTATATTTGAGCTTCATCAAATAAAGAGGAAAAAACAAAGGACCACAAGACAGATATCCCACTTTTTCTCTTCCATTTATGTTTTCAATGATATTATAATGATAAGGGAAAAAGGTGGGTTTGCTTGTGATACACCCACCTTTGTCTCGGTCACTTTCCTCTTCCCCTTGCAAAGGTCTTCTCTACCCTTCTCATCTCATCCCAACCCATCCCATCAGTTGAGCCATTAGCTCACCTAACCTCCTCCTGATTGATATGATAAATAGTAAATGCGTGTATTGAGATTTTCCTACTTTCTATTTCTATTGAACAAATATGATTTGAGGTTTATGTTTATATAACATATTTGAATGTTGGATGGATGGTTATTAAATGACCTAGACAAGTCATTTTCAAATTTCAAAAGCATAATTCAATAAGAAACTCTCCCATATATTAGCATGGATTATCATGTATGTCTAGGCATGCATGTAATATTCTAACTAAACATATAAATTCTTCCATACTTAATTTTTAAAGTTTATTTTATCACTTGACATACTTTGTTTTGTTTGAACTTTACATGTAATTAGAGGATATTGAATTCTTACCAAAAAAAAAAAAAAAAGAGGATATTGAATTTACATGTCCATTAAATTTGGACCTTAGCTATTTTGATAAATTTCTCAATGTTGCCTTAAAATCTTTCCAGAGCTTTATTTTGAATGTCAAAACTCAAACATTGAAATAGCAGCTATCTTCTTCGATCATTTCCCTGTTGAAGCTATCATGATGATATATCATTTACAAGTGCGCAAATTGAATTCCCTTCTATTAACGATTATAAATTTGAAACCTGGACAAAATGAGTGGAGCTTAAGGGACTCTGCGAGGAAATATGGGTGAATGCTTTCATATCTCCCCCCCCCCCAAGACAAAGGATCATGGTATTAGTAATCAATATTAGATCGATATTTGTCTAGTTGATTCCTTACTGATCTACTGATATGAATCAAGGGTAAAAGAGTAAATATAAACCAATTTTTTTTTTTATTATTGAAAACTAGTAAGGGTATCAATTTGGAACCAGAATTGAGAATAGTTTTGAAAGTGTACCATCACGCTAAAAGGCAATGTTGAGAAATGACTTTAGTACCAAATAATAAATGGAATGAGACAGGATTCCTAGTGGTGCAAATACTGAAATATTGGTTAGGTACCAGAAGGAACCAAAACCTCCAGTACCATTTCAAAGGGTTATTTCATGTTCACCCGTTCAAGTTTTATGTTTATAATTTTATGTATTTGAGTGGTCTTTTATCTTATATGGAAGTTTTGGCTAATGGAACTTGTTTGATGATGATGACACTAAAACCATATTCGGGATTGTTTATTTGGTTATTTGTAAATCCAAATTCTTAGTTGTTATTTAAAAATGTTAATGTGTGATCTTGGAGAGTTTGAAAGAGTATAACGTAATGAATGTAAGATTTCCTATTAGGTGGACTAGCATAGTCAAAGATTTGTTTCCAAAATCGATTTAGTGGTGTTGACTAAAGATGGAGTAAGCAGAAAGAATCTAATATTATTAGTAAGTGATCTCTATGGAGATGTTGGATTTTATTAGCACACCTTAATGGTATGAAATATTTATTACTATGTGTGGACCTAAGGTATTGTTTCCTTAATGGGGAGGAAACCCTAATTTTATTGCAGGGTTGGTCCCTACCCTCATTCCTATATATAGTCATCACTGACCCATTAAGTGTAACTAACAAAAAAAAAGCAAAAGAGAAAGATGGTAGACTAGACCAACATTGATCGAGTTGTATAAGGAACATACAAGAAGACGTTGATGAGTTCTTATTCTTTAACCATGGATTCAGGTATGCCTAAAACGTGTATTTTATAGTGTTTGTCGTGCATGTTTATCGATATTCATGAATCGTTCCGTATTTGTTTTATATCAATGGTATCAGAGCCAAGTTCATGAAAAATCGATCGGCTGTACCACCAGTAATAAAAATCAATTTCTTCTCCACGAGTCGTTTTATTTTGAAGAAACGAGAAAAATAATATATTATTACTAATGGACAAAACTTGAAAAGTTAAAAAAAAAAAAATAAGAAAAAAATGGTGGGTTTGACAAATGCTTGTGTTGTTGTTGAAAGTGTGGGGTTAGTTGGTGTTGGGTTGTCGATTCTTTGTGATGTGTTGTGTATTGGTTTAAAAAAATGACAAAGTTAAAGGTGAGTCGGTTATTTGAACGTGTCTACTCTGGCGTACTGTTTTGGTTTGTTAAAAAAAAAAAAGTGACAAAAGGTAAAAGGTAAGTACGATTTTATTTGAAACCGTGTTCTTTTATTTTGAGAAATCATACAAAAGAATATATATTTTTTAAATAAAATAAAATAAAAATGTGTCATGAGTTTTAATTGGTTGACTCATAACAGAACCATAAAGCATAATTATTTACAGATTTATTTTTTGTGACATTTGGTTTAGTCACAAGCACATTAAATATATAATTTTGTTATTTCATATTAATGCTTGTGCTATTTGATTCAGTCACTATAGGGAATTATTATGCAACCCATGATGTTGTTCTGATCTGTCATAATAGGAACACTTATGATTTTATATATTAAAATTTTATGTGCTTTTGTTTTTCATATTATTATTCAATAATTCTTTGATGAAAAATTATTAAAAAATATAATGGGCATACAGTTACAATCCAGGTCTATAGAGTTTTCGTAACTTTAGAGATTAGACTTCCACTTAGTGGGCTAATTCCTAAAGATGCGGAATCACTACAGACCATCAAGATGGATTGCAGTCAAGAAAGCCATATGGCGAATGATGTGCTCTTGCCAACACAGGTGAGTCTTCGTTTGGTCGGTTTTGCTTGATGGTGTGAGGGTGACGTTTTGAGCTTCACTATTTTGGAGGTTCTTGTCTTGCCACCACAGGTGACGGAATCTACAATATGGTGTTGTTTTTTGGCGTCTCACCTTACATGTGAAAGATTTCACTGCATGTTGGGCGATCTTGCCACCACAGGTATTGGGATAAATCTGATTAATAAGCCCTAATTAGTCAGTTTTCATTATATTATTGGGATGTTGATATGCTTTTGGTTATTGCATATTGTATGTTTTGGTAAAATTTTGGTAATTATTATTGCTAGCTATGACTTCCCAATTATCTTCCATCAAAGTCCTGAATGATTCCAATTTTGAGGAGTGGATAGACTCTCTTACAGTGTCTCTTGCAATCATGAGACTCGATTATGCCTTGAGAACTGATAAACCCCCCGAGCCCACAACTGAGAGTGATGCTACTGCAAAAGCACTTTGTGAAAAGTGTGAGGAGTCCAACAGATTGTGCCTGATTGTTATGAAGCATACTATGGACAAGACCATTAAGAAAAGTATGCCTTCGAAAGAAAATGCTAAGGATTTTCTTGCAGCTGTTAATACAAAGTTTACCAAATTTGATAAGGCTGAGAAGGGAACATATTTAGAGTGGTTCTCATCCACTCGATATGATGGCACAAGTGGAGTACGTGATCACATTATGAAAATGACCAATTATGCTGCCACGTTGGGTGAGATGGAAGTGAAGATATCTGATTCTTTCCTTGTATGTCAAATTATGCAATCACTTCCATCATCTTTTGATACTCTTAAGACCTCCTATAATGCACAAAAATTGGAGTGAAATCTTGAGGAAATGACTTTCATATTGGTACAGGAAGAGGAAAGAAAGAAGAAGGAAAAATTTAACTCTGCTTATTTTGTTTCCAATAATGGGGGTAAGAAGAAATTCAAGAAAAATTGGAAAGGCAACAAGCAAAAAAAAATCAGAAAAAATAGAACAGAAAACCAATCATAATCTGAAACCAAAGACGGCTTTTAAGGGAAAGTGTTTCTTTTGCAAAAATGATGGACATATGAAGATAGATTGCTATGGCTATAAGAAATGGCTTGAAAAGAAAGGTACATCTTTAGCTCTAGTGTGTCTTGAATCCAATCTTGTAGATGTTTTCCCTGATTCGTGGTGGATTGATACTGGAGCAACTATTCACGTCATTAACTGTTTGCAGGAATTAAGAAGCAGGAGGAAACCAAGTGAGGGAGAGATGATGATCTACATGGGAAATGGAAAGAAGACCAAAGTTGAATTTATAGGAGTAGTTAGATTACTTTTATCCACTGGTTTTGTTTTGAGTTTGAATGATGTGGTTTATGTACCATCGTTTAGACGAAAACTTGTTTCGGTATCTAAACTTGACAGTTGTGGTTACACTTTTAAAATTGGCAATGGAAAACTTACTCTCTATTCTGGTTCTCTTATGGTTGGATCTGCCTTGTTATATGATGGTCTTTATAAATTTGATTTGGATATTAGTTCTTCCAAATATGCCAACAGTTCTTCTGTTATAAATTATGTGGTTACAAATCCTAAACGTGCTAGATTGGATGAAAATTCTTTTATGTTGTGGCATAAACGTTTATGACATATTTCTAAACAGAGGATAGAACGATTGATTAAGGATGGTACACTTCCTCAATTAGATTTTTCAGATTTTGGAATTTGAATTGATTGCATTAAGGGGAAACACACTAGAGCTAAAAAGAAAGGTGCAACCAGGAAGGATGAAGCATTGGAGCTGATTCATACTGATATTTGTGGTCCATTCACTCCTACTACCATGGGTGGATACATATATTTTATTACTTTCATAGATGATTTTTCCCGTTTTGGTTTTATTTACCTTATTCAAGAAAAATCTGAATCCTTAGATGCTTTCAAAGTTTTTAAAGCTGAGGTAGAACTTAAAAGGGAAAAGAATATAAAAAGTGTGAGATCTGATCGAGGTGGAGAGTTTTATGGTAGATATGATGAAACTAGGCGTAACCCTGGACCATTTGCCAAGTTCTTACAAGAATGTGGTATTGACGCTCAGTACACTATGCCTGGTTCACCTGAGCATAATGGGGTGGCTGAAAGGAGAAACCGTACCCTTATGAATATGGTGAGAAGCATGATAAGTAATTCAACTTTACTTGATTTCTTATGGGGTGATGCTTTGAAAACATCAGTATATATTTTGAATAAAGTGCCTAGTAAGTCTGTTCCCAGAACTCCCTATGAATTGTGGACTGGTAATAAGCCAAATTTATCTCATTTTCATATATGGGGATGTGCTGCAGAGGTGAGACCTTACAATCCTCAGATGAGGAAGCTTGATCCAAGGACCATTAGTGGTCATTTTATCGGTTATTCTTAAAGATCAAGAGAGTATAGATTCTATTGTCCTATACATTCTACTAGAGTAGTGGAATCAAATCGGGCAGTTTTCTTTGAGGATGATTTAGATTTTCACTCTGTTCAACCACATAACTTTGTTTTTGAGGAGGAACGTGTTCTTGTACCTATGACTGTGACATTGCCGTCTACTGTATTATAGCCTCACATTGAACAAGAGAATGTCCCCACTCACGAACCTGTGCAACCTATAGTGGTTAAGCCGGCACCCCCTGTTGTTGATGAGATTCAGGACCATATTATTGCTGATGTTCCCTTGAGGAAATCAGAGAGAACTCATAAGCCTGCCATATTTGATGACTATGTTGTTTATTTACAAGAACATGAGTTTGATATTACTTTGGATTCAGATCCAATCAGTTTTGACTAGATTACAAGGAAACATTCTCACCAGTCTCAACAAAAGATTCTTTCAGAATCATCATGGCTTTAGTTGCACATTTTGATTTGGAACTTCATCAGATGGATGTCAAAACAACTTTCCTAAATGGAGATCTTGAAGAGGATGTTTACATGCAAAAACCCCTTGGCTTCAGGCAAACTGATACAGAGCACCTTGTGTGCAAACTCAAGAAATCTATTTATGGTTTGAAACAAGCATCTAGACAGTGGTATCTTAAGTTCAATGAAGTTATCACTTCTTGTGGTTTCAAAAAAAATCTTGTGGACCAATGTATTTATCTGAAGATCAGTGGGAGTAAGTTCATTTTCCTTGTGCTTTATGTTGATGATATTCTTCTTGCCAGTAATAATGTTGATCTTTTGCATGAGACAAAACGATTATTATTAAGTCACTTTGATATGAAGGATCTTGGTGAGGCCTCTTATGTTTTGGGCATTGAGATTCATCGTGATAGGTCTTGTGGCATTCTTGGTTTGTCTCAGAAAGGTTACATTGAGAGGATATTAAAAAGGTTTAATATGTTAGCATGTTCCTCTAGTAAAGCTCCAGTTGTAAAAGGGGACAAATTTGGCAAGTCTCAATGTCCACAGACAGAATTGGAGTGCAATCAGATGAAGAACATACCTTATGCATCTGCTGTTGGTAGTTTGATGTATGCTCAATTTTGTACACGGCCTAACATTGCCTATCATGTTAGTGTACTTGGGAGATATTTGAGCAACCCTGGTTAAGCGCACTGGGTAGCTGATAAGAAAGTCATGAGATATTTGCAGGGCACTAAGGATTTTATGCTTACTTATAGAAGAACCGATTCACTTGATGTAGTCGGTTATACTGACGCAGATTTTGCTGGATGCCTAGATGACCTCAAGTCTACTTCTGGATATGTTTTTGTGATGGCAGGTGGGGCTATATCTTGGAAGAGTGTCAAGCAGACACTCACTGCATCTTCTACTATGCAAGCCGAGTATGTGGCATGTTATGAAGCCATTATTCAAGCTTTATGGTTAAGGAAATTCATCTCAGGGCTACAGATTGTTGATTCTATATCTAAACCATTAAGGATGTTCTGTGACAACTCCGCTGCGGTACGTTTCTCTCATAACAGTAAAAGTACTTCAGGCTCTAAACACATTGACATTAAGTATTTTTTGGTCAGAGATAAAGTTCAAGAGTCACAGATTACAATGGAGCAAATTGCTACATAAAACATGATTGCAGATCCTCTTACTAAGGGCTTGACTCTAAAAGTTTTTCAAGAGCATGTCACTAATATGGGACTTGTTAGTTCTTTTGATGCATTTTATTAGTGGGAGTTTTGCTCAATATGTTTGCATTTAACTTTCAGTTTGATTGCATTATTATTGTTCTCAAGAATATATATATGCATTTTTATGGCCATTTGTTTATGTGTATACACTTATCTATTTGCCTCCTATAGAAAATTGAGGTTATATGTGGTGTATTTACCTCATTCGGTATCTGAGGTTTCAGTCAATACATATACATCCAGTTGCTAGTAAAGCCTCGTTTGATTGAGGTCTAGTGCTAGTGTTGTGGGACATCCGGACCCAGTCCCAATGAACTTCTTTGATTGAAACTTAAGCGTTTGGGAGACGCTTGTAGTTAATGAGACATTCGGTATCTGTCTCATAGGGCTCATTTGGTTTTCGAGCCAGGACCAATTTGAAAATAGACATGATGATCACTATAGCATATTATTTCCATACCACACTTTCATACTGTTCAGCCCAA
>NC_056557.1:15170554-15200921 GCF_013358625.1 Macadamia integrifolia
TGACATATGCTACCCAAGTGGGAGATTGTAAGATTTCCTATTAGGTGGGCTAGCATAGTCAAAGATTTGTTTCCAAAACCGGTTTAGTGGTGTTGACTAAAGATGGAGTAAGCAGAAAGAATCCAATATTATTGGTAAGTGATCTCTATGGAGATATTGGATTCTATTAGCACACCTTAATGGTATGAAATATTTATTACTATGTGTGGACCTAAGGTATTGTTTCCTTAATGGGGAGGAAACCCTAATTTTATTGCAGGGTTGGTCCCTACCCTCACCCCTATATATAGTTATCACTGACCCATTAAGTGAAGCTAACAATCAAAAAAGCATAAGGGAAAGAGGGTAGACTAGACCAACATTGATCGTGTTGTACAAGGAGCATACAAGAAGACATTGAGGAGTTCTTATTCTTCAACCATGGATTCAGGTATGCCTAAAACATGTATTTTATAGTGTTTGTCGTGCATGCTTATCGATCTTCATAAATCATTCCGTATCTGTTTTCTATCAGCTTGTAGTGCATATTTTAACTAAGACTAGGCCCCTTGTATATATATATATATATATACTCCTCACTGCAATAAACAAGAGGCGGTAAAGTTCTACCACTCCCAGTAGCTATGTTTGTTTAAAGACAAATAGCTATGTCATTACAAGCCAACAGTTACATATTGTAGCCGTTTCATCTTAAGGAGTGAATGTTGTTGATGTGAAAAATTGATGCAAATCTCCATAGGAGATTGCCGAACTCGGATCGGGAGAGGATAAACAAGATTCAAAGGAGCTTATTCAGATACAAAATTTTCAAAAATTGAGTGATCTTAGTAAAATAACTATAACTTACTGAGTATATCTCGGATTGAGATGATTTTAAAATCAAACGTTCAAGGACTGTTGGATTTATAACTTTGTAGAGGAACTCTCCTTCAAAATCTCAGTGTAGATCTTCAAAAAATTTCTTCAAGAAAAAGTATATGCACTTGACAAATTCTGAAATTACAAAGAGATAAATGTTGATAGATATTGGGAAGAAATGCAACTCTTCTAGGATGATTGCAGCTCCAATGGGGTCATGCAACTATTTTAAGATGCAAGGATGATAAGGAAAACTCTTACTTTTCAAGGAATGAGTGAAATTATTCAAGGTTTCAAGGGAGAACTCTTCTAAGTTCATAGGAAATTCTTAATTAGAGGATCGCAATTTGATTAATCAGATTCGCTTAAAAATTCATTTTTCTATTACATAAAAGTTGAAAACTATTTATAGTCCTAAGAAAGTTATAAATGACTTATCAATCCCATCAACCTAATATAGTTGCAGCCAGGAGTCTTCATTAGAAATCCGTGTTGTGGCCACTGGTTGCATATCCATATTACGTTCTCACGAGTCTTGTTTTGCAAATATTCCTCCCAATTAGTGAAGGATTCATGTATCATGTGGAAGCAATATACGTTTTTCCAAAATTGGTGGTGAACTCCTTCCAATGGTGGGATCTAGGAGAAAATGTCAACTTTCCCATAGCTCACTAACTGCTTCATCTCCTTTTCCCATATGAAGAAATCTTGAATCTCCTTTTGCGTAATCTTTTCTCAATGAAGTACAAAAGGGTTTCCTTGATAGTGGGGAGAATATGCAAGCTTTGAATTCTTCTATGGTAGGGTAAATTTCAATCATCCCAAACCTGAACATATGTAGATTAGTATACCAATGTTGGGGTGCCTGACGCAACAAGCCATGGTATAGCTTTATACATCCAATCTTGCCTAGCACTTGCATGTTTATATTTTCTAACGACTTTGATTCTTCCCTGTGTCCATCTTCAACATTCATTTCCGGTAATGTCTCGTCCAGATAGTCCATGATTTTCACTTCTATGAATAACTTAATGATCAGGACAAGAAACTCACTCAAGCACTCTTGATTCAACAAGAACTTTACCATTGTATATTTATTGCACCAAGAATCTATTATTTACAAAGAGAGATCAAGGATGGAGACCATGATTGAAGATGCCAGATGGTGGTCCTTGTGAATTTTTTAGCAAAGGGAGATTTTGAAGCATCATAGGCAGAGGACAGCTTCTTAATGATCAATAATGGAAAGTGGCGATTTTCGATAGAACAATGATGATCTCTTACTTGGATATTGGGGTCATTAATTGGGTAAAGAGATTTTTTTTTTTTACGTATTTATTTATTTATTTTTTGGACCAATACCTCAGATGTTGAGGTTGTCAAGACCACACTCGCATACATCAAGTTGTCTACGTATCCCTTGTGAGGAATCGAGTGTAGCATAGTTCGGGTGTTTTACCCTTTCATTTTGACATAATATCTTTTGAGCTGGTCCATGTTAGCCAACCCTGGTATTTCTTCTTCGTTTAGATCCATAAGTTGGATGGCCTTCTCTAGCAATACTTCTTTAATTGTGTCACACCCCATTCACACAGAACCGGACCGGTGACAGGGTCAACTCCGGTTAACCCAAACCTGCTAGGATCATCTGATACAGTATCCAACCACAGCATACACACAACTAAGATAATGTTCAGCAGTTCAGCGGAAGACTTAATTTATCTGTAAATATCCCCAATATACTTGATATCCAAATTGTAGTACATAGATAAATACATGTGGGCCCGCATGCATGATATTTACACAAAAATAATAACAATTCACGTATCAAGTACACAAAAGGGATCATCAAAAGAATCAAAAAGTAACCCTGTATAGAGTCACTTTTGTGGTCCCACAACATAGCCCTCGCACGTGCAATCCGTGCCGTGCACATATTCCTCGGGAACCCACCAATCCTCTTCGGGGAATTCAACTGTGGGGCCCGACCTTTGATCTTCAGGCTGGTGACCTGTAAAATCATCTAAAAGAGGTGTACACGTGCGATGAGCTCACTAACTTAGTAAGTGAAAAGAAGGACCACACAACAGTCCACACAACAATCGTAACCATATGCACTATATGCTATGTAATTCATTTTTCATCACATCCCCCTAAACAACATTACTAAGTTTTGGTTTAGTGCTACTACAACCACAGTGCGCATATACTCCGGGTACGAGCCGCGAACTCCATCCCGTGATACGCCCATAGGGCTGTCGGAGAAGGCCCACCGTGAGTACTTGGAAAAGTAAAGCATGCCGACTACCGGCTCTCAACATAAAAGTAAATGACAGAAAATAAAGGTGCTGACTCTAGCAATTTAAAAGCAGTACGATTGGCCCTCTTGAATATACCACCGGGGTTACCGACTGTCCTAATGACCAGCCGGGCGTATGTCTAACTGCCACAGTGACCCGACAACCACGACCACTGTTTCCCCCCAAATGATAACCCAACACCTCAACCCCTGTTGGGAAGGATCGTAGCACGGGAAGATGATAATCCTAAACCTCATGCTCCTATATGACATAGTACGATTGCATAGTGCCACCGTGTCCCATTCGACGGGCCACCAATGCACTCGTTTCCAAGCTGACTACGGCATCTAGTCTATTAATGCATTATGCATAATGATGTCATCATTCATCACATAATCACATCATCATTTGACATTGAGAAAATAAACATAACACACATGCCATAATAATATGAGGATGGCTAAGCTACATATAATTTACATGATGACATGGCTAGTCTAGATACAATTTAATGAATGACAAACAATCCTTAAAATAAGGCCAAACGTCTTCTCCCCACTTACCTGTAGTGTACAAAGACTCACGCCGGTACTGGTGAGATCCGACGCGAGAAACGTAAATTTTGGTGAACCTATCATAAGTGAATGGGGTTAGCATTTCACCACTTTGGGGTCAAAACCAACAAGATTTGATGACATAATCATGTTTAGAATCCTAAAAGGTCGCACGTCCGTTTTGGGTCTATTCGGACGAAAAAATCACATTAGGAGCCTCTCGGGTGGGTCGGACAACCCACCTGTCACAGCCCACCGGTCTTCACAGGTGGGCGGGTCGGCCCACCGGTCCTGACCCAACGGTCATGATCAGTGGGCAGGTCGACCCGTCGGTCAGACCACCAGTAGTGGCCCACCGGTGGAGGCCGGGGGCCTGCTAGGACCGGCGGGCAGGTTGCCCATCGGTCGGCCCTTCGGTTGGCCCTGAGGGCCTGTCCTCTCAGGCGGGTGCCCTCAAGTGGTCTGTTTGGCCCACCGGTCTTGGTAGAAAAGTACCATTTTCCCTGAAACCTTTCCCAACCTTTGGGGAATCAAATGGGACTTTTCCAAACCCATTTTCCACACATTCAACGTCTCATAAGATGATTCTAACCTAGATCTAGGTTAGATTTAAGGAATGGAAGCCATCTTACCTTCTTTGCTCAAGAACTCTTTCAAAAACCCCAAAATCACTTCAAATCACCAATGTTTCTCCAACCTTGTAAACACTTCTTCAAATTCTTCAAAATCCACACATAAACCATCTATTAAACCTTAGATTCATCATCTCAAGGGGGATTTACAAGACCTCAAGAAACTCTACCAAATCAAGGGTTTTACTTGGGTATAGTGAAAGTTTAAGGAATATAGCCTTCGCTCACCTCTAAACGTAGATCTCGTGTTGGAGATCACTCTTCCGACGTCGGAATGGGAAGATCAAACCTTGGTGCCGCTTAAATCCATTTCTTCTTCTTCTTCCTTCCCCTTTCTTCTTCTTCGTTCTCTTTTCTCCCTTCTCTTCTCTCTCCTCTTAAATCTTCTCACCAACTTTCCGTGTAATAAATGAGATATTGAAAAACACAAATAATGCTATTTATACTTTCTTAAAATCATTAGTAACACATTGGTGGGTCACTCAGGTGGGCGGATGCGCCTACCTGTGACCACCCACCTGAGGGCCAAAAATTGGCCAACAAGTGAGATTTTGGTGGAATTCGACTCTCGGCATGAATCTCACTCTTGGCACAAGGTATATCATACGTATGTGCCTTAGGATATGGTTACATACCAGTTTTATCCGTACATGGCCTTATGATATGTGCATGTACACGGCTTGGGTACACCCGTCTCCTCTGGCACTGACTCGGACTTGTCTAGCCAACCGGTGTTCAAAGTCACCCTTGCCATCATGGTCCATAAGGAACCCGCCTTAACCCTCTCCGGTTCGGGTCCTACATGGTTAAATCGGGTCAACCGTGTAATTAGACCGGGTTTAAAAAGTAGGGTATCACAAATTGTGTATGGACCACTCTAATTCATTTTCCCCTAGGATCATCAATAGGAGTTCTTCGCTCTCTCATAACCAAGTCTCCTACTTTAATGTGCTGAGGTCGTACATGCTTATTGAATGCCCTAACCATTCTTTGTCAATATTTTTTCAAATTGTTTATGGCTTTCATCCTTCTCTCGCCTAAGAAATGGAGCTCGTCATATATGGTTTGTACCAATTCTCTTCAGCTAATTGACTATCCAATAACACTCTAATGGTTGGTCCCTAGATTTCCATTGGCAGCACTACTTATACTCTGTAGACCAAGGAGTAAGGAGTTGCCCGAGTTAAAGCATGTATCAAAGTTCAGTATGCCCATAGAGCATAATAGAACTTATTGAACCAATCTTTGTGAGTTTCTGCCATCTTCTAGAGAGCCACCTTGATGTTCTTGTTGGCTGCTTCCACCATCCCATTGGTCTGTGGTCGATAGGTGTTAGACCCATTGTCACCCCCCGTTCACATAGAACCGGACTGGTGATCAAGTTCCCTCCAGGTAACTCAAAACTAGCAGGATCATCTGATACAATAACCACAACACAACAAGTCATAAGTAATCATGAAATATAATATTCTAGTTTAGCGAAAGTCTTATCATAAATGATTACCTGTAATTTTCCATATATTCTTGATACCAAAATTGTTATATATAAAGTATCTACATATGGGCCCATAGGCTTGATATTTACACAAGAAATAACAATTTAACTATCAAGAGCACAAAAGGAAAATATACCAAAAGAATAAAAAAAGATTATAGTAAATAGAATCTGTCACTATTGCCCTACAACACAACCCTCACACGGGCAGCCATCATCGTATTCGAATTCTTCGGGGACCTACCAATCCCCACTAAGGTTTCATCAGTGGGACCCAGTATGGGTTCCTTTACAGAGTATCCTACAAAATCATCTAAAAAAATATGTACACAATGGGTGAGCTCACTAGCTCAGTAAATGAAAAGAAAGACGCACACAAGCAAATGCATTTCAAATGATATTACATGCACGAAATTCATTTTAATCATATTCTACCTAAACAATCATTACTAGGTCATAAGTAACGTACTACTCACAACCACAGTGCGAGTATGCCCCGGGTTCGAGATGCGTTTTCCATCCCACGATATACCCATAGGATTTTCGAAGAAGGCCCACTGTAAGTACTCGAAAAAGTAAATTGTGGCCAAACCACAACAGAAATGTAAATCATGGTTGAACCACAATAGAAAAGTAAATCGTGGCCGAACCACAGTAGCAATTAAAAGTAGTATGATTGGCCATCTGAATATATACCACAAAGGTTTTCAGCTATCCTAATAATTATCTAGGCGTACTTCTAACCACCACGGCAGTCTGTGACCGACGCTTTCCCCCAGTGATAACCCAACACGTAAACCCCTATTAGGAAAGATCGTAGCATGAAGGATTATAATATCCTAACTACATGCTCCTACATGAGATAGTACAAATGCATAGTACTTTCGTGTCCCATTCCACGGTATACCAATGCATTTGTTTCCAAGCTAACTATGGCATCTAATATAAAAATCTCACACATGCTCAACAAATCATCAACATACCACAACATATGATAAACCATTCTCATGATTTCAAGAAAGAAACAAACATATAGAATTTAAGATACAACATGTTCAGTTCTAAATGCATCATTCATACATTAAACATATGCATGAGAATGGCAATCAGAATGTCAATATAGTCTATGAATGTATATGATGCCAAAAACACTCCAAAAATAAGTTCAAAGTCCTCTCCCCACTTACCTATTCTTATAGGAGAATATGCACTCGCGGCAAAGTTAAGATCCAGAGTGAGAAGATGAGTTTCTCAAAACCTAGCACAGATAATAGGTTTAGAGATACGCCCAATTTGGGATTGTAATTGACATCGACACATTTAATAGGGTGAAGAAGGTTGTCGGTGAGCTTGAGTCCATCGAAACTCATTTGGGCTACAGGTGGGTCATACAGGTGGGTAAGAAAATCCACCTACACAAACTGTCCAGACCAACGGGTCATACTAGTAGGTCTAGCACCCACCGGTCCTATCCGTTGGTAGACATAGAGGAGATAGGTGGGTCACACTGGTAGGTGTGGCACCCGTCGGTCCTACCCGCCGATAGATATAGAGAAGACAGGCGGGTCACACTATTAGGTGTGGCACCCGTCGGTATTCCTTGGGTTTTATTGTTTTCCTTCTTTCTTCAATTCCAACTCTTGGAAACCCAATAGGTGGTTCCCACTTCATTTTCCATATATTTTAAGCCTCATCTACATGATTGTCCCATGGATCTAAGCCATTAACAAGATTTGGGGAAAGTAATCATACCTTAACTTGAAAAACCCCAAATCTTGGGATTTTTCCTCCCAACACAAATGCCACTTCAATAACTCCCAAATCCTTACTTCTCTTCTTAAATCCTTCAAGGAAATCACACAATAGTTTCATTATTCCCTAGATTCAACCATATACACAAGGGTTTCATCATATCTCAAGTTATGGCGTTACTTACCTTAAAGTGTAGATCTCAAGACACCGGTGAAGATACCAACGGCGAAAAGGTAAAACGTGGCCACGGAATCCAACGGGGAAGCTTCTTCCCTCTTCCTTCTCTCCTTCTTCCTCTTTTCTCCCTCTTCTTTACTTCATTCACCAAACTTTGCTGAAAACCATAATGAGGGAGAGAGAGATATATAAAAGCTATTTATACCCTAGTGTCATAAATATCTTCTAAGACCTATTTGGTTTTGCCCATTTATGAACCAAAATATATTAAATGGCATTTTCGGATGAAGTAGCCGCATCATCGGACATGCAAGATCTCATTACGATGAAGAGGTCGAAATACATATGCTCATCCAAGCCTGGCATGCTGGGGTCCAAGTTACCCCAATAGGTGGGTCACACTAGTGGGTCTCGCACCTACCAATGACACCCACTAGTTGGCTAAACAAGCCAATCTTGTTGTATTTTGAAGGAAAACAGAGTCTTAACATGTACCTTACTCTCGCCACGTGTTGTGGACCAAGTTCCTATCATTCAAATACAATAACGTACCTTTCCTATTCATACATGACCTTGTGATATGTGCAAGGGCACGGCTTAGGAGTGCGGATCATCTCGGGTACCGGTTCAATTTTATCCGGCCACCCCACATTTGACGTCACCCTTGCGGTCATGTATTATAAGGCATTGACATCAACCTGTTCCGGTTCAGACCCTGCAAGACCAAACCAAATCGACCAGTCAATAAATTGGGTTTAAAGAGCAAGGATCTACACCCATGTCTCTTGATGTCAAATTTTATCCAGATTTTATTGGCGTTACCCTAAAAATGAGAGCCTTAATCCGATATTAGCTATTATGGCACTCCATAATGGCCTATGATATTCTCTTGGATGAACATTGCCACCTTGGCTGATGTAAGAACTGAATACAACTTTGCTTTTACCCATTTAGTGAAATAATCGATTGCTATCAAGATAAAATCATGCCCATTGGATGCTTTGGGGTTGATTTTTTCTATGACGTCGATGCTCCAAGTGGAGAATTACCAAGGAGAATTGAGCGAATACAGCTTTGTAGGTGGGATGTGTATAATATTGGCAAAGATTTGCCATTTGTGACATTTTTTTACAAAGTCCACACGACCTTCATCCATGGTATTCCAGTGATATCCCAATATGAGGAACTTCTTTGCCAACATCTTTGTGCTCATATGAGGCTGGCATAAACCCCGATGGATCTCTTCCTTGATTGTCCTTGCTTGAGCTTCATCCACACATAATATTTGGATCCTGTCATAAGATCTTTTGTACAATTAAGTCATCTTGTAGAATAAATACCGTGGCATATTTTCTTAAAAACATTTTCCCTCCTTCTCTAGCTTCAACTGAGTACTTTCCTTACCTGATAAAATCATAATGCGGGCGAACCAAACTCTTCCGTCAACTATAAAAGAATTCACCATATTTTGATGTGCAGCCCATCTCTTCTTTCCACCATGAATTGCCTGGCTCGGGCTATACATTCTACCATCGAAGCTAAGGTTGTGAGAGCATCCGTGAATCTATTATTATCTATTTGGAAGTATTCAAAAGATATTTTTTCAAAGTGCTTTGAGATTTGTTTCAAATATTCTTGATATGGTTGTGGATTGTGAATATAAGGTACTGCTTAAAAGATTTTGGCAGGTCTTGTAGGATGACGGTAAGCACCCTAGTCACATCTCTGGTATCTTAAGGAGTGGGGTGTGATAGTATCTAGGCGTAGTATCCATGAATAGTACCTTACTAGGAGATTCTTGACGGTAAGGGGTGGGAGGGATTTAGGTATCCACTGATAAACGTTAGACATGACAATGGGTTAGGGTTTGCCTTTAAATGAACTACATGATTTTCGTGGGGCTAGATAAAATAAAAAGAGATTATCAAAATACCAAAATACCTATTCCTTCTTTTCTTTTTTTTTTTTTAATCTAGCATGAGATTAGATTTAAAGAAATACATAATGAGGATGGAAAGGAGTATTGGTAAAATTCTCATTTCTCAACCCGAATAGACTAGCAACCCAAATTTGTTTGGAGAACTCACAAGAAAGGAAACATGCCAAATGGATTCACAATGGGAAATACAGATACCGTAAGTAAGATCAGTGTTCATCCATTCCTGAGAATATCCTTAGTAGGGATGCCATCAAGAACAAGTCTCTAGAAGAAGAGCTTAAATTTGGGATGGATTTTGAGTATCTAGAAGAAACGCCACCAATATGAACAAAGAGAAGAGCATAAGCACTTGTTTAAGAATCCAAAAGAGTTAGTGCCACCAACAAAGTTCAACAACTTTGTAGCTGATTTGGTGGTTAACACCACCTTTTTTTAAAGGAGACACCACCATATGTGATTATCACTAGAAAAAGGAAGCTTAACTATTTCATTAAAGATAGACATAGGAATAAAGGAAGATAAGAGGCTAATATTCCAAAAATTATTTAGAAAGAAATCTCTTACCCATTGGAAAGATCTGCAATGGATGATAGTATTAGGAAAGACAGATTCTGATCAAGAGGGAATCCAAGGATCAGTCCAAAATAAAGTTTTACAGCCAGTAGGTAAAATGACAGCAATGTTGTTCTAAGTAATGAATCCTCTTTTCTTCAAGGAAAAAGATCATAGATAGATTTATTTAGAAAATGCTTAGCTTTTAAGACTTGAAACCAAAGGAAATTTTCGTCAGAAATGAGACGCCACCCAAGTTTAAGCAGAAGAGCTTTATTTTGAGTAACCAAATCCCTCAAGCCTAGCTCCCCACGGGATTTAGAGGAGCAAATCTTGTTCCAACCAATAAGGTGAAGCTTTCAGAATTGAGCTTTATTGCCGTTCCAAAATCGATGGAATCTAGTTAAGTAAATTTGGTTAGGAAAAGCAAATTTTGGTAATCAATGTCATTGTATACTTTAAAACATAAAGAATCGGTTCTCTTTTTTTTTTTTTGGTAAAATGTAATAAATCAAAATACATTTAGTTTTTTTTCCCCATATATTTCCTATAATTGCCACTTAACAAATGCCCACACGTGCAAGTTTGCTTTTGTGTGTGTGTGTGTGTGCAAGATTTAATATCGTCAGGTTCACACTTGGGTTGATATCACAACCCAACATTGACTCAGACTAACCTAGGTTAAGCCTTGGAATCCTGGGCTGGTCATATTTTTAAATACCCTGCCCCATCTGACCATATTGCAACCCTAGTGCAAGCTCACCACTTGTAGCAAGTTACAACACATGTGAGTGCATAGTCCCTGGGGAGTAAAAATGGAGGCCAAACCGAAGCCTGACCAATTAAATTGAAACCAGTCAAACCAAACTTCATCTCAATTCAGTTTGGTTTCAATCTGGACTAATTTGATAGACATGACTGTCTGAATGGACCAAAATCGGGAATGCCTCGATAAAAATTGATATTTTGTATTTTTTTTTTGTGTGAATTATTATTATCACAAAGGCTTAATATTTTTTTAAAGGACTCAAACCAACTATTCTTCCACGTGGATTGATGATATAACTCCATTCTGAACAATTGGATAGAGAAGAATAAGTGATCTACACTTTCCAAAGAATTCTAACAAAAGCAATAGTTAGAGATAAACTTCTTTCAAGAAGAAACTCCTTAGTCCTAAGTAGGAAACAAATTTGTAGTAGCATCTAAATAGTAATAGTGCTTATAGCTATACCAAACCATCCTGCATCTAGGAATTTTAGGGGCTTTAAATCTTATCAAGTTCCAAGCAGATGAAGAGAAAATATTTTTGAAAGAATTGTCAACCCAATGGATTAAGTCTCTACTACCTCTATGTCTCAACCTAATGTTAGAATAAATGATTTAAATAAAAAAAAATGTATAAAAGGATGGCTCGGATTGTCTTGTGATTTTCTCCTCCATTGTTACATAGATAACATAAAACCAAGTCCATTTTGGATTTAAAGACTGAGAAGTTACCAATCTGATTCCGGTCTGGCTCGATATATGTTTTTACAGGGAAAAAAAAAAAAAAAAAGACATGGCTCGATATATGCTAAAACCCTATAAGAGCATATGGAATCAAACCGACCGTTTGAGGGATCGGATCGGATCCTATTTTTTGCCAATATTGTATAGGTGGATCAGTATAGATTAAGCGTAAAGAATATTCTTTTTAATTAAACCTGGGAATATTTCTGTCCAATCTAGATCAGGGTCAGGATTGGATCGATTCGGCCATGACCGATCATAACCCATTAACCCTAATTCCATCCTTGGTATGAGGAAAATCTAATTCGATCGGACGCAATTGATTGTATTTCGATTTTGATTCTTGGTCGATATCGTATTAGTGGATAGATGTTGGTGTATGATGTCTTGTATTCCGTCACAGTTTAATCCAGGGAGTACTGGTGCAGCACCTAGACCGCCAGGACGGCGGTCCTGCTAGCCAGTTAGCGGGTTGTGGGGGTTGCAAGGGGGGCAGGAGGCCCCCTTGCATAGTAGGGGGTGTAGGGGGCGCAGCCCCTCGCTCGAATTTTTTATTTGAGGGCAATTGTAGTTTAATCCGGATTAGAGTGGCAATTGTAGTTTAATACGGATTACGGTTTTTTCGCTATATATTTGTAGCGAAGGTTTTTTTCTCTGTAATGCAAGCAATACGGAGAGGTGTGAGGAAGAGCGCTGTAACCCTATTCTCCATTGATAGTGAAACATGATCTCATCTCACCGGGGATGTAGGCAACCTTGCCGAACCTCGTAAAATCCGTGTGCATTGTTTGTTTTGTTTTTTTCGTTATCTTCTGCATCGTTTTAGGGTTGCGTTTCTACAATAGATACCGAGACGAAAGGTAATACAACAAATAAATAAAATGGTTTTAAAGTTAAAATCAAGAGTTTAAGTCGATCTGAATTGTGTCCGCCCTTTTCCGATACCGAGTTTTCAAATCTTACTTCCGGCTTCTCAAACCTTGCTTGAGCTTGACACCCCTTCCCGAATCCCTAACTTTTACATTTATTTTATGACTTAGTGGAGTAGTGGAGGGCATTCTCGATATGATCTTATGAAATACAGTCCCTGAAAGCCAACCTCATGATCCATGACTTCCAGCGTCCAGACGAGGTGAATCAAACCTCGGAGCTCTTTTCGGGAGAAATGGGGAAGAGAGCGTAACCTTGATTACTTGCAGATTCTCTCTCTCTCTCTCTCTCTCTCTCTCTCTCTCTCTCTCAATCTTCGAAGATCCCATCGATTGATATCTCGGAAGAATTCACTCACGTTCGGCCTTCGTTCGCCGGATCTCATTTCCGAAGCCTAAAACTTCCATTGTTGTCAGAGATCCGTGATCTTACGTTGCTTTAGTGTTTGGATCCCTCTACCGAGTATTCACGTTTAAAAGTTCTCTCTCTCTCTCTCTCGCTCGCTCGCTCGCTCCACCTTGTATTTGTTTTCTCATTGGATTTGTTTTCGAATTTGATGCAATAAGGTCAAGCAATAAGCGTTATGGACTCGTGGAGATGCCCTAGTGCTGGTTTCCCTCTCCACGTTCTTCTCCTCCTCGTTTACACGTTGCTTCTGGCACGCTACCCTGTTTTTGTTCAGGTTCTTGTTGCAATTGGGTATTGGATCTGTCTTCTTCTGAAACCTGGAAATGATGCATCAGTTGATTTTCATTTAAAATTTTTTTGAATTTCAGGGAGTTGAGATGGAGACCGGAACTGATGAGGATCCGTCTAATGGATCGGGTAAATCCTTGAACCGCCGTAGTAAAGTGAGTTGGCCTATCTTCTGCTCTTCTTTTCTTCATGTTGAATTTGAAGGTTTTACCAGTTCATTTCATTTTTTTTTTTTTTTTTAATTAATCGAAGTTTTCCTATCTTTAAGAATTAACTTATTGAGAATTCTTGTCTCTGGATTAATCTGTGGCACCTTCTTTCGCTTGGTGCTTATTTACAAATTTGTTGGAACAGATTTTTTTTAACCAACAACTTGGGAACAATGTTGCTGGTGTTAAGAATGACCCGGATTTACTCGGTCTTAGTGGAATCTCGGAATCTTCTGGTCTTGGGATTCTCGATTCGTTCTTCGCGAGTTTGTCAATGATCATCGTTAGTGAGGTTAGTGTACTTGGTTATTGTGATTATAATTCTGGGTAGTTTGAATTTTTCTCTATTGCGAATGTAGTATGATGATGCCGCAGACCACCAAGAAATAACATCTCTTAATGCATTGATCGCATCCCAGCAAACCATCATATGATTCACTTATCTTCTGACAGTTGCATACATTTAATCTATCGGCTTAACTATATCAATTAATGACCTGTTGGGAGTTAAAACTTAGGACCAGATAGTTGGCCAGGACTTTTGGGCTCCAATCCTTGAGGTGGTATACCTTTTGCTAATTCTGGAAAATATCCACTTGCCCATTGGAGTAGGGGAAAAGCTGCTTCCATTCTTGGTGGCAGGCATACCATGCTACTGTATCTGATAAATGCTATTCATTATTAAAAGAAAAATCAGATGAATACTGTTTATTGATGCCGATGTTGCTAGATTGGAGATGAGACATTTATAATAGCGGCACTTATGGCAATGCGACACCCCAAATCAATTGTTCTCTCTGGTGCTCTCAGTGCGCTCTATGTGATGACGGTAAGTTATATTTTTTGATAAGTGATGATGGTAAGTTATCTGATCTTTTCTTGTTTATGGGATATGGAAGCTTGGCTCAATTTTCCTTTCCTTCTCCCTCCCCCCTTTCTGCGGCTGTTTTTCTTTTCTGTCGTAGTCATTTTTATAGTTGTAATACCAACCCATGGGGTTGCTTCTTTTGGGTGGTCACTGCACCAGGTACCATCCATTCTATGGGTTTTAGCTACATATAAGAGAATACCCATTTGTTTCCTCATTATAAAGCTTAAATTCATTCTGCATGGAATTAGGTGCTTTCCACTGGGCTTGGTAGGATTGTGCCAAATCTGATTTCAAGGAAGCATACCAACAGTGCAGCAACAGGTACTGGGTTGCTATAACGACTTTTTTTTTTTTTTTGTTTTTTTGTTTTTTATCCATAGGATGGCTTTCTAATATCGCACTATGTTCTGTTATCTAGGTCATCTATGTTAAAAGGTTTAGTCTCTAATTTTGCTTTCGATTTATTTTTCTTTCTCTTCATGGTGAGTAACTCAGTAATGCTTGTGCTGCAAATACTTTTGTACACTTACCATTTATAAAAAGAGACCATAATATAAAGCATTGCTCGAGTTTCTGGTGCAGAGAATGTGTTAGTGAGACCATACCATTCACAACAAGCTTAAAGCTTTGATTATACTGTGTGTGTGTGATGGCACAATTTATACCTGGTTCTGTTGGCTTGAGAGAATGCTTTTCAAACTTGATTGGGAAATGGACCATAGGTGGTTGTGAATCTTTGACTTTATTCCAGGTAAAGTGAAGCTAAACCTTTTATTTATATGCAGTTCTTTATGCATTTTTTGGGCTGCGGCTTCTTTACATTGCTTGGAGATCCGATTCAAAGTCAGCACAGAAAAAGGAAATGGAAGAAGTATGTCTTTCTTTGTTCATCATCAGCCTCAAATGTCTTTAATACTTTACATCAATTATAAGAAATAAAAAAATTGCATTCTTCCCACCCCCCCTCTCATAAGTTCTACTCTACATAAGGGACACTTCTTTTTTCTGAAATATTTGGTTGTGTCATGCTACTCATCATAGCCAAATTTCAGACTGCAGTCTAAGTTTTTATTTTAACATGACTTAATGGATTTTATGCTTCTAGCTTTCATTTATTATGTATATATGACCTCTAGACCTTTTGGCTTCAATGTGATGCCAAAATTTGGATTAACTTTTTTTTTTCCCTCTTAAATATCAAATTTATATTAAAATAAAGGGGGGGGGGAAATGGTAACAATAAGAAATGCGATGATTAATCTAGCCCACAAATGCACTTGACAGATTGAGGAACCCCACCTTTGGCATTGCCATCAGCGGGGTTCTCAATGGTCCCTCGAAGTTCCTATATCCAGGTCGGGAGGCTGCGTCATGAGCAAGCTCCTCAATCATGTGTCTCGGGGAGTCCACCCTTGTCATTGAGTTTGGATTTAGCCACTGTTCTAGCAAGGTAATCTACAATGTGATTAGTTTCTCTGAAGTAGTGGGTGATTTTTCAAGTGATTGAGTTCAGAAAAGCTGAAAATTTGACCACTCCTGCATCGCTAGCCATGGGATATTCTTCGTTTGCAACATTGAAACGACTGCCGCGGAATCAGATTCTATCCATAATGATGTATTCCTCAGCCCTTTGGCACATATTATCTCTTCCATGAGAGCCTTGACTTCAACTGTATAGTTTTTTGTAACATCTAAGAAGCTCATGAATGAAAAAATCACTCTGCCCTCTTGATCACGAAACACCCCCAGCTCCCGCCCTTCCTGGATTACCCAATGAACACCCATCTACATTTAATTTCAACCACCCATCCTCTGGTTTACACCAAAATATCTCCAACATAGTATGCGCAATCTTGGAGTCACAGGGAACCCCAATCTTCTACAACACCTGAGATCTGTCGTAGATCGTACTACCCTAGCCAAATTCATCTGATTTTCCCATAGCTCCTTGCATCAAGTGATGTTCTGTGCCATCGTCCCTACCTGCGGCACTGTTTCTATTGGAGATTTCTGCAGGGAATTTGTAATGATCATATTGTAAGAATGGTATCTAGTTGTTTTCAACCCCAAGGGGGTAGTCGAGTTGGCAAGGATCTTTGCCTCAGGAAGCATGTGGTTCTAACTTTGATTCCTCTTACCTCTTTGGGGCCACTCACACGGGGGTGTTTAGTGCTCTTCATTGCTTTCAGTGAAAGATGAATGGTTCTCATTCAACCTTGGTATGGCCAGGTCCATGCAGTTGTTGGGTCAATATGGGCCTGCAGGACTAGTCATCCGAAGCCTGGATACTAGTTGTTAGCCGAAAAAAATGGTATCTAGTTGTCTAGTTGGGTACTGGTCCTACATTATAGGGACTTTGTTGGCTGGCTTTTGTATTCTTTGCAAATAGCCTTGAATAGTGTATTAGTCTATTCTATTGACAATGTCTTTTAGAATTTCATAGCCATAGGTAAAGTATGTATTTTACTAGATCTTATAGAGGGCATGTAAACCTTTAACCACTTTTGCAATTGTGGGTTTTAGGAAGGAATATTCTACTTGTGCTTTTTTTAGTATAGACATCTCTTCGGAGAAGTTAATAATTCATCAAATAGCCATTTGTTAGCTGAGATTTTCTCTTTAGGAGTTCAAGAATAAAAAGGTGGCTAACTCACATTGAAACTGGCAACTTATCCAATGGGATGCTAGCTGATGTATCTTGTACAATGATGGGGTATTTGAAATAGACCCAATATTCCAACAGCAGTACACTCATAGGAAGAAGAAACAAATAGCAGCAGCCAGCTCTTAGGCCCTATAGGGCCAGCCTTAAGTCTCATCAAGCCCAGCACCTTGAAGCCACTTGCAGATTATGTTCTAGGCCCTTTTTTCTTAGATGGGTACACTATAGAAGGGGGGAGGGGGAAGGTAACAGCCAGTAGACTCGAACTTGAGACCTCCTGGTGAGTGTGGACTTTGTACACTACTAATGTAAGGTAGGTTCATCCTAGGTAAATTAACCCCAATAGTAAAACAACTCACAACCAATCACAGATTTGATCTCAGAGTGGGGAATGAGCGACAATACAGCCTAGAATAGGGCTGAACTGAAACTCACAATTTAGAGGGGTGTTAGAACTATCACACCTCATCAGGAGTCCCAAAACACTGCTGGAAGTCCACCAATGGAAGCTGGAATCAAATTTGGAGTAGGGCAGCAACACTGGGTCGTCTCCCCAAAACCAGGTTTTGACGGAGAAAAAAAGGAGAAACCTGCAGCTGGCTTTTGGCTGGTCATCTGGGGCTGAAACCTTGGTAGAATGGGTTCCTTAGGGTGGCCTTCAATCCCTCCAAACGGCCTTCGAAGGTGGCTGCTAGACAGGGAGTAATAGGCATGGTCGATCTGGCCCCAAAACCCTAACAAACCAAAATTGATGTGGGGGTTTTGGGGTTGGTCTTCCAGCTGCTCCTCTAAGGTACTTGTGATATTCAATGGGGCTTACTTTAGCTCTTAATCTCTGTCTCACACAGCAAACAAACAACAAAAATAATGAGAAGAAGAAGCAAGAGATGGATGGAGTTATGATAGGTGTGGGTGGGATATGGCTATCTCAGCTTGGGCTTCTCACTCACAGTTATCTCGGTTGTTGATCCATCCTATCTCAGGAGTTTTTCGAGCTACAATGGCAAATATTCAAGTCTTCATTAATTGTAAAATTGGTACAGCAACCTCTCTTTTATAGAAAGTAGACAGCCTTACAAATGGAGAAAGTTCCCAAATAGGAAAGTAAAATAAAAAGGAAACTAACAGCTTTAGGCTTCAAACAACTAACTTGTAGACTAAGAAAACATAAGAGACAAATAAAAGGGTCCAACTAAGGTTTGACCAGTCAAACACTAAAGACAAAATATGGCTGTATGAGAGAAATTGCAGGCAGCAAGAGAAGCTTCTGGACAGGCTGAATCGATGGCTACTTGGGCTGGCTCCTTGGATTCTTCTAGAAGAGCAATTGAGGAAGCAAATATGCATAAACCAAGGGCATCCTATGCTGGTTCGATGGCTGCTTGTGTGGCCTGCATAGGGTCAAAGCTGTGGGGGCCAGCTGGGCTCGATCAGCCCAAGGGGTGGCTGGTTTGGTTGGCCTTCTTCCTCTTTCAGTAGTGTAGGCCAGCATGTGTGTCTTCATCACCCACATGCTCACCAACTACTGTAGGTAGTTGTTGTTTTAGGTCCTTTATTATGCCTTGGGTAGGGAGTCTTTAGTAGAATCCTTGCAGTATTTGTTTCTACTTTTATTTGTTACTTGTTTATAAGTAATAGTTGTTACTTTTAGAATACCACAAATGAGCTACTATTTTCGTAAGTTCTAGAATAATTCTTTTTTTCTGTAATAGTAACTAAATCTATTAATAAGAAAAGAGGGCAGTAATAGAGTCCATGATTTTTTATGATTCTATTGTGTTTCTATGGCTACAATCTGTGCGTAAAGTAGTGCTGTGAGAGGCAGTGAACAGGCTAGCGGGAAGCTAGTGAAGCTTGGGTGGGAATATAAATTATCTTTCTTCATTCTTCCCTTTTGCTCTCTTCTTGTCCGTGCTATCCGTAAGCTCTTCCATCTTTATTCCAAGTTCCTTATTGTTGTTACCTTGCTGTCTGCTAGGATTCATCAAGTATTCTACTGTTGATGATGAGATTTAACAACTGTTGAAGATTCCTTGATTTTCAGTATTTATGCAAGGCCTGCAACACCTCTGTTGCTGGTTGTTTTTATGCTGTTTGGGGATATTGTTTCAGTAACATTCGACCTTCAGATCTGGTCATTAGTTTAGAAGATTATTCACTGCTCTCAAAGCTACTCTCGACTGTAGTATGGAGACATTGTCTGGTGGATTGGTGGCTACTGTTAGTTTCTAAAATTGAATCTAAGTTACTAATTTTGAGTATTGTTGGTTTGGAGTATTAGCCATTGGGTTGGTTTGCTTTTTATGTTTTCCTTTTGGATGCTGAGATAATGTTGTTTCTAAATCTGAAGACTAGCTTGTATTTTATTACTGTTAAGAAGGTCACATGGACCCTTTGTACTGTGGGGGTACAAAGGGTACATTTTTGAGTTGATGGCATCTCTTGGAGGCCTTGGCTCTCACTCAATATTTGTTTTCTATTAGTACTACGATTCTATTCTAAGTTTATTTCCTGGTTTAAGGTATATTAAAATATTACTTAGTTTCCTTTTTTTACTTGTAATAAGTTTTAGTTATAAATAAGAAAGGTAAGGGAGACTGCTGGTCACAATTCTGTGAACCAGCAGTCTTGGTTCTCTCTTTTTTCCTCTTCTTCTTTTCTTCTCTTCTTCTTCCTTTTCTTTTGGGATTGCTGGGTATTTGTTTTGCATATTGTTACAATTACTTTGTTAATAACTTGAGATCTAATCATTGGATCTTCATCTTATTTTGGGGGATTGAAGTACTGATGGCTACCTTCAATTGGACTGAATTTGGGGCTATTCTAAACCCTAGATTGGGGGTCATATGTGGTGATAGCTTGCTGGTCGTGAGTCACAAATTTTCTGTTGTGGGATATTGAACCTAATTGCTGTTGGGTAATTATCCTTTTCATATTATTTAAAGCTATGTATGCCTGTTTTATTCTGGATTTCTGGTAAGTTTGTTGTTGATGCAATATACTTTTACCTGTACAGAAATAGTATATGCATTTTGGATGGTCAAATTTAATTCACGAAACCAAGATCCTACAGGCATTGTTGGGTCACTCAGGCTCAAGCATTTATTGCTTGGGCTTCACTAGGGGTGGGTGGTTCAGTCACAGATTAGCTCACTGTCCTTATTTTTGGATTTAGGGTGTTACGTTATCTTGGATATCAGCATGTGATGGTAGTGGTAGAGTTAGCGCAAGTAAGGTTGGCATAGTGAAGAATGCCTGTGAGAAAGTCCATTGGATGTCCACTGGGGGCTGATTTGAGCAACAGAGCCTTGGCTTTCAGGAGGGTTATTTTATTCATGCCTGGCCTATGCTTAGTGTGGATGAGTGATTGTCACGCAATCTTTGCATCTGGGGGACATCCTATTCTGTCATCACTTTATGTGGTTGTTTGCTCCATCTTCTGTACCTTAGCACTTTTTATACTGATCGCTACTCTGGAAAGATTGATGTGACAAATCAGAGTGTTTCATAACACTTAACAGATTGCTTTTTTTATTTCTCCTTTTTATTTTTTGGGCATAGGGGTGGGGTGGATGGATTGCACAATTGCTATCTTGTAAAAATAATAGACACCGCAAGGTGTTAGATATGCATAGGAAATTTTTACTACACGTCCATGTAATGGCATATCTATAATATCAATTTTCTTTATACTACAGTAAGTTTTGTTAACTATTTTGCAAGGAGGTAGTACATTGTGTCTTGCTTGGAAACATTTTTATGTTTGATATGATTATGCTGTCTTTATATTTATGCAGGTAGAGGAGAAACTTGAGGCTGGGCAAGGGAAAACAAAAATTCGCCGGTTTTTCTCAAGATTTTGCACACCAATCTTTTTGGAGGTATTTCTTTCTTATGGTGACTCTACTTACAAATCTTGATCCATGAATTTGAAGTCAAGACTTTCCTACTAAAAAAAAAGAGAAGGGGGGGAGGGAAGTGAATTTGTGCCTTGTTAGCAATTACAAACTACATTTTTACATTATCTTATAAAATTGCTTGTGTTGCAGCCTCTGATTGTTATTCTCCTTGATATTTATTTTAGGGTGTGCATCTGGAAATTTATATTGGTTGCCAAGAATTGCTCACATTAATTTTTTTGGTTGCAGTCATTTATTCTAACATTTCTGGCAGAGTGGGGTGACCGTAGCCAGATAGCAACAATAGCTGTAAGCTGGTCTCTACACTTGGCTGAATTGATCTTGCCATTTATAATTTCAACTGGTTCTGTCTCAATGTGGACCCAAGCTGCATATCTATGTTATGAGCTGTTATGTAAACTATATACATAGTTTGTTCCAATGATCTTCCACAGAACTGTTCAGTAACATGGAAGGGGCTTATGACTTCCATATCGTATACTGTATCATTAGTTGCAAATTCCAATTAACTTCAATTTTTTGCCTCAGATGAACTTCAGCACTTCTAGTCAAGTATCTGACTGTAGTCTATAGTTCATTGACTGAATCTCTGTGTCTCTCTGTGAATGAAATTGGCTGCATAGATGCAAACAAGTTGCATCTGGTTTTTATTTTCAATTGATCAGTGTTAACATTTTGCTGCTTGCAGTTGGCAACCCACAAAAATGCTTTTGGAGTTGCAGTAGGAGCTTCATTAGGGCATACGATCTGCACATCTGTTGCTGTTGTAGGGGGAAGCATGTTGGCATCTAAGATATCACAACGCACAGTAGCTGCAATTGGGGGCCTACTATTTCTTGGCTTTTCCATATCCTCATACTTCTACCCTCCACTATGACTATGATTTTGTAAATTTAACACCCAAGATACTGATTAGTTGACCCCAGATTTTGGGCTTATTCTTTTGTATATTAGCACAGCAAAGGAAAAGGGGAAAAAGAGGGAAATTTTGGTGTCCAGCTTTCCACATTGGCTCCTCCTTTTTCTATTTTGATATGCATTCCACCTTTAGCATATTGGAGGTTTATTGTACTAAGCTTTAGATGAGGGAAGGAGATGAAATGCCGAGTTGTCCAAGCACATTAAGGTTTTATTGTACTAGTCTTTAGATGAGGAAAGTGAGATGTAATGCCAAGATAGCAAAAGAATGCCATTGAAGTCACAACTAGGAGGGCCTCTACGGGATAAAGCAGGCCAAAGCGGAGGGGTGGGAGGTGGAAGAAATATGGAGTGACGCAGTGGAGCTGAGAACTCTATCATGGCTTTGGAGTGCCATGCCTCTTTTTTTGGACGACTATGTTTTGTTCATACCCATTTTTTGTCTTTAGCCTACAAATGAATTGGTATTTTTTTAAAGGAATCTAGTCACTATGGCTATAGAGAAAGAAATACGTATTAGGAACTCTAACCATGATATTAGTTTGTTACATTTAATGAATTTAATAATTACGATCATGAAATATATTAAAAAAAAAAATCCATTTAATAAAATCTGATCAAACTCTGTCAACAAATCACCATGACATACCTTTGTCCATGGGTTAAAGTATTGGTACGTATCATCCCATATTGGCCAATACGCATTGGTATTGACACAACACGCATTGTTATGATACATGTATTTTATAAAAGAGATAAAAATTTTGGGTATCGATGAGTATTGTAGAGTACGGTATGCTGCTCTACGATACTCATCGATATATACATTAGGCTAAATAAATGAAAGTTTAAGGTATTGGTACGTATCAAACCGTATCGGCCGATACAGTACGATATGGTACTGATATAGTTCAATACACTCGATGCATCTCTTTAAAGGGGCATAATATTCGCTTTTTGTGAAACCATAATCAGGAACAAACAATGTGAGGCGAGTTTTGGGGTACATTTCTTTTCAAAATTACCCCTAGCAAATGATTCCCAAGCCCCCTTACACCCCCACGGGGTGGCCTCCTGCCCCCTTGCAACCCCCATGGCCTGCTTATCGGCAAGTAGAACCACCGTTATCTAGGAAAAATCTCCAATACTTTTTTGGATTAAACTTAGATTAGGCTTTGCCAATAACATGCAAGTGCATAACATCATCCTAGTCACTTCTATTCTTAAAGAACCTCATCCTTTGTAACAATTTCAATTGAATGTACTTGTCCCTCAATATAGTGTTATTCATTTAATATTTATGAATTATACATGTTGTATATTGATTAGTGTTTATGCATGATGATGTAACAAACCTTATCCTCTTAAACAAATTCAATTGAATACACTTGTCTCTCATTACGGTGTTCTCCAATTTAGTATATATAATACTATTTTTTTTAACGCAAAAGTGTATAAAAATGTATATCCTATCCATTTATGTGCATATCTTTAGCATATTTTAGTTTATCTACGATACGATTTCCTTTGATATATATATTAAATTTAGCTAACCAATACGGCAACTGATACCAATGCTTTAGTCTTTGCTTTTGGCCTTCTTTGATACTATGACATCTATTGGACTATCCACCAAAAGTGTAACAAGCAAGAGCCACTACCAAAGCTGAAGGGAATAAGGTATTTAGGAAACCTTTGAACTGAAAACTAGAAAATGAGAGTTAACTTTACTAGAGCTTGAAGGGTAAGGAACATAGGCTCCGATTGATTGGAAGAGGAATTAAAGGGAAGGGAAGTGAAAATTTTAAACTTAAAAATGAAATTTTTATAATCATTACCCCATAAGTGAAATTTTAAAATCAAATATGGTATGATTTAAAGTTAGTGATGTAGTAACAATGGGTAATGATTACAAAAATTTCTTATTTTATACAATCACATGGGGTAATGACTACAAATTTTTTCTTTCTTTTTTTAGTTTGAAAATTTCATTTCCCTTCCTTTTAATTTTTCTTATAATCAAATATACCCATAATCTATAAAGCAGAAAAGGAATATTGTCCTAAAAGACTTACCCAGCCTCCTTGATGGGTTTCTAATGTAAGATTTCCTATTAGGTGGGCTAGCATAGTCAAAGATTTGTTTCCAAAATCGATTTAGTGGTGTTGACTACAGATGGAGTAAGCAGAAAGAATCCAATATTATTAGTAAGTGATTTCTATGGAGATATTGGATTCTATTAGCACACCTTAATGGTATGAAATATTTATTACTATGTGTGGACCTAAGGTATTATTTCCTTAATGGGGAGGAAACCCTAATTTTATTGCAGAGTTGGTCTCTACCCTCACCTCTATATATAGTTATCACTGACCCATTAAGTGATGCTAACGATCAAAAGCAAAAGGAAAGAGGGTAGACTAGACCAACATTGATCGTGTTGTACGAGGAGCATACAAGAAAATATTGAGTTCTTATTCTTCAGTCATGGATTCAGGTATGCCTAAAACATGTCTTTGTAATGTTTATTATACATGCTCATCGATCCCCATGAATCGTTTCTGCATTTATTATTCTATCAATGGTATCAGAGGCTGCTCATGGTCGAGACGATGGGCTGCAAAATATATATATATTTTTCTATTGTATGAATGAAAGTTTGATTTCGTACAAAAAAAAAAAAGGCAGATTTGGTTTACTCCCCACCCGAGAGGGGTTTTGTTTACTTTTTGGGCACCTAAAAGATTACCGATGGATGGATCTCGTTCGTTAGAGCCGGAATTTGGGATCGGTAGCGGCATCGACATCAACATCAGCAGCAGCGGCATCAACATCAGCGGCATCAACATCAGCTGCTGTTTTACAAAAAAAAAAAAAAAAAGTTTACTAACTTCCACCACTCTTATGTGAGTGTTGGGCTCGGAAAGCAAAGTGTAGTTGTTGCTACACTGTATAGTATAGATTTCGGCCTAGGGTCGCAGAATTGGATCTCTCCGTCTCTTGAGTCTCCAGGCCAGTGGTGCTTTAATTTGGAGAAGAAAGTGTAAAACGATAGGGCTTGTCGTGGGTGTTAAGTTTGGCTCTATCAATTTATTTATTTATTTATTTTTGGTTAAAATCCTTTAAAAAGTAANAAAAAAAAAAAAAAAAAAAAAAAAAAAAATCATCTGAGTTCTTTAGAGTGGAATACTTGCAGTGTAAAAATTTTAAATCCAGTTGAGGATTACTTGTTGACAGAAAACATTATCGAAGGAGGCGCAAGGGCTCTCCTACTTGGGGTGCAACAGGAAAAGCAAAGGGGATGAGAAGTGAAGAAGGTTTGGAGTAATTCCGAAGTCCTAGAAAAATTAAAATTTGGATGTGTACAAATCTATGCACCACCTGATTTTTTGCCTTAGGCGTACTAATGAGGTAGTTCGCCAAATTAGCGACATGACCATGCTTAACAAAAACCCTATGCATGTATCTAATTCGGAACATTGTAATCTTTCCACTTTATTTTAATTAAATTTTCTTTTTGAATAAAAAAAATCTAGTTGGGGACATCTAGTTTAGCGTAGTGTAATGTAGAATAGAGTAGTACTATAGAGTAATGTAAACTAGGATAGCATAATGTAGGGCAGTGTTTCTTAAAAAAGGAAAAATGTAGGGTAGAATAATGTAATGTAGCATAGCAAGCGTAGTGTTTTACCACAAAAGCAAGCGTAGTGTAATGTAGCATAATTAATGTTAGATATGCATGCTTAGGGTTATATTAATTTAATGATAATTAATATTAGATAAACAAAAAAAAAATATTAGATAAGCATGTTAGGTTTAATTGGTTTACTAATATAGCATAAGAATGATTAGGATTACTTTAAAGTAGCATGTGTCATTTTTATTTTTGCTAAGGTTCAACAAAGGTATGACAAAATGATGTACATGATTAAGGTCTAGATATGCCGTATGTCTAGACGAACAATTACAATAAAGTAATAATAGACTTAAGCATAGGATTACAATGTTTGAGCTAAGGATCTACCTTTGGTGTTGCCATCAACAAAAAAACCTTAGTCAAGCCTAGTGCATATCCTCAAAGAAACATCATTCATCACTCATGAAACCAAAATTTTAGTCTTTCCAGAGCATCGCAATCAAGGTTCTAAAACTCAAGATCGATTAAGATTTTCAATTAGGTGGGCTAGCATAATCAAAGATTTGTTTCCAAAATCAGTTTAGTGGTGTTGACTATAGATGGAGTAAGCAGAAAGAATCCAATATTATTGGTAAGTGATCTCTATGGAGATATTGGATTCTATTAGCACACCTTAATGGTATGAAATATATATTACTATGTGTGGACCTAAGGTATTGTTTCCTTAATGGGGAGAAAATCCTAATTTCTTTGTAAGGTTGGTTCCTATTCTCACCCCTATATATAGTTATCACTGACCCATTAAGTGAGGTTAATGATCTAAAGCAAAAGGGAAAGAGGGTAGACTAGACCAACATTGATCGTGTTGTACAAGGAGCATGCGAGAAAAGGTTTGAGGAGTTATTATTCTTCGGCCATGGATTTAGGTATGTCTAAAACATGTCTTTGTAGTGTTTATGGCGCATGCTCATCGATCTCCATGAATCGTTTCCGTATTTATTTTCTATCAATGGTATCAGAGCCTGCTCATGATCGAAACGATGGGCTACAAAATATTTTTTATTTTTATTGTATGAATGAAAGTTTGATTTCGTACAAAAAAAAAAAAAGTGGCAGATTTAGTTTACTCCCCACCAAGAGGGGTTTTGTTTACTTTTTGGGCACCTAAGTGATTACCGAGGGATGGATCCTGTTCGTTAGAGTTGGAATTTGGTATCGACAGTGGCATCAACATCAGCGGCTGTTTTAATATATTAAAAAAAAAAAAAAAGGTTTACTGACTTCCACCACTCTTATGTTAGTGTTGGGATCGGAAAGCAAAGTGTAGTTGTTGCCACACTGTTTAGTATAGATTTCGGCCTGGGGTCACGGAATTGGATCTCTCCCTCTCTCTTGAGTCTCCAAGGCCGACAATGATTTAATTTGGAGAAGAAAGTGTAAAACGATAGGGCTTGTCGTGGGTGCTAAGTTTGGCTCTATCAATTTATTTATTGGTTAAAATCCTTTAAAAGGTAATGGGTTGAGGCCATTGTTGCTTTATAAAAGTTTGTTTTGGGTTGTTTTAACTTACCTGAATGTTAATGAGCCAAGCCATGTTTATTTAAGAGTTATAGGTTTAGCCTATGGACTTGATTAAAAAAAAAAAAAGATTTTAACTTATAAACGTGGTGGGCTCTTGGGCCTGTTTTATTCAAAGATTAAAGAATTCTTGTGGCTGAATAACATCAGCCAATTCCATATGGGTTTATCTTTGGTTTACCGATTACATGAGGCAAGGGACGATGACCTACTTCCCTGATTTGCAAATAAGGATTTTTTGTCCTTAATTATGTGAAAGCCCTTATAATTCCAAAAAAGAGCCCTCTACATGGGTCTATTTTTAGCTTGGTTTTTTTTTTTTTTTTATTGGGTTATTAATCTTAAGGTGCTGGATGGTCCAAAATTTACAGATTTACCATCGACTTTAATTTGAGTTATTTAGTATTCTTGCATGCCCACAGAGATCCCATTTAAGAGTTTCAGAACACAGGTTTCTGAGAGGGAGTCTAGTGTCAGGGGTTCACTCATTCTGATGTCTCCATCAGAAAACTATTTTTTTTTTTGGTACAATCTATTGTAGTCTAATATCTATCAGTTTTGTAGAATTCTGAATTTGGGTCCTTCACCATGTTTCATGATGATTATTTTTTGAAATTATGGCATTTGATTATACCAAATGCCAATATCTTACAGTAATCCGATTTTCATGTGCTAGCATTTCTGATTTGAAATTGAATGTCCAAAGCATATTATTTTATTAGCTTAATTTTATGTAACTCAACAATACCAATTAGGTGTTGGTGCCAGAAAGATGGATTGCTTGATGAACAAATCTTGTATGTTGCTTGCCATGTGATTCCACTTCAGATGACAATTTACTGCACAATGTGCTTTGGATTTACCTTATCATGCTTGATTTTAAATTGATTTGAACTTGGGCATATAAGTTGGGGTGAATTAACCACTTTTAATGCAGTTTTAATGAAATCCAAATGGTATTCATATAAATAGATAAGACTTAAACAGTTCGTGAAAGTGAAGTCTGAAATTATTGGTTATGGTTTAATTATTGAAATTATTATAATAATTATTATTATTATTTTTAAACTAGATTATGATAGTTGCCATTGGTTTTGAGTTTTAGTTGTTATCATGGTAGCATGGTTCTAGAAACCATATGTAAGTGGATGTAATGTTAACATAAAAGTGGCATACATTAATGCATTATGTGGTTATTATCTTACATATTTGAAAGTCAAGCAGAATGGTCTTTTAGTAATGATCAGTCTTCACATAATGTCTAATGAGGTTTTTTTCAGATTTAAATAAATTCTATTTAAAAGTCCCAAGGCCTTGTGAATAATAAAATACCATTAATCATCATGATGTCACTTTATCATGTACTTGGGATGTTGTGGATAATTACTTAACTGGTCAAACCAGTGGGAAGATGGAATTATGTAGTCTGAAATGTTGTTTATGGTTCGACCAGTGAATGTATGTTCAATATACTGGGTTGATTTTAAAACATGAAAAATGAGACCCATATTTTGTGTTCATAACTGTTTTGGAATAGCTATAATGTTTTGTCTTTATTCTATAGCGGCTTCAGAATTGTATTTCTGTTTATGCATGTTTCTGCATTAGTTTCTTATTACCATGATATTAAAAAGTCATTTATGAATGTCATAAGTAAAAAATTAATGGCATTTTATGCTTGCATATCATAGTTGAAACACCATATGATGAATAAATATATTGAAATTGAACTAGGTGTAAGTTTCTACACATGATTAGCTGCATAACGTATTTCTAAGTAACCATGAAAGGGTGAGGTGGATTCCACTAAAGTGACGTATTTAATTATTCCATGGTTTTCTCTAGGGCAGCATAGTAAGTGACATTTACCTAAAGATGATGTCACCAAAGTTAAAGAAAATGACAGTAACCTAGAAGTTTCTTAGCCCAAAGGTGAAGGGACCTCAAATTATTGTTCTTTTCACAACAAATGTGGATTTACAAGAGGACTAGTGCATTTTTAACCAAAATAATAAGGATACAGTTTCAGTTATAACTTTTGAGTGAAATAGTCATTACAGTGAATGCATATGAATCTCACCATGTTGAACTTTGTTATTAGTGTGGTCTATTTAAATGGGCTTTAATGAAAATCCTTTGTGGGAATAGTTGACATCTTAAAGATTAATATTAATGATGATACATATACTCACATTTGAAATGTTATGACACAAGATCATCCTACATTGCTTGTATATGTTGATGATTTATCAACTATTTTCCTCATAGTTTTAATGAAATCCAGTTTTGGAGTCTAATAATTATATAGACCATAAACAGTTTATATAAATGGAATCAGAAATAGTTTGATTTTGATTTATTAAAATAACTTATGAACTCTATTTATATTGTTGACTATTTTGGCACTGTTTATTCAAGCCAACAGTTAGATCTAGTTCTAATATGAACTGATGTTAACTCTTATAAATGATACTTTTATTAGGTCATCTAGTCCTACTCTCTTATATTAGTAGGAGAATAAATTATTATCCTATTGAGGGTGATAGATATATCATACATGTTTTATTATGTATACTACAATTATCGTTTCATGAATTTTAAGTCAATCTGGGATATTTTGATATTTTCTTCGATGTTATATTTATCATTTGTGATATCATGTTTCGTCATGAAACACATAATTATGAGTTTTGACATTCTTTTATGATTCAAGATATCACAAGTGCACTGCTTAAGTAATATTTCTTCGAATTTATATGTCCTATTTGTACTTGTGATAAAGTTCAATTTTATTGAAAATTCATCGAGATAAAACAGATATATTATATTTGAATGATTTAAATGAACTCATTGAAGTTTTAGTGGCTTATTAGTATAAATTCTATGAAGTTGTTTATATTATGGATCTAAGCTAACATTATATTTATTTGTTAAAGGCTTATTATTGTTTTAGCCTATAAGTTATTCGGTTCAAGTGCCCTATTAGTTAAATAATATTTTTTTTTACTTCAAAAAATTATGGGACCTTATTATGATTGACTTTAAAGTTACAGGCAAAGATCTATATTAAACATTAAAGTCATTTGAGCCTAAAGATCATACTTTTGTATACAATTTCTTATATCTAATGCATTATGGATAAGGTAACATATTTCATGATAGGAAAAAAAAAAAA
>NC_056557.1:15200963-15238552 GCF_013358625.1 Macadamia integrifolia
TTGCATGTGAAAGATTTCACTACGTGTTGGAGATCTTGCCACCACAGGTGTGACCTCGATGACGTCGGATCTTCCCTCAGTTTCTGTTTTCCTACAGTTATTGAAAATAATACTGAGATAAATCTGATTAATAGCCCAATTAGTCAGGTTTAATTATATTTTTGGGAATTTTAATATGCCTTCTATTCTTGCATGTTGTATATTTTGGTAAATATGTATGATTATATTTGTCAGCTTTGATTTCCTAGCTATTTTTCTGTTAAAAATTTTGAATGGTTCCAATTTTAAGAAATGGAACTAATCCTTTAATATTTCTCTAGCTATTATAATAATAGATTTTAATCTTGAATTTATAAGCCTCCTAAGCTAGTGGTTGTTAATTATGTTCAAACTAAGGTTCTTTATGAAAATGAGAGGAATTGAATAGGTTTATCTAAAGATCAGTGGGAGTAAGCTTATGAATCATAAATTTCTATAGAACTATATTATTACAGATTGTTGACTCTATATCTAAATCATTGAGGATGTTATGTGACAACTCCACTGCGATTTGTTTCTCTCATAACAGTAAAAGTACTTCAAATTCTAAACACATTGACCTTAAGTAATTTTTTGTCAGAGAGAAAGTTCAAGAGTCACAGATTACAATGGAACAGATTGCTATAGAAAAATATGATTGCAGATCCTCTTACTGAGGGCTTAACTCCAATAGTCTTTCAAGTGCATATCACTAATATGGGACTTGTTAGTTCTTTTGATGTATTTTATTGGTGGGAGCTTTGCTCATATATCCAGTTTCATCTGAGTTCCAGCATTATTATATTTATGAAACATCATTATTGTTCTCGAGAATATACATGTATTTTATCATGGGCATTTGTTTATGTGTATATACTTATTTATTTGCAACCTATAGAAAAGTGAGACTATATGTGGTGTATTTACCTCATTCTGTATCTGAGGTTTCAGTTAATACACACACATCCAGTCGCTAGTAAAGCCTCGATAGATTGAGGTCTGATACTAGTGTATTAGGACATTCAGATCCAGTCCCAATGAGCTTCTTTCATTGAAGCTTGAGCGTTTGGAAGACACTTATAGTTAATGAGACATTTGGTATCTGACTCATAGGACTCATTTGGTTTTTGAGCCAAGACCAATTTGGAAATAGACATGATGATCAGTATCGCATGTTATTTCCATACCACACTTTCATACTGTTTAGCCTAAGTTGGTGATGTTATGAGCACTTTGACATGTTTGGTCTCATATCGCTTTAAATGTGATGATCAATACGGTTGGGTGTTTGTAATTCTCATTCGGACTAAGACATTTGGTTTAAGGTGCACTCCATTCAATATTGTTTTGTTTGTGATCACATTCACTTATCTAAACTGAAAAGTTGTTTTAAATAAATTTTTAAAATCTAAAACTTATGACATATGCTGCCCAAGTGGGAGATTGTAAGATTTTCAATTAGGTGGGCTAGCATAGTCAAAGATTTGTTTCCAAAATCGATTTAGTGGTGTTGACTATAGATAGAGTAAGCAGAAAGAATCCAATATTATTGGTAAGTGATCTCTATGGAGATATTGGATTCTATTAGCACACCTTAATGGTATGAAATATATATATTACTATGTGTGGACCTAAGGTATTGTTTCCTTAATGGGGAGGAAATCCTAATTTCTTTGCAGGGTTGGTCCCTACTCTCACCCCTATATATAGTTATCACTGACCCATTAAGTGAGGTTAATGATCTAAAGCAAAAGGGAAAGAGGGTAGACTAGACCAACATTGATCGTGTTGTACAAGGAGCATAAAAGAAAAGGTTTGAGGAGTTATTATTCTTCGGCCATGGATTTAGGTATGTCTAAAACATGTCTTTGTAGTGTTTACGGCGCATGCTCATCGATCTCCATGAATCGTTTCCATATTTATTTTCTATCAAATATTAGATAAATAAAAAAGAATATTAGATAAGCATTTTTAGGTTTAATTGGTTTACTAATATAGCATAAGAATGATTAGGATTACTTTAAAGTAGCATGTGTCATTTTTATTTTTGCTAAGGTTCAACAAAGGTATGACAAAAATGATGTACATGATTAAGGTCTAGATATGTCGTATGTCCAGATGAACAATTACAATAAAGTAATAATAGACTTAAGCACAGGATTACAATGTTTGAGCTAAGGATCTACCTTTGGTGTTGTCATCAGCAAAAAAACCTTAGTCAAGCCTAGTGCATATCCTCAAAGAAACATCATTCATCACTCATGAAACCAAAATTTTAGTCTTTCCTGAGCATCGCAATCAAGGTTCTAAAACTCAAGATCGATTAAGGCTTATACTAATTTGATACCAATTCAAATCAGTTTAGATTGGACTGTCTCGACAGATTCGCCCCTACTTTTTAATTTATTTTGTTTTCACCCCTGGTCTGTAGACATGCATCAGAATTAAAAAAAAAAATTCAAAACCAAGGATCAGATTCACACCTCCCTCTCTCTCTTAATGTAGAAAAACCCACAGTGGAGTATTTCACACTTTCAGTTCATACAGAATACAAAACTTCTCATAGGTTATGTACCTTCTAATTGTCTTCACCAAGTTCCACCAATGACCAATATTGAAGACGACCAGGTTAATGCATGGGTGGAACTTTCAGAAGACAATTACATGATACACAAAATCTTTCACACTCTTCATCGATAGAAAATGCATATCGGAGTGTTGGGAACTGACTATGTTATGATCCTATATCAGTCATATGGGGGGTTGGTCCTGTAAGATTTCCATTAGTGGTGTTGACTACAGATGGAGTAAGTAGAAATGATCCAATAATAGTAAGTGATTTCTATGAAGATATTGGATTTTATTAGCACACCTTAATAGTATGAAATATAAATAATGAGGTTTCAAAGTACAATCTAGCCCCAGATTCTATTTGGAAAACACATACCAAACAAAGATTTAATGTTACTCCCAAATGATCTGAACAAAAAGAAGGATGGCTTCTGTGCCAGTGGTGAGAGTGGGGAAACAATGGGAGTGCCATTCTGCCTTTCAGACTTCTTTTTCTCGACAAATAAATATGACACACTAGAGTGCAATTTATTATGCTATATATGTTGCACATGGTTGGGCCAGCAACATTAGAATAGGGCCCAGGTTCTGGCGAAGGGCCAATCATATTTTGAATGTGCTTCTAGTGGGCTGAAACTACCCGGCTCACCTCCCTGACCACAGTACGCCAGGCCATGCTATCTGTAACTAGTGTTCTCAAACTCAAAAAATTGATTTCTTTGGATCTTACTCTGAATGCGGATTAGAGAACTATTTGAGTGAAACCCATTATAAGCTATCTAAATGAAGCCCTGTGTGATATCAAGTGGGTCAATTAAGACCATTAGATGAGAAGATTAAAGCATGTGACGAGGTCAATGTCAAATTTGGGACCCACTTAACAAATGTGGGTTATGTAATGTTTTCAATATATATAGGTTAGCATCCAGTTATTTGATGAGTTTGGATTAGTGGGTAAGTATTGATTGATAGCTTTGGTTGAATGGAGTCTAATTGGGAGTGATCTCTATCATGGGTTAATGGTTCAATTAATCTTCTTGATGTGTAAAATGTAAAACGAACCTATATACAATTGGTTTTTATTACAATTAATTGTATTCTTTTTTACAATAAATAAATTAAAATTTAAAAAAAAAATTGTGTACTCTTTCTTACAAAAAAATAAAATAAAAAAATCATTGTTCGTAATCTCAATTCTTGGCTTCATCAAAAAGTAATCTCGGGTTCTTAGATCCATATTGGTCTTGACTCTCAATCGATATCGAGTGAGCGCCTTTCCAATATTTCTATCGAATCCAGATTCATACAAGTTGATCCGGATTGGGATCAAATTTGTATCAACTGAGACTGATTCCAGTATCTTAAATCATACTTGTTCCTGACCAAACATAGAAGTAGATAGCTCATGGTTCTTGAAACCTATTTAACTCTGGGTCCTTTTTTCAAGGAGAAAGGGTGGTGCATAGTTTGACAAATCGGTATCAAATTGGCCAGACCTATATGAGTATCTAGCATTTGTGGATTTAGATATTTTTTTAATCGAATATAACACTATTCATATCCATGCATCCAAGTAGCTTTTGAGAGGATCACTCTCACTCTTATCTAAAATGTCAACTTTGCCCTATTTTACACCCGTGAACGAGAATGGTTACGTCTGATAACATGCTCGATCAGTGTAATTAATGGTAATTATACTAAGCTCCCACTAAGCACACCTTGGGCCACTCACACAGAGGTGTTTAGTGTTCTTCACTGCTTTCAGTGTAAGTTGAATGGTTCTTATTCAACCCCGGTATGACCCTGTCCATGTGGTTGTGGGGTTAGTATGGGCCTGTGGGACCAGTCAGGCCATGGCTTGGATACCCGTCGTTAGCAAAAAAAATGATAGTTACACCAAGCACAACCCTAAATAAAAGGAGACTGTTAGACTTATTTTGTACTAAAAATACGAAAAAACAATCTTGCATTTTAAGCAGGATGCTCTAGAAGTTATAGTGAACTACTAAAACATCTCCCTCTGCATTGCAAGATACATCAATTACAAAAGAAAATTAAATGTATTTGAACACCTACAATAATAAACTATTACATCAATTACAAAAGAAAATTAAATGTATTTGAACACCTACAATAATAAACTATAGTATTATATAAGATAGGAAAAAATATTGTTACCTGATTGTGTGTGTCTTGCGGCAATGGATAGTTGAGGTGTATGTAGCTTGTCAACTATCCTTCGCCCTACAAGTTATTTCAATTTTCATAACCATGTATATGATTTTTCTTTTTTGTTTTTTTAATTTACCTAGTTTTCCCCGAGTCATGGTGAACCGAAATCTCATAGGGTTTGTGAACCTAAGATGGTGAGTGAACCATCCTTTTGGGGAGGGGGGAAGGGGGGAGGGGGGAGGGGGGAGGGGCAGTAAAATTTTTCCTTTAGCTATTATATAAAGTTGTACAAAAAAGAGGGGTGGCATTCCTCCTTATATTACCATAAAGCATTCATTGTTCACATATATAGTAGACGCCAAGAGGAAGGGGTGGCATTCCACCTTATATTACCATAAAGACAACAATAGAAAACGAAAGAGAGCACTCAAGAGACTCACTCTTGAACCCTAATACAAGGGACACAAAACCAACATTCACACATCATCTGACTTCCCATAGACCACAAAGCTACGTAGTATGCCTTAACATAAATTCTCACAAGAAATATGGAAACTGATCTTCACAAACCATTAAAATGAAGAACTTGCAAATAGAAAATCCAAGTTAAGAAAGAAAATAACTGAGAAAATTTAGGAATGATTTACGTGATTAGGAGGTCGTCGATCCTCTTCTTGATAGAGAACTTGTAGGGAGATAATGCTTGTCCTTCGCTTCATTTTATCCATAATAAATAAAAATACAAAGGATATAACCCACTTCACCCCGTATCCCACAATTCACTTGTATAAAAGTTACAAAAACTACAACTAAATGCAACTTTTCCACGACTCACTTACATAGAAGTTGAACAACTACAACAAATGAGAATAACTATAGCTACTTACTCCATGTCTTCTGCTACCATTTAACTTTAGATTAGACGACCCATCCTACTCGACTCAACCATGATTCCAACCCATCGTACGGCTATGCAACATGTTATTGTCACACACACACAAACACGGGTTGAAATCGTCTGCAATTCCGATCTCGTACAATTCCGTGCAATACCACCTTTAGGTGGTGACACGTGTATTGATACCAATACAATGGTCCAGATCTGGTACAACTAATAAAACATTAAATCAATGAAAAGGCATTTAAATCAGATCTGGACCATTGCATTGGTATCAATACATGTGTCACCCCCTGAAGGTGGTATTTCACAGAATTGTACGAGATCGGAATTGCAGACAATTTTTTTCCACACAAACACACATCTTCCACATTTTCACACAGTAACCACTAACAACTGGATCGGTAAGCACGAAGGGTAAAGTAGTCTAAAAATTATTTATTTCTTTTTTTAATTGAAAGTAGGGATATTTTTTGTCTGATCCTCGCAATCTGGATCAATATCGGACTAGTATTGGCCTTGCCCAATCCCATTCCCATACCGACTTCTCAAACCATGGTCCCTAAACAATTTGATTAGCAAGTTAACATTTTCAAACTATATTTGATTGTAAAGGAAATTTAAAAGGAAGGGAAGTGCAAATTTTAAACTTAAAAAAGAAAGTTTTGTAATTATTACCCCATGGCCTATGTGATTGTATAAACTAAAATATTTTATCATATCTATTAATTACATTTTACATGTAAATTTTATCTTACACGTTGTAAAAAAGGGTTTTGGATGCAAACAAATAAAATGAAATTTAATAAACAAATATAGAATAATTTAGAGTTAATGATCTAATCACATGGGATAATGAATAAAAAAAAAAAATTTCTTCCATTTGAAAATTTCCTGTCCCTTCCCTTTAATTCCCCTTGCAACCAAAGAGAACCTTAATAAAAATTTGAATTCTTTGGATTCTTATATTTTCTTTCTGTTTTTTGGGTTACTTAGGCTGCGTTGGGCCTGCATTCTGAGTCTACAAGGCATCCTGAAGTGAGAAATTAAATAAGAATAAAATTTCAGAATATATTCCAAACCAAGATTCTAATTTGAGAATGCATACCAAACACAGCTCTAGTCCCATACCATAATATCTAAACGGAATAAATATGACAGTAATTTATCGGGCTAGGCTGCATGTGGTTGGCCTAGTACTCACACTGGAATAAAACCCAGGTTGGCCCATTCATCTTCATTAGTGGACCGCTCTCGCTGGACTTGTGGCAAGCAGTGCCAAGGCCCAGCCATATTTTGAATGGGTTTACAGTAGGCTGAAACTACCAAGCTTACCTCCCTGATCCACAGTCAACCAGACCATCTATATAACCGAAGAGCTGCAACACCTGCCAGCAACCAAGGGAATTGGAATTTTATACTCTCTTATAATTAAGTAAATATTTCAATGGAGAGAAATTTCAAATTGTGGTCTAAAATATCAATATTACCCCCATTTCACATCTATGATTGAGAATAGTTTCGTCTGATTACATGCTCAGTGTAACTAACAATGGTTACACCAAACACGACTCTAAATAAATAGAGAATGTTAGGGATTCAGATCCTCTCCTGTGCCATTGGAGGTCTACCATGCATTCAACGGTTGGGAGGACCTGAGGATGCGAGTTTGTGTATTGATTTGCGTGCATGGGTCCTTCCAGCCTTTGGATGCGCATTGAAGAGGATCCAGTTCCGACATTAGAGTATTTTGTGCTATTAATTGGGGAAAAAAAAACTTGCATATTAAATAGGATGTTTTAGAAGTTATAGTGAAGTGCTAATACATCTCCCTTGAAGTTGTATTGCAAGATACAATGACTACAAAAGGAAGCTGTATTTTGAACATCTACAATAGTAAGCTATGGTATAATACAAGATAGGGAGAGTTTTCATGCACAGTTTCATAAGGCAGGGATAGATTACAAAGTCTCAAATAGGGTTAGCTTTTAGTCATTTCAACCCAGAGAAGGAGACAGGAGGACTGGTCCATGGCCTGCACGAAACCTTTTCCCTATAAGATATTTCAACTTTCATAACCTTGCAAATGATTTTTTTTTTCTTTTTTTTTACCAAACATAATTTTAATTATTGTATATAATCACGTATATAGAAGCATTCATTTTTTCACATATGTATGGGGTATTCCACCTTATATTACCTCAAAGCCAAACAAAAGAAAACAAAAGAGAGCACTAAGGTTGCGTTTGGTAACCAAGAGAAGATAAGAAAAGAACAAAAAAAAGTATAAAAATTGTAATATTTTCTTGGTTTAAGAAATTCTCATTGTGTTTGGTTTGTCCTGGACCAAAACAATATTCTTTCTTTGAATTTTAAATTTTACCTTGGAAATATTGAAGTTTTCTTATATATATATATATATATATATATATTTATAGGAAGCTATTTGGCTAAGGAGTTGTCTTTTCTTAGAACAAAGCCTGGATAATTCAAGGGTTTCTAACCGATGAAGTGCAGAGAAGTGGTCAGGATTTTCAAGAAATAAATGAATATAGAATTCTATATAAGCATAAAAAAGATCAATCAAATTATCTAACAAAACAATTTCTTCTTTTAATTTTTTAATTGCAAACATAATACATGAATTCAAAAGTAAGGACGGCAAACTTACATGAAGACTTTAATTTACAGAAATGACTACGAACCAGATAAGACAAACACTTGATTACAGCGCACTCAGAAGACTCACAAAACACTTCTTAGAATGTTTACAGAACACTCAGAAATGTACAAACACTCTAGACTAAATATTCTATATCTTTTTTTTTTTTTTTTTTTTTTTTTTGTGTGGTTAAGATTGATGGATTCAATAGGAATAACTAGGATAAAATTTGTTGCTATGAAATGAGAGTTATTGGCAACTTGTAGGTTTGAGGTAATTGATCGAGACTGAGAGGAGATAGGAGAGGGATGCTCTTAAAGTTGCCTGGATGATGTTGAGGCAACAGCTTTATTGGGAGTGACAGGGATAACAGCCTTCTGTTTGGGAGCCCTGCAAAAATTCTCGAGTTAAGAAACCAGGTAAACTGTTAGTACTACCTTTAATAAATTCAATATGAAAATAAAAACAGAGAATAGTGACTATCATTGAGCGAAGGTTTGTTTTGAGGCAAGATTTTTGACGTCTTTTTCAAGGACATCCTTAGCTGCCTTACAGTCGACTCGTACCAAAAAATGTTGATTAAGAAGGTCACTTTCAAATTTGGTTATGCATAAAACAAGTGAAAGAATTTCCTTTTTTATTGTTGAATATTTTTGTTGAGTGGGATTCCAAGTATTAGAAGTAAAACGTACTAATACTTCATTTGGAAGGTTAGGACATCGTTGCTTTAAGATACCACCGTATCCGAATTCAGATGCATCAGTCTCAACAATTTTAAAACAATCAAGTTGTGTTAAGCTTAAGCACGAAAGTGTTTTCGCTTTAAGCTTGATTTTACGGACAGAATTAGTATGTACATTTGTCCATGGTTCAGGCTATTGTTTAAGCCGATTGAATAAAGGTTTGGCGTCCTTTGCTAAGTCTTTATAGAACTCTGCAATGTAATTTAGGTTACCAAGAAACCTTTGGAGTTGAGTCTTATCTGTTATTTCATCAGAAAATTTATCAACAAACTGAATAGCTCGTTCTATGGGAATGATGGATCCAAAAGAGATGTAGTGTCCCAAGAAACGAACCTTAGTTTGAAATAAATTTATTTTCTTTGCGGAAACAACAAATCCGGCTTGACTAATAACAGAAAAGAATAGATTTAAATGTTTCAAATGTTGAAAAATGTCCTGGGAGTATATAAGGACATCATCAATATACACAATTATAAACTGTGAATATTAATTAAATATTTAATTCATAATATTTTGAAATTCAGATTGGGCATTCTTAAAACAGAAAGGCATAACATTCCATTCGTATTGGCCGAATGGGACAACGAAAGCTGTCTTATACTTATCGTTCTCTGTTATCTGAATTTGCCAGTATCCAGATTTCAAATCAAACTTAGAAAATATGCGAGAGGCGTATAATCGGTTGAGAAGATCCCTTTTATTAGGGATTGGATACCGAATCCATTTAAGAACCTTATTTAAAGGTTTGTACTTTATGACAAGTCTGGGTGCACCTCTTTCAATCTCAGCATTATTGTTAACATAGAATGCAGTGCAGCTCCAGGGAGACTTACTTGGTCTGATAAGACCTTTAGCAAGAAGGTCAGAGATTTCCTTTTGATAAGTTTCCCTTAAAAGATCAGGTATTTGAGTTACCCGAGCTTTAGTAGGAATCTGGCTTTTGGAAAAGTTATCTTCATATGAAAGAGTAACAATATGAGTTTTCCTAGACCATAATGCAGTTGGAATGTCTGAATAGACTTCGTTTTCAAGTTGATCTTGGAAATTTTTAACTCTAACTTGAAAACCAGGGTCATCAATTTTTTGTTGTATGCTCTTTTGTTGAATTTCAAATGATAAAGAGCATATGAACTTTTCTTTGGACTGAACTTGAGCCCAGATTTCATTCACCGTATGGACCTTAGGAGGTTCGATGAAATGAAAAGTAATAGGGTGATTTTGAATCACCGAGTGAAGATCGACTGTGTCAATCTGTATTAGATACAGATGGGATAAAAATAGAGTGCCAAGAATTACAAATTGAGAGAGTCCTTTTACCATTATAAAAGGAGTCTTCAGAAAGTATTAGTATAGATAAAAGCAGAGGGGAGTTTATATCCGACCTGCATTCTATATCCGTCGGAAGTAACCAATTTTTGAGCAATCTTCTCAAAATATTTAGAAGGTACAAGCCCTTCATTAATACAATTGATATCAGCACCTGGATCAATTAAGGTGATAGTTTTTAGGTTAAACTCATGATTAATAACGATGTCAATCATTATATACCATCGATGAGTTTGAACCTGCTGGATAGTTAAAACTTGAGCGTCATCAGAAGAAACTGCAGCAAGAGTTGCAGAGGTACTCGCTACTGTATTTTGAGTTGCTAGTAGATCCTTGAAGGAAGCTTCTTCATCAGAATCTTGCTCAATGACCTGGTGAGTGTTGTAAAGTTCAAGAATCTGGATTCTTTGTTTAAGATCTCGAACTTCAGTTTTAACTTCGTTGAGGTCCTTACGAAGTTCCTAAATTGTAGGTTCTCGGGTAAGAGAGGTGGCTTTAACCCGATTAATTATAGTTTTAAAACTATAATCTTGAACCATAGGTTTATTAGGAACTGGGCTAGGCCTAGTATTATCCTTAACTAAGGTGATATACTTATGTAAGAGTTGAGCCTTAGTTATAGGATCATTGACTTGGTCAATGGTTTTAAGAAGGAATGATTCTTCCAAGGAAAGAACCATCAAACCATTTTCTTTAAGCATAGCCTAATAAGGATCACAACTACAGTAGAGAGTCTGAGATTTAGACTCAGAAAAATCACTATCGAACTCAAGTTGAGCAATATCTTGATTTGTGTTAGACTCAGATTCTGGCTCTGGGTCAGAAGAGCTGTAAAGTAAGACTCTTTCAAGATTTTGCTTTTGAGAATCATCGATTTCTAAAGCATTGATTCTAGCTTTAGTTCGATAATTATTCTTATAGTGTCCTACTTTTCCACATTTATAACAAACAGGAGGTTTGTTAGGAAAAGTATTTTGAGGACGAAATTTTGAAAAGCGTTTCTTGAAGAAGCGCTTAGGCTTAGTTTTATATTGTTTGGCCTGATATTTAGGCTTGGAAAACTTAGAGAGTTTTCGATGAGTTTTCTTGGTGTTTGAGGGACGAATCTTTTCAAACCCAAATTGTTCACAGAAATTTTCAAGTTATCGAAATCATGCTTGTCTCTCTTTAGACAATTGTTTCTTAAGTTTAAAATCTGTGCAAAGTTAAAGACCTTCATTGCATATTTCAGCAGCTAATTCCCTGTAGGTATATTGCTCGAAGAAAATAGTGTCATTATGCTTTGCTTTAAGTCTGTACCTTACCTTTTGAGCAAACAAAGGAAGTAAACCAGAGATGAACTTTTCTTTCCATATGGAATTGTTACAGTCCTTTCTAGAAAAGACTTTAGCAAAAAAGACATCTCTATACCATCTATAATGAGATAATGTAGGACACCAAAGATTCATAAGTTGTTCTCTTGTTCGATCAGCTAGAATTTCAGCTGGTCCAACAAAATGAAGAGTTATAGTGTAAACCAGAGTATTAACTGCATCTTCTTGGTCAACATAAACAGTTCGTTGGGCAAAATTACTGTCAGCTAATTGTTCAGTAAGTTGTTACGGAACACGAGTCGTAGCACCTATAATCTACTGTCTAACATCTTCAGACAGATAAAAATCCCACCAACCACGAAGTTGGCTGGAAAATCCTGTTGCTATCATTTTAGCAACATCTGAATCAGATGAATGATTTAGTTTTGCCACTGTGGCATACATAAGCATCTGTTTCAAAAGATTAATGATTTGGTATTTAGATAAACCATTAATATTTCACTCAAAAATAGTATTACCATCGATCGAAAAATTTACAGGTTCTCCTTCTACTTCAAATTGGAGGTCGACAGGAGAGGGTCGAGGGTAATAATAATTCGTAGCAGCGGTAGGCATAACTTTTCGAGCTTTCCTCATTACTTGATTTAGTTGAGGAAGGGACTCAGGAACTGATGCCTATTGAGGTAGCATAGACTGAAATTCTTTCTCTGCAAATTCTATTTCAGAATCAGAGGGTTCGGCAAGAGAAAGAGTTAGGGCCTGACTGTCTTTTAATTTGTCTTTAGAGACCTGGATTTTTTGGAGTCAGGTAACAATCTCATCAAGAATGTTAGACTCAGTTTTCTCAATTTTCTTTTTTGGGATATCCAGGGCTGGAGGCTGTTTAAATAAGACATACTGGTTGCTTCTAGTTTGAGAAGCTAAAGGTTCCTTTGGAGTGCTTCTAGGTTGAAAAGCAAAGGTTGGCCAGATATATTCAAACTTCGTATAAGAAGTGGACAGCGTAGATGGTTTTAATGAATCTACTATCGTTTCAATAAAATCAGTTTGATTTCCAATAGACTGAAGACAAAGATTAGTAAAGTTATTCTGTTCAACAACTTGACTAAGATGAAATTCAGTCAGAGGAGAAGAAGTATGGCTAGAAGTTTTAAAAGGAATAGCCATCTTGTTCCCACCTATTCTTAAGGCTTGAAAAGGAGGATGAACAAATTCAATTTCTGTCTCATCCTTTGAGACATAAGTGGTTGTTACTTTTGTGATTTCACTAACCTGATGAGAGTCAGAGGATTTGTTAAGAAGATAAAGTTTTAACCACTGAAAGAAGGGAAGGTTTATTTGATGAGTTTTCATATGAGAAACTCATTTCTCATGAAGCTCTTTTCGCTCAGAATCAGAAGGATAATGTTCTTCAAATTTTTTTCTTTTTCTTTCATTCTTAGCGGATCTATATTCCTGAATTAAGAATTTCTTATTAATTTGGGATTTGGGTTCTTCAGTGATATGAAGCATCAGTATCCCTAAGGTGGCTTGCATATCAGACAGAGTTGGAGAAGAAGACCCAGTTTCCCTATTAATAGGAGCAATAGGAGCTGAAATTGAGCCTGTGATTGGTCTCTTTGTAGAGGACCATAAACAGATTGATTAACCTGGGAAGGTGTACGATTAGTACCCTGAAGGTTTATGATTCCATCAAAATTTTCATTCTTAATTCTAGAGGTAGAAGCACGAGAAAGTGCTTGAAACAAAGGATATTCAGAAGAAGCAGAAATTACAGAAGAGGTAGATCTTCTGGAATTATTTGATCTATGATCGAAAGTAATTTCAACAGCATCAGAAGGAAGCTGAGTGATGCATGATGGAGAAGTTCTCATCGGTGACTGAGATTGAGCCACGGAGGTTAAGGTCCAAGAGTCAAGAAGATTGACTTCTGACAATCTGATACATCGAGGCACAAAAACTTGAGATCTTTCAGAATTTGCATGGAAACAGACGGTTTGACTCTTTGGATCTATAACCTTAGCATTTGGGGCACAGGTGGTCATTGCTTTATAATAGATACGATAAATTATGGCAATATTTTATGTTCCTGGTTGAATATCATATCCAAAAATTCTTAAAGTAATGACAACACCATTTAATATATTTGGATCTGTGAGAGACATGAGTAAATTTGGTTTACTTTGAAAATAGACAAGTCCTTCACAGAGACTGGTCTCGACAAGACCCATTAGAGATTCATTAAAATTATTCATTCTAGCATCTCTAATGGCGGCAAAGACATCACTATTTAACCCTAGAAGAGTTAAGGGTTTTAAGGCGACTTAAACTAAGCCGATATGGATAAACTTAAATCCACGCTCTCTATGCCTCTGGATCTGAGAGTTGGTCAAGAGTTGAATTTGCTCTTGATCAGAGGCAAGAGTATGAGTGCTTTCGCATGTCTTAATAACATAATCACTATGAAATGCGAAAGCATCTTTATGATATACCTCGGATTCAGTTACCTTGGGAATGGTATAGTTATTTATAGCTACTTCTAGATTTCTAAAAACCACTTCTTTGGAATTGTGGACTGAGTCTTGAGTCCTTTCGGATGTGCTAACCTGAAAAGAAGAAGATCTTCTTGAACTTGAGCGAAAGTATGAAGCCATGCTATAGAGGTTCGAGTCAATAAGGGTCTCGGTCAATATATCCTACTGTCAATCCCGCCTACTGTCAATATCTTTTCGCCTTCAAACGCCTATCTGCGGCAACACGGCTGAGTACGACTTTGGTGTAGATCGACACGATTTGGGTGTAGGTCTATGCGACAATGGGTGAAACACTACCAACTTAATGGTCCTTACGACTTTGACGCCTGTTCTAACTTAGCTTTGATACCATTTATAGCCAATACAAATGGAATGTTATGCCTTTCGGTCTTAAGAATGCCCCCTCTGAATTTCTTGCCTATAACATAAGAAAAAAAATTCTTTTCTTTTTGTCTATTGGTACTTGCCAACTTGGTAGGCAAACATTTATTTTCTTACCATTTCATTTTTAATTTTTTTTTTCTTCTCATTTCTTCTCTTTTCTAATTAATCTAAGCACAGAAGAGACAAGAGAACAAAGCAGGATTAAAACCCATTAATCATCAAGCTCTGAACTATCAGAAACTGCAATTTTGAAGAAGATAACAATTAAAAAACCCTAGATTTTCAGCAACAGGTTCCACACCCTCAAATGGGGTGTCGAAATCATCCAATCCGGCTTGATACGGCCGATACATATTGATATCGGTTTCGGAATTAGCCGATACCTATATCCATGCCATGAAGGCATGAACTAATCGTCTGGGTTGCAAGAGAATGGATCCGAGTCGGAATCGGAAGTAATCCATGTGTTGACTATTCTTCCTGATTCCGTTTTCTGGGTTCTGGTCGATTCCTTTTGAATCGTGCAAATAGATTCTGATCTGATCTAAAGCGGAATCCATGGATGCGGATCCACACCCGAATCCGAATCTTTAAATTTGCATAAATTAAATTCTCATTTTGTAGAAGGAGGAATGACATTGATGGGTGGTGATCAGGAGGAGCCCCTGTCATGAATCCCTCTTCTTCGGTCTCGTCTTCCACAACTTCGTGGATTTCGAGCTTAGTTCGAGGTCGTTCTGGAAAGTTTGGAAACCCTCAGATAAAGAACGATGCCAATGGGGGAGATGGTGGTGGTTCCGTCGCTCGCAAGAACCATTTACGAGGCGTTCTTTTCAAGTATGGATCCAAGCCCGCTCAGGTCTAAATTTCATACCTTGTTTTGTTCTTCTTTAATCGTTTTTTCCAATTTCTTGGAGTTATTGAATTGTTGGTTAGATTATTTTTTCCAAATTGTATGTCCTGAAGCCTACTGAGACATAATTCAGGTTAAAAATGATGGCTTTTTGGTAGAAATTCTTGCTTGTGTAATCCATCGCAGAGAATGCTTCTTACTGCAGAGAGAAAATTCGATGGATGTTTCAATAAATTATAATTTCACCTTTTCTTTTCATGTTCTTGACTGAGAAAAACAATCTTTTCTAGTTTGTTATTTCCGGCTCTAATGTGTAGATTACGAAGTGTGCTTGATCACACTGATCCGGAAGGTTGAAAGTTTTGTTTAAAAAAAAAAAATTTAATAAGTTGCTCTGCAACATTATTTACAATCTTATTCCAACCTTATTGCCAGGTTGCAGTGTCTGTTATCAGAAACCAGTACAAATTCCACACATAAAAAGCTAAGAAATGATTAGTTGTACAATTCAGGATATAATTTATATTATATAGTTTGGAACACTCAAATGTTGGATACCAAATACAAATTTTTTATGTTAGAAAGATTTGTCCCTCATCCCCTTGAGTTTGGGTTCTATTGAGTTGTTGATCAACCTTTTTTTATTTTTTGCTAACGACGGTTATCCAGGCCTTCGGCCTGACTAGTCCCGCGGGCCCATATTGACCCCACAACAGCATGGACTGGGTCATACCGGGGTTGAATGAGAACCATTCAACTTTCACTAAAAGCAATGAAGAGCACTAAACACCCCTGTGTGAGTGGCTCAAGATGTGCCTAGTGGGAGTCGAACTTAGGACATCTAAGTTTACGGCTCGTACCAAGTTCGTTGTTCATCAACTGCGCTACCCCCTTGGGTTAGTTGTTGATCAACCTATACCTGCATTAATTGTACATTTTGGACCATCTTTCAACGTTCTCAGTGGCCATTCAAAACATTTTTCTATATATCCAATCATTAGAATTGTCACATCATACTTCTACATGACTTAACCATGTGTGCTCATGCATTGAAGGAAACCTTTTGCCATTAGTGTTTTTAATTTTTTTAAAAGAAATTCAATATCTTGTTGTACCAACAAGTTAGAAGAATAAAAATGAAATCTGTACAGATCAGTGTAAAAAACCATCATCGCTAATTTATTGGGCATGATCTGTAAATATCGGGGTTTGTAATTTCAGAGAGATGACCTTTTCTGTAAGTCATAATTATTTAATATTTATAAGTTCCCATAAGCTGATGCTACTTTTGAGCTAACCTGGTGGCTGAACTCTGTGAACTCCATTGCATTCTTCATTTTTGTTTTTGTCATCTGTGTAATGATACAGGATCACCGGGGGATTAACATGTAAGTATGGCTTAATCTAATTCGACCTATAATTCAATAGGGCTTTGGAGATTTTAAAGTAGAATTGAAGGAATTGAAGTAAATTTCAATTGTAATTACAGAGATCCATGGTGTGATTTGAGGTATTTGGTTGTGGATGAGGGTAGCGTAGTCAACCATAAACTAAGAGAGAATAGAAAAATAGGGGGAGAAGAGAGTGATAGACCCTAACAGCATCACTCCCTTAGGTATTTTTTGGAGTCATAATCATGGGGTTTGGAAGCTCACACCTTTTATAGAGCAATTCTTCATGCAACAGAAAACTTATTCATTCCTTCATATCAGAAATTGAGGTATGTGGAGTATATTCATATGTGGACTATTGGGACTAAAACTAAACTATGATTCTGAAAATATGAATCCCATCGGGCCGACTAAACTTCAACTCTGAAAATAGAAACCCCATCAGGCCATCACAAATTGAACTCCTGCTGGTATTTTGGCAATAATTTTCTCGACTCAACTCTTATTTTTGAGATGTGAATTACTCTAATTGCAACTATATTACCTTTTTTATGGCACATGCAAAATGGCTAACTTTTTTACCAAAACTGGCTCAAAGAAAAATGGGGGACATAATGCACATACTGAAATTTGAATTCTTAAAAGGTGAAGGAATAAATAAAGACCAATCAAAGTATATGAAAAAAACTGACTACCCAAGATATATTGCAGTTAATCAGACTCAAAGCTGATTCCTGACAAAAACATTATATTATTATCCCAAAACTAGGTTATTCTTTAAATAAATTTGTCCCCATTTGGTGCTCTACTTGGATCCATGGCCTAGAGAAGCTCCCGTGTGAGCTGCACAGGAAATGAACTCTGCCCTTACACTTTCTTTCCACATCATATAGGCTGTTTCCAAAAGGAATGCTTTGTTTCCATTATTAAGTGGTTTCTTATAAATTGAATTGTTGTTCCTTCTCAACCTGCATTGTTCAAGTCCTTGTACTTTTTCCGCATATGTTCGCATTGTGATATTCTCTTTGTTCTGCAGGTTGCATTCAAAACAGGCGAGTTCAAGCAACAAGTCATATTTGTTGGTGGATTGACTGATGGTTTTCTGGCTACTGAGTATGTTCCAAACTACCGCATGCCTTCATGTTTCCTACGCTTAACCTTCTCTTTATCATCATTATGTTGTCTGAAGTGCTCTATTGCCCATTCTTTTTTGTAGTTTCTAGCCCACTTAGATGTTTTGTCCACTTAAGTATCAAAAGAAAAAAGGTGGGGGTGTCCTGTCCACACAAAAAAAAATGTCATCTCTGGACCTTTGAACCTCTATGATCTATGTCTGCTTCTCTAACTGGTCAATCAAGGTCTGCAGCAGTAAAGCGAAAAGGATTTGGCTACAAAACCCAGCAGAAGTCATTTTGACCCTGTAGCTTGGAATAAAATTGTGTTATAACAAAATTGGAACCAGCCTGCGGAATCCATAACGTGGTGAAATATATGTGACTAATTTCTGTGCATCTCTTTGTAAAGAATTTAAAAATGAAGTTGTACAGCATTAGGCTGCAACTGGATGAACCTCCTTGTATGATGGGTCTGCTTGTTAGCTTGTTTTTTAGTATCCTTTTGTACAGCTTTCAGGTCTGGTGGGGTAATGCAGGAGTAGATTATAAGAAACTACCCCAGCAGTTTATAACCCCAAACAATACAAATAGGAATAGGAAACAAAGAAATAAGACCATCAAATAAACCTCCAAGGATACAATACCCATATAGGAGCAAAACCAGCCCAAAACCCAACCCGATAGGAGAGAGAAAGACCTGCTATAGAGCTGGAGAGAGAGAGGTGCGGCCAGGCCTGTAGGGCTCTAATTGAGCTGCAAATTTGATTGATTGTAGGGCCCACCAAGGGTACAAAAACCCCCAAATATGAAGAGCTTCTGACAGCTGGTTATGGAGTTATGAAGGTTCTTGATTTCTGACCTAGGAGAGAGAAAATCAAGAACTGCAAAAAAACCAGAAGTGAACAGTGGCTGATGGCTTCCCAACAGAGATCGAGTGGCCCTCTTGAAGAGTTGAACCAGTCCTTAAAAAGCCTTTGCAGATCAGACCTCAGAGTTGGCCAAAAGAAGAGATCGATTGGTTCAAGAATGGGCAGTTCTTGATGATCGATCTTGCAAGGACAGGTCTGAATTGTCTACGATTAATAGCTGCTGTAATCAATTAACAGAAACAGAATTTTAACTGCAGAAAATAAGAGGAGAGGTAAGGGAAGGTGGGGGAGGAGTGGCTGTCTCAGCCAGGGCTTCTCACCCACAACTATCCCAGTTGTTCTAACATAATGACTGCAATTTCCTTTATTCAAATATCAAATTATGAGTACATAGGCTCCTCTATTTATAGAGGGCAGAATAGTAATCAAACTACTACTAGGAGCTAGTTTCCCAATAGGACTAGACACTCCTCCTTCAACAAGGAGCTAGTTTCCCAATAGGACTAGACACTCCTACTACAACTAGGAATTCAAAATTGGACTAGGAATAATAAACCTATGTAGAAAACAAATAGAGTCCTAAGACAATTTGGACTCGACATACCACTTACTCAACTCGATGGGCCCAATGGCCCACTAATTAATTAAAACAACTACTAATTATTCCCCTAGCTAATGGGCCCAATTAGCCCTTATTTGTACTTAGCCACTCAGGTGGACCAAGTAGGGGTTCGGCTTGCTTCTTGGCTGGACCCTAGCCGCTCAGGTGGACTAAGGCTGGACCCTTCTTCTTCTCATATTTCCTTCCATAATGTGCATCTCCATCAGCTCCCCCTTTCTTAGAATCATTCAACCCCGATGAATGGGTAAGGGACATGTAGTGCTCATAGAGGTCCGTGTCAAGGCGTTGAAAGTCATCGGCATGGATCCAAGTACAATCCTCTCATGGTCAACCTTTCCATTTGATGAGGAAGGAGTAGTACCCTTTGCCCCCACGAACCGTGGTGAACTTATTGTCGAGAACATCTTCGATGACATCATCTTTAGGGTTTGCAAATTGAGGAAGTTTGAGGGTGTGTTCAGTGTCACCGTCATCAGAATGGTGTCCCAAATATATCATCAGATCAGCTATATTGAAGACATTGTTGATCTTCAGAGTATGAGGTAGCTCTAGCATGTAAGCATTAGTGCTAATGCGCTTCAAGACCTTGTAGGGACCCATGTTCTGAGATGGAGCTTGTGTACTATACCAAGAGAAAACCTCTCAGGTGGAATTCGAACCATTACCATATAACCAGGTTGAAATTCCACGTAGCGACGATGTCGATTGACAGTTGTTTGGTATCCGTCATTACTAGCAGCGATGTGACGACGAACATCAGCATGTACCTCCATGATGTGTCTGAGGAACCCATCGGCTTCCATACTAATACGGGCCTAAGGTGGCAAAGGTACCAAGTCAATTGGTTGTTGAGGCTGCAGACCAAGGACAATCTCAAATGGTGTATGACCTGTAGTGCGGTTGACGGAACTATTATAAGCGAATTAAGTAATGTCCAGTATAGATGGCCAAGTCTTTTCATAGTCTCGCACTAGACATCGAAGTAAGTTGCCAAGACTTTTGTTCACCACTTCGGTCTGTCCGTCTGTCTGAGGATGGAATGCAGTGGAGAACTTGAGTTTAGTATTTGTTTTCAGCCATAGGGTCTTCCAGAAGTGGCTCATGAACTTGACATCCCTATCTGAAACAATTGTCTGTGATAGACCATGTATGCGCACTATCTCTTTGAAAAAGAGTTTGGCCAAGTGATTTGCATCAAGAGTCTTCTTGCATGGGATAAAGTGTCATCTTGGAGAAACGATCTACTACCACAAATATGGAATCATACCTTTCCCGTGTAGGTGGTAAGCCTAGGACAAAGTCCATGCTTATGCCTTGCCAAGGTGCGTGGAACGGGCAGCGGTATGTACAATCCTGTATTCTTCTTTTCTCCTTTGGCAAGTTGACAAGTGCGGCATCTCTGTATCACATGTTGCACATCCTTTAAGAGTTGATGCCAAAAGTATAAGTCTTTCATCATGGAGTATGTTTTGTCCTTGCCAAAGTGTCCACCCATTCCTCCTCCATGTAGCTCTCGAATCAAGTGATGTCTCAAAGAGATGTTTGGGATGCAGAGGCGAGTGCCTTTGAAAAGATACCCATCATGTATAGCAAATTTGTCATCCCGTTTTCCTCCTTGTAGGTTGTTAAATACTTCTGAAAAATCAGCATCACTAATGTACTCCTCTTTGATGTGTTCCACTCCTGCACTTTGTACTGTGAAGGTGTTCATCATCAGCACCTTTCGACTAAGTGCATCAGCCACTTGATTCTCCTTCCCAGCTTTGTACTTGAGAGCAAATACGTATCCTTGCAAGTATGAGATCCATTTAGCGTGTCGATCACTAATAGTCTTTTGTGTGTGCAAGTATTTGAGTGCTTCATGATCCGAATAGAGCACGAACTCTCCGCCAATTAAGTAATGCCTCCAATGCTTGAGGATTTGAACAACGGCATAGAGTTCTAAATCATAAGTAGAATACCTTCTTTTTGCATCATTCAACTTTTCACTGTAGAAGGCAATCGGATGGCCCTCTTGCATAAGCACTCCTCCTATCCCAACATGGGATGCATCAATAGCCACTTCAAACATAAGATAAAAATTGGGTAGTCTAAGCATTGGTGCTTCTGTCATCTTTTGTTTGATCAAGTTGAAAGCTTTAGTGGCTGCTGGAGTCCATTGAAATGGGACTTTTTCCCCTTTTGTGCATTCTGTAATTGGGGCTACAACGGCGCTGAAATTCCGGATGAATCGTCGGTAAAATGAAGCAAGACCGTGAAAGCTATGAACCTCGGTCAAGGTCTTTGGAATAGGCCAATCAACGACACTTTTTACCTCCTCCGAATCAGCTTTTATGCCTTGTGAAGACACAATAAAACCAAGGAAGATGACTTTGGGCAGCATAAAGGAACATTTCTTCAAGTTGATGTACAACTTTTCTGCCCGTAGTACTCTCATGACACGTCTCAGATGCTCCAAATGTCCATTTTGTGCTTTGCTGTATATTAGTATGTCATCAAAGTACACTACGAGAAATTTGCCAATGAAGGGTCATAGTACATGTGTCATCACTCTCATGAAAGTGCTAGGTGCATTGGTGAGGCCAAAAGGCATAACCTTCCACTCATACAGGCCTTCTTTTGTTTTGAAGGCGGTTTTCCATTCATCCCCTGGACGAATTCGAATTTGATGGTAGCCACTCCATAGATCAATCTTTGAAAAGATGGAATCTCCTGTCAAGATGTCAAGCATATCATCCAAACGAGGAATAGGAAATCTGTACTTTACCATGATTTTTATTAATGGCCCGGCTGTCAATACACATACACCATGATCCGTCTTTCTTTGGTGTCAATAGGGCTGGTACTGCACATGGACTCATGCTCTCAACCAAGAACCCTTTCTTTAATAAATCATCCACTTGTCTCTTGAGCTCGGCATGCTCTGTAGGACTGAGACGGTAAGTGGGTAGATTAGGGAGTACTGACCCAGGCACAAGGTCAATGGCATGCTGAATATCCCTCATTGGTGGTAGTTTATCAGGCAATTCCTCTGGCACCAAATCTGAAAAATCAGCAAGTAATTGTTTGATTTGTGGGGGATGTTTTACCTCTATCACTGGTTCAGCAGCCTTGGTAACAAGAGCTATGATTAGGCCGGTTTCTTCACTAATGGTCAGGAATTCTCTATGGGGCAGCACGCATAGCTTGTTGTCCACAGTGTTCTTCTTGCTGAAATTTTCTTTGCATGGTTGCTTCTTTTGCTCAGTGGTTGTTTTGGAGGAGGTCTTAGGAACATTCTTTAAGACATGTTGTCTCCTTAATTGGGCAGCCCTTAACTTGTCTTTTACCTGAGGTATGTTGAGTGGGTTTAGAATGAATGGTTTGCCTTTGTGATCAAAGATGCATTAGTTTTTAGTACCTCCCACTAGCACATTGTTGTCATATAACCAAGGCCTTCCAAGTAGTACATCAGTGAGGACCATGGGGATGACATCACACCATATACTTTCATCATAATCTGAGACCTTCAATGGGACTGAACACCGTTGAGTTACAGCCATGGTGTTGTTGTCTAGAAGAAATACCTTGTATGGCTGTGGATGGGATTCAATCTTAAGCTTTCCATCAATGACAAAGGCCTAAGATACCACATTCACTCAACTTCTATTGTCCACAATCACTTGAGCTTTGTGAGGTCCACTAGACATTAAGGTGTAGAAGATATTGTGCCTCCTCCATTCTTCACCCTTAGTTTCAGACACTAGGATTCTTGCAACCACATTGACATAAGCATGAGGATCATCATTCTCTGGTGCAAGCTCATCTTCCAGTTCATCCTTCTCTCCTTCAACTGCAACATTAACAGTCCAATCATCATCCTGAGGTTCGTGGATTTGTAAATCCAGATTGGATTCGATGGCACTGATGATAGAGTTGGATCGTCCCTGTTTAGGGCAGAACTTTGTTGTGTGTCCAATCTTTCCACAATTGTAGCATGTCACAGATCCACTCTCCCTTCCTATTGGAGTCTTCCCCTTATCTTGTGTATCTTGTGGAGCTCGGGTAGGAAATCCAGTAGGTTTGGTTGGTACATAAGGCTTTTTGTTGTCAGTTGGCTGGATGTACCTTCTAGAGGTTGTTTTGATCAGATCCTTTGCTTCTAGTGATTTTTCAAAACAAGTACTTAAGGAGGGTATCTCGATCACACCAAGCTTCTCACGAATATCATTCCTTAACCCTAGTTTGAAACGGGATATGAGCAGTTCTTCATCTTCTTTATGGGCACCTGTTCGTGAAAGCAATTCATTAAAACGATCAATATAATCTCCTACAGTCATAGTACCTTGCCTGAGAGTATTCAGCATGTCGTAGAGCCGACGTCGGTAGGTGGGTGGTAAGAATCTATCGTTAAGGATAAATTTCAAGTCTTCCCAATTGTGAGGCATCTGATGCCTGGATTGAAAGTTATTCAGTTTCTTGATTTCTGACCTTGGAGAGAGAATCTGAGAAGATTCTGCAGAACCAGCAATTGGATCGACTTGGACAGAGTCAAGAAGATAACCGATTGGTCCTATAGCACCCCTGAACACCTCCCAACAGTAACCCTCCAATCAGGTCTCAAAATGGGGAAGAGGAGAGAGTTCGCAGGTCTCAAAAATCCAAGATTCCAAGCTGGCCGATTCTGATTTCTGGTGTTTCTGGCAGGTCTGATATGCTCACAGAAGCAGTAAATAAGAACAGTAAATAAAGGACAAAATAAAATAGAAAATGAAGAATATAACAGATGGGGGGTTGAGAAGGGTGAAAGAGAATAAAGGAAGTAGCTATCTCAGCCTGGGCTTCTCACCCACAATTATCCCAGTTGTTCTAACATAATGACTGCAATTTCCTTTATTCAAATATCAAATTATGAGTACATAGGCTCCTCTATTTATAGAGGGCAGAATAACAATCAAACTACTACTAGGAGCTAGTTTCCCAATAGGACTAGACACTCCTACTTCAACTAGGAGCTAGTTTCCCTCTAAGACATTTTGGACTCGACATACAACTTACTCAACTCGATGGGCCCCATGGCCCACTAATTAATTAAAACAACTACTAATTATTCCCCTAGCCGATGGGCCCAATTAGCCCTTATTTGTCCTTAGCCACTCAGGTGGACCAAGTAGGGGTTCGGCTTGCTTCTTGGCTGGACCCTAGCCACTCAGGTGGACTAAGGCTGGACCCTTCTTCCTCTCATATTTCCTTCCATAATGTGCATCTACATCATGGGGCTTTGTCCTCCTGATGCAGGACAAGTTTTGGGGAACCTAGAACAAGTCATCTTTTGCTGTCCTGCTGCCTCCTTCTTGTTAATTGATGAATCCCCACTGTGTTTGAGGCTATTTTTAAGACATAAGTGGGAAAATTAAGACTGTAGAAAAGGAATAGGGGAGAGGAAGAGAGTGGTCGCATAAGAGTGAAGAGTTGGGGAAGAGAAAAGTGGCTTGGCTTCACACCATCTTGGATTCACCCCAAGGTTTGCAAGAGTCACTCATACTACAGAGAATGGGAGAAATCTCCAAGTTCCAACATCATCTTCATTCATTCATTGTCAAAGTGCAACCTTTTAAAACCCCAAAATGAATTAAAAGAGAAGTAACTCCCTAATAACTACTTTTCCAGCAACAACTACTCCCTAATAACTACTCCAGCAATAATTCCCTAATTACTCCCTTACAACATTAGTACAATACAGTTTTGATACTAAAGAAATTAAAATACAAAAAAATAAAAAAGAACTTCACATAATGTTGGTCATCTAGCCACAATGAAGTGACATGTGGCTGCATATGCTTGTGTCTCCTTTGGTAAGTCTAAATCCTTGATTGATGTCCTCATAACCCCCTCAATGAATTGCTTTGACTTAAACTAACCGCCTCCACCCAGGAAAAAAAAAAGGGAAGAAAGAAAGGTATCTTATGAGATTTTGAGCTACTGCCCCAGTTCATGAATTTGGCATCTGTCCAGACCCACAGGACGGCATATTTATCATCTCTACCTGACCAAGTGGCTTTTACTGGTTTTTATCATTATTGCACTAAGTTATTCACTGTTAAAAACTTGACAGAAACTTTCTCATTTAAATTTTATTGGAGGTAATATGTGTCATACCATGTTGCAGGTACTTGCAGCCTCTATCAATTGCATTGGAAAATGAAAGATGGTCCTTGGTGCAATTATTGCTTTCATCTTCTTACACTGGATACGGAACCTCCAGCTTGAAAGAAGTAACTATCATTGTTGATATTTATCATGTATATTTTTCTTTGGGCAAAAAATTTCTCTAGATGAGCAAGTGTAGATGGTATCTGTTGATGGGCAGCATGGTACCGCAATTTGGAGGGCTATCTGACCATTGCATAGACAAAGCACACCTTGGGTTGTCTACTTCTCAGATTTTGTGTGCTCGCAATTTTAATTGTTGGATAGATAAGTGACCATGTTAATTGGCCCATCTGTCAAACCCCAAAGCAAATTCATTCATAGGCTCATCATGTATAGAGTTTTTCCCTTCTCATCGTTAGCCGTCCTCCCTCATTCCCCCCCCCCCCCCCCCCCCCACCAAAAAAAAAGACCTCCAAATGCCAGGAAAACCACGTTGTTGTGGACTTTAGAAACTACAAGATGAAAATGGTTGTCATGTTTTCAGTTTTCAATCACTTTATACATGACCATTGTCACAATCCCTCTATATTTTCTGCTCGACTAACAACTCAACCAAGCCTTATCCAAACTAATTGAGGGTTATTTTTTCCTTATTTGATTCAAAACTCTCTTGCACTATTTCTCCTGAAGGATGCACTGGAGATTGATGAGCTGATTGGTTATTTCATCAATAAGGAAGATTCTGAGGGAGTGGTGCTACTTGGGCACAGTACTGGCTGTCAGGTGAGTAGTTTGAAGTTATAGCTAAATTAAAATCGTCTTAGCACTTTTTTGTAAACTGTTGTGTATGTGAACTTAAGTTTTGTGTCGAAAAAATTTAGGACATTGTGTATTATATGCGTACAAATGCTGCATGCTCAAGAGCAGTCCGAGCAGCCATTCTGCAGGTACTGTATACCTTACAGAAGTTTGTTTCTTGCTATTCCGTGTTTAATGTCTCATATACTTGTATGCCTAGTGTTACCAAATTGGATGGAAACCAGTTCGCTTTCTTATTGTGATGTGGTTGATCTATTAATTTGCAACTTGGTATTCTTGCTTTGTATGTTAATTTTGAGAAGTTATCTCATAATTATACATGAATATTGAAGTTTTAATGTGTATTTTGAAAGTATTTGGGGAGAGCCAATATATGGTAATGCAGTGCTTTCCGAACTGATGAAATACTAAGGGGAGATTAGCTTGTGACAGGATCACAGGGAATAAGGACAGGCCAGAATTGAGACTTGAGAAAATTCAAATATCAGAAAATCAAAGGATCTGGTCTGGTCGATATACTGGTCAAACACTCTATTAGGTATAGGGAACAAACCATCAAAATTATGAAGCAATCCAACAGTCAGACTTTAAAACATAGCTGTCACACCTAGTCGACGCCTTGGTGACAATGCGTGTTGTCAAAACCCACGCGTGAGCACGCCTTCCACACTTTATTTTTTTATAATTGTTTAGATGCACTGTCATGCATTGGATCATGCATGTGTATTAAAAAAAAAATTGATGCCATTTCTAACACTTCGATTCGATTATGTACATTATTTAGTTACACTATCATGCATGGGATTAACATTTATCTTAGAAAAAAATAAAAACAAAAGAAAAGAGAGACGAGATTTGTCATTGAGGAAGAGGATATTTCTCAATGAACTCTGAGTGCTGACGCGTAGGCGACTAGTCACCTTGGTGCTTGGCCACTTCCTTGGGCCGCCGGGACAATTCTGTTTTAAAATATGTCAGAATCCTTCTTAAGATGTGAAATTGAAATTTTTGACAGGGAAACAGAATTCAATGGCAGGAAAATAGGGAGGTCAGAAGAGAATCAGTTGAGGGACTGATATGTTGATTAAGTAGTAAACAGGATCCGTAAACTGAAATCAGAATTGAAAGATCGATCCAGAAAATAGGAGATTTTGAAGAAGCGAAAACTAAGACTCTTGAAAATGTTCGGAATTTTTTTAGTTGAAACAAAAAATAGATAGAAAGGATATGATCAAGAGTCACCACCTGATTTGCAGGACTAGAATCACCACCAGGAAGCTTACTAAATCACCACAGCAGGGAGTTCTGAATCACCACACAACCAAAGGCAAAAAACCAGCTTCGTTCATCAAATTCGTGTACAAGGCTGTATGTAGCCCCTTAAAAAATAGTACAGAAGACTCAAACTCAAAAGACGAAAGGCCTAAATCAATCCTGAAATGATTAGGTACCTTAAACTATCTCTAGAAAACTGAAATATTAAAGAAGAGAGACTGAAATAATGCTGGGCTCTAAGAGACATATTCCAGCCTCACTAAAACGCTTATTTACAAATAAAATAAAGAAATAGGACTCTTAACTAGACTAACTAATGAATAAATCCGACATTCATTTGTCCTACCCATATTTTAGATCCATTAAAGTGGCTTGTTACAATAAAAAAAAAAGCCACTTTTGCTGATTTATCTGGATCCGAAGAGTTTCATAAGCTTCAACACCTGCATCAGAAGAGTTTCATAAGCTTCACCAATCTTGAGACAACATGACATAGTTGTTGTTATGTGTTGATATACATTGTTGTGACTCTTACTTCACAGCTCGAGCTTTTGGGTTAAGCCGTTGTAGCTTGGTATCAGAGTCAGGAGGTCAGATGTTTGATCCCTGGTAAGTGCAAGGGGTTTTTGTTATGCGTTGATTGTGCCTCGTTGGTACCAGGTGATGGCGTCATGTGCAGAACTGTGTGTGTGCGGTGGGACCATGTGTCGGGGGGTGTTGTTATGTGTTGATATATATTGTTGTGGCCCTTACTTAACAGCTCGAGCCTTTGGGATAAGTGGTTGAAACAGTTGTCAATAATCATGGAAGGCCCCCTGTTGTCATTGTTTGAGGAAAGTTTGCAACAGCTACAGTCAAAATCTTTGCTTAGTTGGTACCTTTTGGAAGAAGACTAGTTGCAATTGACCACCTACAGGACAGAGGTTTCAGAATCAAAGTGGAAACCAATAAATGCAATTCAGCTTATCTGATCCTAGCAACAGATCCAACTTATCTTTGTGGACCTGGATATGTAAAAGAAATCCTTCTTACAAGATCTGGAATGACCATCTACTTGCAAAGAAGTTCTTTTTCAAAGATTAAGCAGACCTATTCGCTAAGTTAGAGATCCGGATTGTGCTGGCCAATTGGGACTCAATGAGCAGCTAGCTATTGCCCTCATGGACCTTATTTTAAAATTGTTAACTTTTGCAATAGCGAACAAGTTTTTTTTGCTTTTACCTGGTGCAACTCCAGGATCTTTGCTCTTCAGGCTTTGTAATGGCGTTGTGTTACCTACCTGTCAAGTACTTTCCATGAGTGGTTTCGTTGTCTTGGTGAAGTGTTGTCTCAAATAAAAACAACTGATATAGTCTTCCACACTGTATAAATCAGGGGATCTTGCATTAGAGAGTTGGTGTGGTTCAGACTTCAGAGTCCTGAAATGAAATCTAGAAGTTCGCAACCATACATAGGCCAGGATCAGACTTAATAGAATGAAGGAAATCTCATATTTTTGGCAGAAGTTTTGACTTTTAATGCAGTTTAAAAAAAATGAGAATTTTGGTACTACCAAACATTACCTAACTAATGTACTCATGAGTAATTAGTTTTGAGATGTTCAGAAATAAGAAAAAAGAGACAGTAAAACAGGGACTTAGGGCTGTAACTTTCTAGAGGTAAGTTAAACTGTGCTGTAACTCTGTGAAGAGACTCGGCCAGTCCTGAGGATTAGAACCAAGTCAACCAACCGACAAAAGTATTATTTTATAGAGCTTGCATTGTGCAATAGCTCTGTTACAGGGAATTCCCCTGAACAGAGCAGAAGTTTGAAAACTTGTAAATCTATGGAAGATCAATCACAGGTTTGAGACCAGGAAACAATAGACTTAACAACAAAAACTTAACTTGGCTGAAAAGTGGTCAGAAAATAGGGTGTCCATTTCAGGTGGTGAAGAAGAAGAGTATAGATGAAATAGGGAAGAAATAGAAGAACTGAAAGAAAAATATAATCAGAGTTTGGAGAGACACACCTGATAGAAAACACTCAGATTACCCAAGAAGGCGGAGAGACCAGTTACACGACCAGAAGCTCAGCAGCACATGAAACTCAACATTATTCTATTAGATCAACTGTGTGTGTGTGTGTTGGGGGGGGGTGCTTACATATATGTGGCTTTTAACAAACCAAATCCAACTCTCACATGAACTTCCTATCAGAACCTAAAACCGAAAACAAATATTCAAACTCAATTTGGATTTTGGACTTGAGTCTGTCTACTACCAGCTTTTTCTAGCCAGTCTCCTATTCCAACACTAAGACTGAAATTATACTCCAAAGCTATCAACAGCCACTAAAGGCCCCAATTATAATTAATTTCTGTTACAAAAATGCCCCCAGCATTCTGTAATATATTGAGTACCCTAACTTTCCCTGCTGGAACTGATGGCCAAATTTTGGCCTGGACTTCCAAACTGGATGTGCTTATTCAGCCAGGCCTCTGCAACTACATCAAATGTTCAAGTAATATATTTTCCTTCCCTAGGTAGGATGATTTAGTGGCACAATAATAAACTTGATAATGTGGTGCTTTGATATAAAGGAGAGTTACGGAAGACTAAACTGTAAACTCCATTGACTGAGGTCTCACTGTCCATCTAGTGAAATGTGGGATCATGTTTTTGAAATTGTCTAAATGTTGCAATGAATATTCATGTCACACTCTGTTCATCTGAATGGTTGTGGTTTGTCAATTTTAGTATATTTTAAAATTGTCTTGTTTCCATGTAAGTTGGCATGGAGTAAAATATGTTTAAGATCGCTGTTCTTTTGTGTTGCTGGGGAGGAAAAGTGAAATTTTCTGCACTTCATGCTTGATAATTTAGTCCCACCATTTGTAATATGTGCTTATAGCAACAGTTTGCTTCCTGTTAGTTCACAAATCTTTATTTGATACCTTGCTATACTGGGATAATTACAGTATATGATGATGTTCAGGCCCCAGTTAGTGACCGGGAATATAGAGCAACTCTTCCTGAAACGGCTGAAATGATTGACTTGGCTTCTTCCATGATACGAGAAGGCAGAGGGATGGATTTAATGCCCAGGGAAGCAAACCCAGATGCCCCAATAACTGCCTATAGGTGGGTAACCCACCACCTTCTTCCCCCACCCCCAATGTTTCTCTTCAGAGCTAAAAGCTTTTCAGAAGTACTAGTTATCACTATCATATTTGTCCGTAATAAGCATTCTTTTCCCAATTATGCTTTTTAGTTTACTTTGTTGGTAAGTAAGATGTTAGTTGGGAAATGCAAATGCTTTGTGTCAAGCTCATGAGTGAAGGTAACAAAAAAAATTTTTGGTGTCGACTCAAGAAAAGGAGAGGGCAATGGGTGGGGGGGGGGGGGGGAAGAAGAGGATCAGCTTTTGGCTGATAATCAACTTAATTCTTCTTTTGTGGGAAATCGTTCACCTTGAATTTGATTTATCAATTTCATCTCTCATTAATTACGACCTCTTCCTCTCCAAACCGAAAAATTATTTCCAAAAAAAGGAAAAATTAGAGAAGTGCTAATAACAAAGGTAGTAGTAGTGGTACAATATTAGTTTAGAATAAGTGAGAACCCCAGAAAAGCACGAAAACATGAAACATGAAGTAGACCACGATATAATCATATACTCTCATATGGTATTTCTTGTATTTTTATTTATCATTTTTCCCCACTACTTATTCATCATCCTGTTATAGATTTTGTGCTTTTTGATTTGTCAAATTCTTTATCTTTTGAAAGAGTAACCTTAAAACTTCTACTGTGGTGAGCAGTTGAATAGTCTTTGGCTTTTTGCTAGCTTTTCTGGTTATCCTTTCCATCAATATTTGTTTGCTAAATGACCTGACTGTTTCTGATCTCTCTCTCTCTCTCTCTCTCTCTCTCTCTCTACTAGGGCATGTACTTTTAGTTAGTTATGTGACCTACAATGGAAATTGCTGCTTTTCTGTTGTCATAATGTCCATTCTTTTTAGTTATCACTGAATATTGATTTCCTTGTAGGTATCACTCTCTTTGTGCATACATGGGTGATGATGACATGTTCAGTTCAGATCTTAGTGATGACCAACTGAGAATGAGACTTGGGCACCTGGAAACTACACCTTGTCAGGTAGGCACGTTTTTCTTTGGTGTCATAACTTCTAAGCTTTTTTCTTCCTCTTTATTGGTTCAGTCATATCCGCATATCTGCAGTGAGACTATATTTTTATAATGAAGTAAAAGATACCAAATAGAGTTTTAAGATGACATTGTTCCACTGAGTATTCACTTGGTTTTTCAATGGCCATAATGGCCACAATGTTTGCCATTCTTGCTATAAATTGTTCTCAAAATAAATTAAAAGGTTTAAGATTCCATTCTGTGGTTGTTAATGGTTTATGAATGGGTAAGTGAAACCCTAGCTTGTCTTTGCTGCAGGTCATCTTTTCCATGGCTGATGAGTATGTTCCTGAGTATGTTGATAAGAAAGCATTGGTTGAAAGGTAAGAAAACTCGTCCACCACCAAATGCACATATGAATTTGTCAGATCTTATGTCCCTGGGAACAAGTCATTAAGATTGAAGAAAGCTCCATTTGTTTGTTTAAAATTTGAAACCCTATTGACAGGTCTATCTTTTCTCTAAACTGAACTTACAGAGTTAACTGATAATTAGACCTGTACAACCTATTTCTTTGTTCTTATCTTATCCAAAAAATCTACATGTCTATCTAGGTTTAATATAGCACGTGATTTTCCGGAAGTATTTTACATTAAAACTAAGGGAACCATGGACGGGAGTTACTAGAAATTCACTTGCACATTCTTCAGTGGAACTGTGCATATTGTCATCAATTGGTTTCTTATCGGATACCCAATTGCAGGTAGGAAAAGAAGGAAAAGTGTTGATGTATACATTTATGCTGCCCTTCCCTAAAAGTTTGAGCTTTTAGGGGAAACGGTAGTGAGTATCAGAACAGAGTGGTCTTGTGTTCTACTCCTGGGAAGGGCAAAAATTGGGTATGGGCCGACACTTCTTCTCCCTTGGTGCCATGCGAAGATATGCCGCATGAGCTTCATGTGCAAGGACCATGGGATTTTGGCCTGCACATGTAGGGAAGTGGTATACATTGATGTTGTCCTTCTCTAACAGTTTAAGCTTTAGGTGAAACATGGCAAACAAAAAGGTTTCATCCCTAGCATTGGCAATTAATGCCCAAAAGGCCATTGTAGCTTTAGGTAGTGAGAAACCACCAGACTGAACATGATTCGACATTTTGACTGATAACAAATCTCCTTGTTCTTAAAAAGGTTCAAGTAGTTTGAGGAGGAGACTTTTTTGAATTACGTGTGAACGTGTGGATTTTTCTTGTGCCACCAACATGATTGGTCTTGTGATTTGAAGATGTGGCTGATAATGTTGTCCTGTGCAGATTATGCAGAGCTTTAGGGGGAGCAGAGAAAGTTGAAATTGAATGGGGAAACCATTCCCTCTCAAACAGGGTCAAAGAAGTAGTAGAGGCCATTGTAGGCTTTGTGAAAAGAGAGGGACCCAAAGGGTGGGATGACCCATGGAGTTAATGTAAGTTTGCCTCTTTATCTTTTCTCCAATTGTGTGCTTCATTTTCATTTTCCCCATGTTAATCCTGTTATTCGCAACTATTTCTGTGTTGCTATTATTCCCCCACCTCCCACCCCTTTTTCATGTTGTAGTACAACGACAGTTTCTTTTGTTTTGTTTATATATCTTTCGAATGGAAGTTGTTTCCCAGTACTTGAAAGTGTGACAAGTCGGAGCTAGCAGAGCTAAAGCTAATCTTCTCCCCCCCCTCCCCCCTCTTTTTTTTCTTTTTTTCTACTTACTTTTTTGGATTTTGGATACTGAGGCGGATGCTACACAAGATCAGTTAGATTAGGCAAAGATCAAAGTGAAATAGGATAGAACACAGGGCTGCAAGATCACCTCTAGGCATGGTTTCAAGTATTGGTATTGTATCGGCCGTATCGTATCGATATTAGTTGAGATCGACCCCCTATCTCTGATCTCTGACTGACCCGGATTGGTTATCAGTATCATTTCAGGGGTAAAACAGTAAAAAAATGGTACCTTTAAAAAAAAAAAGCAAGGGCAAAACCTACCGTTACTTGCAATACCGATATCGATTTGGATTGGTAGATATCGATACCATCACCTAAATCCATGCCTCTAAGAGGCTATGCTTATTCAATGTCACATCTCCTAGTCATCTTTTTTTTTTTTTTTTTTTTAACCCAAATATTATCTAGGACCAGGGAAGCCCTTAAAATTTTATTAAATAAGAGATTAAATCATGAAGAAACAAAGAGGGGGGACATGGTCTGCCTTACCCCAACCCATGAGATATAAATCATTCTGATACTCGCAAAACCCAAAAGGAAAACCTGCAAAAGAGGAAATATTACATTATAAAAATTGGTATTCATGTTTTATCTTCCCAAATGTTGTAACTAATATTAAATGAGAGAGCGTTATTACCATGAAAAATCGAATTTATCTTAGATTCACATGCAAAGTTGGTTAATCAATCTGTTGCGTGATTGTTTTCCCTAAATGAAAAGGAAATATGAGCTCTCAGGGAATCACAGAGGTTGATTATTTCTTGAAACCAATACTAGCAGCTCCACAAGATACATGATCTTTGAGAGATAAGTCTCACAATCAGAGAGGAGTCAAAATTAATATAAAAGTTAAAGAGGCCCAAATCCTTACACAATACTAAGCCATCTCTAAGGACTCTCATCTCCGCCGTTAAATTTGTACACACCTCATAAAAATTGAAAAAGACTGGCAGAAAACATTCAAAAAAACATGCTCCCAATTCATTGCATTGTAGGCTAAGTTGGTAAAAAAAACAACCAATTCATTCGTAGGCCGAGCAAAATAGAGAAGATAAAAAGTGTGTTATTGACATTCAAAAAAATAGGAATTATGCTCCATGGTCATGAAGTGGTTGTTAGTTCAGAAAATAGTTTATCAAGTTCTTCATAATTTGTCCCATTTCCACTTATTATGATTTGGACTTTGGATTTATTATTGACTCTTGCATCCTTTTGTTTATGGTCATAGACACCCTTCTTGGGTTCAATTAGAGGGTTTGATGTATATGGGCGTAGACTTTGGTATTAGTATTGATGCCTCTATCAATCTCGGACAATGTTGATACAGATTGGCCGTATCCGGGGATTAAACCGTTTTGCCCTCAAAATATCGATATTTAGGTGATTTTTTGCCCTTTCATCAATATGATATCAATTAGGTATCATTCAATATCGGAAACCATGTTATGGCGAGAGGAAATTTGTTAGTTGTCCTATGATTGTCGAGAAATTACATCAATAGAAGCCTCGTACAAATTCAGGTTGGTGGTTGGGTCCCACGGCCGATTGAAGCATTCAACGCATTTGAATGTGACACAAAGAAAAGGTACTGTGAAGTAGGTGGAGTGGTGGAAGCCTGAAAGGAGGATTCACTACAGATACTGGTTGTCCCACTGTTTTCTGTTTTTTGTTGGAACTCTCACTCTAAAAATGTTGACAGAAAAAAGTTATCTCTCTCTCTCTCTCTCTCTCTCTCTCCCTCCCTCTCTCTCATATTTTTATTGTTTGACACCTGGAACGTTTGTGGCCAAATGTTTCCACGAACGTGGTCGCTTTCCCACCGTGAGACTCTTTGGCTCTTGAATAGTGGTAGTGGTAGTAGTTAGTAGTTAGTAGGTTACCCACCCCACAGAGTCCACATAAATGAAACTAGAACTTAAATTTGCAATGGGGAAGGAAGGATAAAAGCATAATTAATAATTGCTATTAGGATTAGGAAGTGGTCAAAGCTGAAGAAGTTATAAAGCAAATCGTGGAGAAATAGATATTCCAAGGCAAATTACATTTGGTGGACAAGAGCATCCACCTTGCTAAACATGGATTAGTAAAAAATTCCAATCACAATGGTTTCTATTAAAAACAAAGGGGAGGGGAGGATAGGTAGGCAGGCTGGTTGTTCTTTCTGGACGAGGGTCTAGACCGAGGATCTGATTACTTTAATAGATTGATACCAGTGATTTGAATCTCAAAAGAAGTTGTTCCTAAAACTTGTTTATAAGATGAGGGAATCGAAGATCATATTAATTCACATCATATCCCTTGTGAAATCAATGTGGGATTTTTTTTTTTTTTTTTGGTAAACAAATTAATGTTGGATCAATCTTTTATATGACTAATATGAGATCATAATAGACCAATGCAAGATAGAGCTTTCGCGATGGATAAGTTGTGATACTCGATGCTACATATGTAACATCATATAAGAATAGGATACTTGACGTTTGAGGGTTCGAGATTCAAGGATCATATAAGATTTGCCATTGCATGCAACATGAGGGTGGATATTAGCTGCCCTGGTGTCAGGATCCTCTCTAATGCACTAACTTGCCCAACTCGCATTGAAAGGTTGGAATCGATAAAAGAATAAAAGGATCAATCGATACGATCGATCCAAAAACGAACCTCAAACCATTGGATAGTGATGTGATAATTCATGAGTTCAAGTCTTCTATAGTGAGTGATGAGGTGCAGTGAGCATGGAACGATTGAGAGCATTTGGACACATGCCCCAAGAAACTCCTAGCCACTCGATGTTCGTTGTATCAATACAACGGTTATAGACAATTTTCACACATAATTCGATAGGTTCATAGATCAAGCCTATGAAAATCGCCTACAATTGTTGTCACACCCCGTTCACCCTGAACCGGAGCGGTGACTGAGTTAACACCGGTTAACCCAAACCTGCCAGGATCATCAGATACTGTATTCCACCACAGCATACACTCACTAACACAAGTTCATCAGATCAGCGGAAGACTAAGTTTTACCTGTGAATAAATCACATATACTTGATACCCAATTTGTGATACAATAAATATATACATTTAGGCCCGAAGGCATGATATATACACAAAAAGAATAAAATTCAAATATCAAGTATATACAGGAAATCATCAAAAACATCAGAGTACACAGCTCGGCTCGGTTTCAAGGCTGGAGCTCAGCTCGGCATCAGGGGTTGTGCCCAGCTCGGCATCATGTAGAAGAGCTCAGCTCGGCCTCGGAAGTGGAGCTCAGCACGGCCTCCAGGGTGGAGCTCAGCTCGGCCTCAGAACTGCTGTCCTGCAGCACAGCTCTCACACGAGCAGTCTACGCCGTGCTCAAACTCCTCAGGGGTCCACCAGTCCTCTTCAGGAAACTTAACTGTGGGACCCACCCCATGCTCCTCAGATGTATGACCTGCAAAATCATCTAAAAAAGGGGTGTACACGTGGAATGAGCTCACTAGCCCAGTAAGTAGAGAGGTGGACCACACACAACAGTCCACACATCACAACACATCATATGCACTACATGCCATGCTATTCATTTTAATTCACATCCACCTAAGCAACATTACTAAGTCTTTGGTTTAAGTGCTACTACAATCACAGTGCGCGTATACTCCGGGTACGAGCAGCGAACTCCCTCCTGCGATACGCCCATAGGGCTGTTGGAGAAGGCCCACCGTGAGTACTCGGAAAAGTAAAGACAATGCCGTCCACCGGCTCTCAACAGAAATGTAAATAACTGAAATAAAGGTGCTGACTCCAACAATTTAAAAGCAGTACGATTGGCCCTCTTGAATGTACCACCGGGGTTACCGACTGTCCTACATGACTCGCCGGGCGTAATGCCTAACCGCCACAGTGTCCGACAACCGCGACCCCTGCTTCCCCCCAAATGGCAACCCAACACCTTAACCCCTGTTGGGAAGGGTCGTAGCACGGGATGGTGAGAATCCTAATACCGCATGCTCCTAT
>NC_056557.1:15238693-15300931 GCF_013358625.1 Macadamia integrifolia
GGGTATGGTGTACGTTCATAAAACCCAACTTTTCTTACCTCCAACTGTAGATCTAGAGTTGAAGATTACTCTCCCGGCACCGGAATGGCAAGATCTAGCTTCGGCGCCACTGAAAACCTTCCTTTCTTCCTCTTCCTTCCTTCTTCCCTTTCTTTTCTCTCTCCTGTTTACTTTTCTCACCAAACGTACGAGGGTAATAAATGGAAAGAAAAGAAATCATAAAGCTTTATATACTATTCCTACTTAAGTGAATAGTGATGGATGGGTCACTCAGGTGGGTGGGTGTACCCACCTGTTATACCCGCCTGAGAGCCAAAACTTGGGATTTTGACCGGGTTCGGACCTCGGCGCGAACCCCACCCCAGGCATACGATGTAGCATACGTATATACCTTAAAATGCGGATATAATACCTGTTTTATCCGTACATAGCCTTATGGTAGGTGCACGTACACGGTTTGGGCACTCCCGTCTCTTCTGGCACTGGCTCGGACTTGTCGGGTCAGCCGGTGTTTAGGGTCACCCGTGCCATCATAGCCCATAAGGAGCCTGCTCTAATATCCTCTGGTTCGGTTCCTGCATGATTAAACCGGTTCAATCACGAAATCAGATCGAATTTAAGAAGCGGGGTATTACAATTGTTGCACTGATATAATAAGCATTGGCTAACCGAAAGCCCGATGAGAAACATGTTCAAATAGTATCATTGGATGCTCACCACTCCTGCAGAGGAATTGGACTCAAGTATCATGAATTTACGAAGAATCCATGATTTAGTGATAAGCCTTCAAAAGAATAGATTTGTGCGATAAAGAGATCCAAGGCCAATTAATGGAGTCTACGAAGTGGGGTCCATTCATCATTGTTCCCCTCAATCATGAGATGAGACCATCTGATTCCACCAGTGACGTGATTAAGACTTTGTGGATGAAAAGAAAGAAAAACCCCATACCACACTGTAATTGCCGTACAGTCTCTCCCTCTCTCTCTCTCTCTCTCACAACCCGGATTAATTTTCTTGCGTGTGAAATTAATTAGACAACTAAAAATAAATAAAAAAAAAGCTTCCTCTTCTCATCATCATCATCATGTGCGTATAGTAATTTATTGGATCCAATTCCATTAATTAAACCAGTGGAAAATGCATAATAATTGACTCGTTTTTCGCTTTAAAAAGTTAATAGATTCATATATGTAGTTAGGGTACTCTTGAATTCATGGTTCTGTTCACCTACCACATGCATGGATCAAACAAGGGTCGTCGTTCATATGGGTAAATCGTAATTGTAGTCAATTCTCCTAAACCTAGCGAGATTAAGATTATTATTATTATTTAATGAGAGAAGGAAGATACAAAAAATTACATAACATGCCACTCCTGCACTAAAACACATGGCAAAAAGATTGTGTTGTCTCATGTTAAAGAAGTTTTCTATTGGCCGTGCCCGTTAAGAGTATTTCTAATAACCCTTGAGATTTCTAACAAGGTTGCAAAGGAGTACCACGGCCAAACTCCATCAAGCTGTCAAGCTGAGAATCAATCCAAATTCCCCTGATATGAAAAGCCTTCCTTAATCCCGAGAGAGTAGTCATTGCTAACACATCCAATTCCTGATCTGCCATCATGTGGCCTATTTCAGTCAAAATAATATGACCTTGAAATGCTGTTCAACAATGTTTAAAAACCCCTGCGCAAGTCATAATAGGATGATTCAAAGTGAGCAGTGATGGAGAGGTTTGAAGGTAGATAAAGATCTAAATCGTGTGGGAGAGTTAAAGAAATGTCAAACCAAGACTTCTGTAACAAATTCTGATCAAAGTTAACATTCCTCAAGATCAAAAAAGGATTGGGCTTACAACTGTTAGTAGTCATTTGATTCCTGCGAGACCAGATGAAGTAAAGAGTGACAGAAATCACACATTTTGGTTTTTTCTCCATAAGGTTTGAAAATATGATCCATTTTTTTTTAATCCACAAAATAGTTTCACCATGCCAACTGGTGCTTGGGATTGGGGGAGGGAAGAGAAGTGGAATGTGTGTCATGCAAACGTATGCAGCCTTACCCGTGGTTTTGCAAGAGAGGCTCTTTTCAAGTTTCTAACTTGTGACCAACATGTGTTGCAGTAGTGCAACCTAACCAATGCACATCAAGCTCACCCCACTTTGTGTTTCTTCAATGATTTTCAGTCGGTTTAAAGGGTTCGAAACCAATTGGGTTCAAAAAATATTTAAAAGTATTTAACATTATGCCATCTTCGATAACTCCCATTGTTTCACAAGTTTTTTAGTAGTTTACTATGGGGGGAGTGTGACCCCTGTGTCAAGACACATGAGAGGGGGGAATGACCAATCCCAAGCACCATTAAAGGAAAATAATGATTTTTGTGGATGCTTCTTTATGTACTCCCATTGGCCCTCATGCACATGCAAGAATCACTCTCTCACAAAAAACACTTCCTCATATTTGAATTTGAAGGGCTTGCTGCCAAATTATGTGGCCCATGCGCTAGTACGGGGTCCAATGAGGAGGCATGCGGGGGCATCCAACAAGAGGAGTAGGGCGATTGTTTCACTTTCACCCCTTGTTTGCACGTGCAAGGATGCTGCCAAACAACATTCTTTTTCTCATATTTTGAAATAAGTTTTATTAAAAGAGGGTAAAGGGAAAAAGAACTTAGATCTTCTTCCTTATAGGTAACTACCCCACCCTATTTGCCATGGTTCAAGGAAATAGATTATCCCCAATTAATTAGGCGCCCAATTAGCGATCCAACAACTGGGAGGACCTAGAGATACGTACACCATGTATTGGGCAGGATGTGTGTTCGGGGTCCTCCCAACCCATTGGACCACCAATTCGGCATCCAATTAATTGAAGAGGAGTCGAATCCACCATCCAAGAGAGGGGATCCAATTCAAAGAAGAACGTTCCAGAGTCATGTGGAGCATGCGCCTGGACATGAACGCATAAAATTACAACCCTACCTCCTCTGGAAAGAAAAAAAAACTCATGTTATTGCTTCTATTGCTCTCATTGGCCCATGCCAGTGCGACAACCACATGACCTTTTTTTGTTTTGCTAACAACGGGTATTCAGGTTTTCAGCCTGACTAGTTCCGCAGGTCCATACTGACCCCACAATCACATTGACTGGGTCATACCAGGGTTGAATGAAAATCATTCAACATTCATTAAAAGCAGTGAAAAACATTAAACACCCCGTGTGAGTGGCCCAAGGTGTGCCTAATGGGAGTCAAACTTAGCACGTCTGAGTTTATGACTCGTACCAAGTTTGTTACTCACCAACTGTGCTACCCCCTTGAGTTAATGGCCACATGACTAGACGACGAACTCTTTTCCAAAAATAAAACTATAAAGGAAAGAAGAATACTTACGACTAGTATTTATCTACACCTCGACACAGCAAATACAAAAGACCTTACTACACCACACCAACAGGTAACATTCTCTTACACAATTATAAATTATTTGACACTTTTATAGAATGTCAATAAGATCCTACCTCGTCAAAATAAAAATTCCTATAACTAATTATAGAGTACCTACTTACTCCCTTAGCTTAGGGTCGGCTAATTAATTAATTAAGAGTACCCAACTTATTACAAATAATTAAAAAGGGGTGGATGATCGTGACGATGATAGATATATAGATAGAACGTCGGTTATTCGTGTATGCTACAGTGCCACATGCTCCAGCTCTTGCGAAGTTCACAATTGGGTGTCCATTGAGAATATTATTCCTTCTCCAATCGTTAAGTAACGGCGTCATTAACGCCGCCTCAACCGGACTGGCACAGATCCCTACAAAAACTAATACCAGGTGGCAACTTGTCGCGTTCTGTCGGAGACGATAGGGAGTTCGGAACCTCGCCCAGCTGTCATTCTAGCAATTAAGCGAGGACATTTTGGGAAACAAGGCAAATATGAATATGAATTTGATTCTCCATGAACCGTGATCTTGTCTTTCGTTACCCCCGCCTTTTCCCTCATCCTTCTCCACGTCTCTCTGCCCCTTCTACCAAGTTCATCTTTATAGCTTGAAACATCTCTCTCTCTCGTCTCTGGTTTTCTAGAACAGATATATAATGAAGAAGAACTGTTAGTTCTTCAATTAATGCGGCTCCAAAAGCTCTTTCGTCGGCAAAAGGCGAATTGCTCTTTTCCAGCTGCTTGTGATTCACAGCTCGGATCGCACACGCGGAAGCCTTTTTTAAAGAACTCGCAGAAAGGCTCGTTGGTTTGAAGGCTTGAAGTAAAGCACCAGTGGGTTTCTCTTTCTCTTTATCTTATCTTCTTCTCCATTCACCCACTCCACAACTGCACATAATTATTGCTCGAGATTCATTATGAATACAGAGGAGAAATGAAAGTTATTTAGAACTGCAGAAACTGAACGAAAGATTTGAAGTAAGGATTGGCTAGAATTTTTGTTATATAGTCTTTTTATAGGTTTTCTTTGCTGCTGTATTGCAGATGCCGGAAAAAGGAGCGAATTCCGTCTCCAACCCAGTGATTTTCCGTCCAAACTTATGGTTTCCGATGCGTTTCCCGATACTAACAGTGGCTGTTTTCCTGGGAATGCTGTTCATTTGGGGCATCGATGCATCCACTATCAAATACAGTATCAACGCGTGGCGGATGCGGAGCCGGAAAGATTATATGGCCCTCAAGATTGAAAGTCTAGAAAATCTAACCCACCAGACTTTCCATGGTCTTGTGAATGTTACACAGAAGTACCATCGAAAGAGTTTGAACAGAGCACCGAGAATGCCTCATCTTGGTTGGATTTCCGTCGAATCGGAACCAGATTTCACATCGAATCTGCTATTTAGATGGTTAACTCCGGGTGGTGAACCCTGTCGTGATTCTATGACGGGGGACATTAGAATCCCAGGTCTAGATGACAAGAACCCAGTTACACTATCTGCCGGAGAAATTCACAGATTCGTTATTCAAGCCGTCGATGGGAGAGGGAATCCGCGCTGCTTGGGTGGAGACTACTTTGAGACGGACCTCTCCGGCGAGCTCTGGAAATCTCGACCGCCTTTGAAGGACCATGGCAATGGCTCTTATTCTATCTACCTTCAAGTTCACCCTGATTTCTCCGGTGAATATAACCTAACCGTTGTCCTCCTATTCCGTCACTTCGAGGGTCTGAAATTCTCGCCGGAGCGGTTCGCCTACCAGAGAGAGCTCCGCCGAATTCCTATCAGGTTCTTCCGAAGCAATGCTCAACTTCCTGAACTACAAATCTGTGAGAAATCTGACTTCGCAAAGGACGTCTGGTCCGGTCGGTGGACTCGACTCGCGAAGAATGAAGATTGCGAGATTAGCAGCGACGGTCGGTATCGGTGCCTGAAGCCCGATTTCCCCTGTCAGAAGCCATGGTGTGAGGGTTCCTTAAGTTCACTAGAGAGCAACGGTTGGGTTTATTCGAGCCACTGCTCGTTTCGGTTATTCTCCGCAAACTTGGCTTGGGAATGCCTGCAGAACCGATGGATATTCTTCTGGGGCGACTCCAACCATGTGGACACGATACGAAACCTTTTGAATTTCATACTGGACTTGCCCGAAATCACTACAGTCCCGAGACGATTCGATAACAACTTCACGAACCCAAGGAATAAGACTCAGACAGTTCGAATCACAAGCATCTTCAACGGGCATTGGAACGAGACTCAGAATTACGAAGGCTTGGATTCTCTCCGAGACGAAGGGTTTCGAAATCTAGTGAAGCAGTACTTCATCTCCGAACATACAGTACCTGATACGGTGATCTTGAACTCGGGACTTCACGATGGTGTCCACTTCAAGAACGTGAGGCAGTTCTCGGTGGGAGCAGAGCAGGCGGCGACGTTCTGGAAAGAAGTGTTGGAAGGGGTGAGTCAGAGGGGGGAACGCTCACCGGAAGTGTTTTTCCGGTCGACGATCGCCACTGGTGGGTATGCGAGGAGGTTAATGTTCAATCCGAGTAAGATGGAGGCTTTCAATGGTGTGTTATTGGAGAAGATGAAGCGCATAGGGATCGTGACGGGTGTGATCGACGATTTCGACATCACGTACGCGTGGCACTTTGACAACCGTTGTAATGATGGGGTCCATTACGGTAGGGCCCCTTTGAAGGCTAAGTGGAGGGACGGTGAGATCGGGCATCATTACTATGTTGATCTGATGCTGGGGCATGTCATACTCAACGCTCTCTGCACTAGCACAACAAAATAGCATATCGAGTAAAAACCAGATGACTCTTGGAGGGGAAGTCTGGAGGATCATTTGCTGAGAAGATGGGTTGCAAAATGGACTGTGGTGTATAGTGTATAGAGTATAGAGATGTAATTACAAAAACAGGTGGGGAGTTTGGTGCATGTGGAAATGGGAGGAGCGGTCCCCGGTTGCATGTGGGATTTAATGATTTATCGTGACCATTATCCCTTTCTGTGGATGGAATTTAGGTATCCAAGTTCTGAGGGGGCCATTCATTCTAACCATTCTCTATTTGTTGATTTTATTTATTTATTTATTTATGTTAATGGATTTTCCCACCCATATTTCCCTATGAAAAATGAATTAAATACATGAACATAGGAAAAATGATAATGTTTTTATAGTTTAGGGAGAGGTTTCCACGCACCAATGCAGGGATTCTTCCATTACACACCAATCATAGTATGAAGAATGGTTTCGTCAACATGGGCTCACATGATCTTCGAAAGTGAGTGTAGTTTTGTAACGAGTAACCTTCATTCATTCGCATACATAGGAGTGTAGAGATAGAAATGGTATTACATAATTAAAATTCTTGCAGGATAAAAAAAAAAAGATGTGGGTGTTCTGTATTAGAAAAAGAAATGGTGATGATTTTACAATTCATCTTTATTGATGTTGGGGGAACAAAGGAGGGCCTAGCTACTTTTCATTTATGGATATCTATAGAAGGAATATGTAGTAGACCATCACCAGGAAGATGGTGATGATTACTTAGATGGATTGCCTGCGTCAACTCAGTTCAAAGTTAAAATAGTCAATTTCCTTTCTTATACATATAGTCTCTACAACATTAATATACTGTTATCTTTTCACATGTTTTTTATTTTACTTGATCATGTGGGCCCTAGCCCTTATTACATGTCTCTGCGTGATACGGTGAAACCTGAGTTGCCTCCCTCCCTCTTAAACTATTGGACCATCAATCCGAGCAGTACTGGAAGCCCAACAGCTTGAATCTTTTTTGCCTTTAAAGCTAAGCAAACAATAAAATTACCAGTAACTTTAGCTGTAACATTTCCAGAACAACAAAGAAAAGAAAAAAAATTGCCACATGGCATTATATATAGGCTCGTGGAGACCATCCTGATTCCAATTCCTGATCTGGCATTATTTTTTTTTTATAATGAATGGAAAAATAAATTACGAGGAGGGAAAGGGGAAAGGGAGGGGAGGAGATACAATAGGTACGAAATTTAGTTGATGCCCGGGTTGCAGTCAAGTAGTGGCAATCAGTCAAAGAAATGGAATCTAAAGGGATATTTTGAAAAATACTATAATCTAGGAGACTATTTGTGAACCCTAGGGGAAAGTGAATATTCCTTTTCTTTAGCTGCCAGCAGGGGGTTGCAGGGGATTGCAGCTGCTTGGTTGTAACCCGAGTAGTAGCCAAATTTTTCCATACAATAGAATGTAAGGGAATCAATCCCAAACAAGAAGAGGAATAGATAACAAAAATATCAAGACATCAATGGGAACCAAGTCAAGCAAAGTCAAAAAAGGGGGAGGAAACCCAAGAAATAACAATAAGCATTCAGAGAATCAGAGACAGGACGATGGGGGAGAAAACCAAGTTTGGTACGAATGTCGGAATAAATGGGTTTTCAAATCCTATCAAATAAACGAGAGTTGAAAGCTCATCTAAGAAGATTCCGCTCCATCCAGATATGACTAATGGCAGTGCAGAAGCTAGGTAAGCTTCCCAACAGTATCGCAAATGGAGGAATTAGCAAAAGTCATATCTACACAAATCCATTATCTGGTAAGACTAAATAACTCTTATATTAGATGGCCAGCAATGCTCAAGGATTTTTTTTCCTAATCATAAAAGAGAAGGGGCAGGAGAAGAAAATGTGATTAGCATCTCGGATACCATTCCATCAAAAGCAACATGAAGGAGGAACTTGAATATGCCGATGGATAAGGAAGAATTGCTTAGGAAGGCAGTTGGAGAGGTACGCCAAACAGTAAATCTATGACGGGGGATGTGGCTTTTAAACCAGAAAACTCTATGCCAAGGGACAAGGGACCCTTGGATAGTTGGACCTAACAAAGTCCCAGCCGGAAGAGGAGCTGAAAGAGCTAGAGGGCAAGGGGAGACAGATGATTTTGTCCTCACTCCCATTGAGCCCAGGAGGAAGGGGAAGGAGGTTAGAACAAATAGCAACACCAGGGAGGCAGTGTAACTAAGAGAGCCATTCCATTTAAGGCAAGACAAAATGGGCAGGCACGAGCAGTTTGGTGCTGAGCCAATTGGCAAACGACGACTACTTCACTTATTAGATTAGTATTAGCCATCTACCCCATAATGGAATGGAATGGGATAGGGGTGAGGTGGGAGGGAACCAAAATTTATTAACCAAGATAGAGGCAACAGTGGCATTTCTATCAAGGCTAGAAGAGAAATTTACTCGTGGACTAACAATGGAATGAAGGACACTTTAAGCTTAAGGATGGCTGACACTTAATTTATCAAGGTATAAATATAAAGCTCGTCTAATGACATGATGGGCTTTATTTGTAATGATAGACCGTGCTTGATTACTTGGGCCTGGCTACTTTATTTTATACCTCCTCCTCCTCAGTTTTTTCTATCTTTATTATTATTATTATTATTATTATTATTATTATTATTATTATTATGGGAGATGAGCCTTTTATAATTTATGGAAGAAAGAATGCTACCTCATAGCGTATACCTACACCAAGACATAGTGAATGTAAAAAGACCATATTGCACCATGTTGAAAATGCTCATGCACATCTTCCCATTGGCCAGTGGGCACTGATGTGTACATGTGCTATTGAGTAGCGTTCTCTCGACTTTAATTTATTTATGAGGAAGGGATTCATGCATGTTGCATGAAGCGTTTATGAATCCCATCAACGACTTTTACAATAGGGGGAGGGGTGTTTGTCATTTTGATTGGGGCTTTGTCCCCATCCAAGATCTTGGGTGCAACTATGCACCATTTACATATACAATACTTTTGGCATTTATTTATTAATTGGAAGGAAGAATGCTACCCACTAACACAAGCCACAAGTACATGCCTAAACACAACGGGTTGAAGATGCTCCAAGAGGCCTTTCCATTTGCCCGCATGCTAGCATGTATTAGCACATTCTTTTGCCCTTATTAATTTTTTGGCGAAAGGGTTGTACACTATTTATTTATATTTTTTTTCTACAAAAGGTTTTTGTACACTGTTGTGCACGAAAGGCTTTATTTATTTTCTTTTTTGGCAAAAGGTTATGTGCGATTTGTATATATATATATATATATATATTTTTTTTTTTCTCTTTTCTTCCAAAAGGTTTCGTGCAAGATTGTATACCAATGGCTCGTTTGATAATGTTTCTACTGTTTTTGTTTCAAGAAACGACAGAATCATAAATTTATGTTTATAGAAATAGAAACGGAATTGAAGGTGTTTGATAAGTCATGTTTATGGAAATCGATAGTAACCAACGAAAGAATAGCCACAAGTCATTTTCAGCGAAAGAATGGTGTGGGTCGTTTCTTGAACCATAAATAGGTAGAAATTTCAATTTATATTTATGAAAACAAGTGAAACGAAACAGTTTTATCAAACTCTTTTTGTTCCATTTTTATCAACGTGTTTCTTGAAACATTATCAAACGGGCCTAAGGGTTTTATTTATTATCTTTTTAACAAAAGGTTTTTTGCACAACTATGCATTATACACGACCATGCACACAACACATTAGATGAAGATTAGATTTGATGGTGCACCCCCTCATCCTCATTTAATAACTGTGTGCACGTTTAGCGATTGTACATAAAACCTCCCACTTAAATATGTGAAAAGACGATGTTGCCTCGTGCCTAAGCACTGAAGATGCTAATGCCCGTCCTCTCATTAGTTTCATTCGTTGTTGTATCCTGTGCCAACAACACAAGGTTATTTCGTGTTTTTCTTTTTTAAATGACAATTATTTATTATTCTTAACTTTTATACGTTATAGTTTAGTCAGAAGACTCAGGACCAAGGTTTGTTCGTTCAGTTCAAAAAAACAAGAAAGAAAAAAAGCTGACAAAAATTGGCCGAGCTTTTGTGAGGGATAGAGTGGTAGAGGTTTCGCGTTGGTGGGGGATAGATGATTTAGATGGTCTGCTAAATTTGGGATACTAAATCTGGCAACCTTTGAAGGATTGAGGGCAAGGTCATACCTGAAGCAACCCGTAACCGAGGACGACGAGGAGGAGTGCAGGCCTTGGCGTCGCAGGCTATCAATGGCGGTGACATGGGCCTCCGTCTTCAGGATCGCCCTTCTCCTCCTCCTTTTGGTAGCCATTTCCATTGCTTGCTATACTCTTCCCATCGAGAAGGTTCATATTTTCCTCTCCTGTACTTTGCGTTCTTATAGTTATTAGCTCATCAATTCTGTATTAAATGGTTGATTGAATTTTGGTTTTGGAAATTTTTGATGATTAGGCACAGTTTTGTTCCTCACTTTCTCAAGTTTATGAATTTGGTCCTCCATTCATTGATTGGCAATTCGATATTGTTCTTGGTTGGGTTACCATTGTCTTTTTTTTTTTTTTTTTTTTGTAAATTGCATGATTAAGACCATTTTGGGATTCTTGTGGATTTTTAAGTCTTTCATTTTTCTGACTCATATGAAGGGAAAGAAGGGGTTTTTTAATTTCTCATTGCTGATGCCTTTTTAAACTCGTCACTCTGGTGCTTCTTGTTCTTTAGCTGTTCTTTCTATGTTGATTACTGTCCTAATAGCTGCTATAGTTTATGCCTACTGGATTTCAGCTTTTATTGTATGAAACTGGATGAACCAATGCAGAAGAATCAGTTTAGTGCTCTTATATATTTTATTTCTTTCTTATTATTGCTTATGGCATGTTTGAATTTTTATTGGTAGATTCTTGGTTTTCCTTGTGAGTGGTAACAAGATATCCCCTTTTTGTCTGAGGTAAATAAAATGAAATAGATACTCAATGCATGTACATATGAGATATTCTGTAGACACATTACGTTGGAAGATAGAGGCTTGTATAGCACAATTTAGCAAGATAGAAACTGCTTGCTGAGGGCATGGGAAAAGATTACACAGATGACAACAGGTGAACATAAAAGTAAACAGGGTTTTTAAGATTTGGAATTTAAGCATAGAAGATACTTCTGTTATAGCACTTGAAAATATAAAGCAAATTTATGTATGGCATCCTCCTTGTATGGAGTCTACATTATGAATTCTCATATACAGCTATTGCCTGTGATGGTTTTTCCTTGTAGTATTTATTTTTCTCTTTCTTGTTCTTGTACATCATCTGATAAGTATCAGTAGTAGATTCAATTTCTTTCATCCAAAGTTCCAATTCTGTTTATCTAATCAGAAGGAGAATGTGTCATATATTTTTTTAATCTTTTATCTTTATCTTTGTATAAAAGTCACCTATAAGCTTCTGATCTTTTGGTTGTGTCAGTTCCTTTTTGAGTAATTATGCTGTCTTTTTAATCATCTACCGACAATTACATGTTAAATACCCAACCTTGCTTCAAAAACTGTCTATTTTCATTCTGTATTTCATTGGCTCAAACCTTTTTTTCATTCTTTCTTTTCATGTTCTTATCTACTAACTCAGATTCCATATGCAGATATTGAAAGATTTCCTACTATGGATTCAACTCCATCTAGGAAGTTGGGGTCCACTTGTTTTGTAAGTTATTTTTACTTCCTCCTATTGTTCCTTTAGTTGGCACTGAATCACCATCGCTATGAGCTTGATTTTCTTATCCACATCCATTGTGTAGTTTTGGTGTTGATTATGATCCTTTGGATGAGATGATTCGATTATAATTGAAATCTTCATAAGTACTTGGGTTGGAACACCATCATTTTTATTTTACACAAGCCTTGGTTCTAGTGATTGAAACTATAATTCTCCATCGACCTTGTAAACCAGAGCACTTCCAGCCAATCTGTATCCTTGAGACAATGACATGAATCTTGCTAATAAGAGAGAGTTAGCTGTTAATGGACATTGCCAATGGCTTTAGTGACGGTCGAAGATAGAAATGCTATAATGTTGTTCACCTAATGGAAAAGAGCCAAATATTTCTTGGTTGGATAGTGATGCATTATTGTCAATGTGTTGCTGTGTTTGAATTGTTAAGGCCTCCTAATGTAGAAGTAGGTTACAAGTAACTACATCCAACCGATTACAATTCCAAACAAGAAAATCAAGACTCAAAACTAACTTGAGAATAACCAGAATTAGATTAGGAGAACAAGGGAAATAAACCAGAACTAACCCTCCAACAGAAAAGACAAATCAGTATGCAAAAACTCAGACAAAACCCAATCGGCTAGGAGAGAGAAAATGACCTGCGATAGGGCTGAAGAGGGAGACCTGCGGCTGGGTCTGTGAAGCTCAGATTAAGATGCAATCCTGGTTGATTGTAGGTCCCAGTAAGGGTATAAAAACCCCCAAGTATCAAAGTCTTCTGACGGCTGGTGATGGAGTTATTCACTTTTTTGAATTCAGAGCTAAGAGAGAGGAAACAGAGAGAATTCTTTAAGAACTGTGGCAGGGCTGCTTGGGCAGCAATGAGAAGAAGATCGAGTGATCCTTGGATGGTTGTGGACACCCTTTGAAAAGGGTTTGTAAATCAGATGTCAATTGGGGAAGGAAGAGGAGATTGATCTCCCTCCTAAATCCTCTATTGTTGCTGGTCAGTTCTGGCTTTTGAAGGTCTGAACAGATCTGGTTCTTTCAATAATAGTAAGCAGTAACAGTAAGTAATGGACAGCAACAGTAAACTGAGAACAATAAAAAAAGAAGCAAGACAAATGTGGGTGGGATTGGCTATCTCGGCCAGGGCATCTCACCCACAGCTATCCCGGCTATTTAAGCAGCTGACTGCAATAATTCTTTATTCAAATCTGAGAAATCTGAGTACAAGAGCTCCTCTATAAATAGTGATGCAGTACCGACAATGGTTTACACAAGGAGAACCAAGACCAAGGTCGACCCAAGTGGCTGACTGGGTTGACCCAGATCTGGTCCAAGTTAGACTGGGTTGACCCAGATCTAGTCCAAGTCAGCCCATGATTTGGGCTGCTGATGGGGATTATTAGTAGCTTAATAATTTCTTATTTAGTTTCTATTTTGAAGTCCTAAGTTAGTTTCTAATTTCAAGTCATTGTTAGTTTCTAATTTCTATTTAAGACTAGTTTCTATTTTCATTAGATTCCAATTTCTAGTATTAGTAACTTCTTGTAATCAGTTTTTAGTAACTCTGAGTTGCTATTATTTGTAACCACTCTCCATCATTATAGATAAAGAAGAAGGCTCTTTTATGAGCCACGATTTTGACAAACTATTTTGCTGCTGCTGCTGCTGCTTTCTCTGCAAGAGAACTTCTGTGTGTCTGATCACAGTGATGGGTTGGTGTTCGATCCAACGACTCCTTGCGGTGTGAAGCCCGGGAGGATCTTCTTTCATCAAGTATTCTTTTCTTTCCAAGCTTCCTCAAGTATCCTACTTCTGCTCATCGATCTAGGTATTTATATCTTAAATTTCTGCTGCCCAGAAAACTCTGCAAAACAGAGTATCCGACCCTGCTGGAAGGACCTGATCTGGTCTTCCGATTGGGCCAGATTTTTGATCAATTGTGCCTCCCTATACCAGTGAGGTTCGATCCCCATATTGGCTGATTCTGCTCAGCCATTGAAGAGATATATTCAAAATCTCCTTGTTTTCTCTTCTAGTGGACTGAAACTGCTATTTCCTGAAGCCGATATTTCTGTTAGTGTTGCTGCTGATTCCTGGACTGCAGAGTGTGTATTCTGTTGTTCAAATCTGTTAATGGTCGTATAATTGTAAGGGCTGCTGCTATACTATTTGTTCTCTGTGTTACTGTTCTAGAGACCGATAGTAATTCTGGGCTGTGTTTCAAGTCTGATTTTCTGCTACCTATTTGAGACTGGTTTGGTTGTTCTTTAGTCTAAAAGTTCTTTCAGATTTGGGTCTAGTTGGGTGTCCAATCTAGTCCTACATTAAATAGAGGGTAGAAACTAGCTAATAGCCATCACATTAGAACTAGGAGTTGTACTCCTGCTAGGACTAGACTTAGAAACCTAATTGGAATTGGTAAATAACTAGTTAATTAGCTACTAGCCACTAATGGGCTGATTACAATTAACTTGATGGGCCCCATGGGCCTTTATTACTGATGAACAACTTAAACACTTAAGTGAGTAAATCGATGGGCCCAATGGGCCTTATTAACTAATGAAATAACTTAATAAATTAATAACCACTTAAGTGGACTTAAGTGGGGATTGACTAGCCCACATTGGGATGGGCTCTCCTCCTGCAGCAGTCCATGATGGATGTGGATCTAGTCACCTCTGGTTATTTCCTTCTATTCAAGTTAAACAAGAATTTTGAGATAGAGGTGATGACACTCGATGACACTCTCTACTAATGGGAGGAGTTGTCAATTATTTGGCTAAGCATATAGATATGTATATTTGATAAACATTGTGTTTGAAATAGGAACTCAAATAAATGATTGAGAGTACACTAATTCTTCTCTTCCATCTCATTTAAATGTGTAGCAAACTCTGTCTCTCTCCATTAAAAATGTGGTTCGGATCTTGATACACCATTTCTTGTGAATTTCAACTGCTAATGAAGTTTACACATGTTTGATGCTGAAATTGGTGTGGTGAAGTATTATGAAGCAGAGATAAAAAGGGAACAAATAGAGTGACCTAAATTTTTGCACCTTAATTTTTTTTTCCTTCTTAATGGTTAAGTGGTAACCTCTTGGAATTTGTGTAGGGCCGTTGCTTACATCCCTCTAACAGTTCTGGCAGTTCCAGCTTCAGTACTCACGGTAAAATTGTCTTTACCTATGATAATTTGAGACATCAGGTTTTTTGTTTGTTTTATGTTGTAGGCCAATCATCTATGATATTTATGAAGCTTATGATAACTCAAAGTGTTTCTAGTTCAGAATCATATCTCACATTTTGCCCAATATAGGTGACCCTATGTGATTCTGCATTCTTAATATTAGGATCATGATGCTTAATCTCAGATTTGAGTTTCTTTATTGATATGTGAAAATGGCATTAGTTTTGGCTGTAGAAAGTGCATGAATTGATCTAATGGTATACTAATGTCTAATCACCTAACAGTTATTACCAAGATTCCACAGGGAAACTAGAACCGCAGGGATAGGGTAAGGATCAGATTTGACAGAAAATCTGTAGTTCACAATCCGGTGATCAGATGGACCAGAAACTCTGGTAAAATTTTCTATCCCATAGGTTTCAACGAGATTTCGTGAATTTTTGCGAAATATTTCAGTTTCGATAGATGTCAAAACGATGCCTTAAACAACGCACAAAGATTTGTAGAGCTGCAATAACTATAGAGGCATAAAACTATTAAGTCATACTATGAAATTATGGGAGAAGGTTATTGAAACCCACTTGAGAAAAGAAACTACTATTACGGAGAACCAATTTGGTTTCATGCCAGGAAGATCCACTACATAAGCTATTTATTTACTTAGGACTTAGGAGACTCGTGAAAAAATCTAGAGATTGCAAGAAAGATCTCCATTAGGTCTAATTGACCAGGAAAAACTTATGATAAAGTCCCTAGAGAGCTATTCTGGCAAGTACTAGAGAAGAAAAGTGTTTCAAGTAAGTATGTGTAATTAAAGATATGCATGATGGTGTGGTGGCTAGTGTAAGAACTGTGGAGGGTCATGGTAGTGAATTCCCAATTACAAGTGGGTTTACATTAAGGAACAACTTTAAGCCTTTATTTGTTTGCGCTTAACATGAATGATTTAACTATAGACATTCAAAATGAAGTCCCTTAGGGTATGCTTTTTGCTGTTCTAGATGAGTACACTATATAAGGGGGATGGGGGGTGTAACAGCCAAGAGACTCAAAGTCGAAACCGCGTGGTGAGTGCGGGTGCTGTAGATTAATAACCAAAATAGGTTTGTTTTATTAGGAATATGCCTAGGGTTGGGTTGTATATGTGTCGGGCCTTTAGTCCATGGGGTTTGGAGTGTATTGGGCCACTTTATGGGTCTAAAAGAGAGGCTCTAAGATTGAGTACGGGATTACTAGTTAGTTTCCTTTTTAGTTGGGGATTGATGAGGTTATTTAGTTTTTAAATCCAGTTTATTTAGTTTCTAATATTAGTACTTTTAATTCCTAGTTTCTATTTCCAGTTTTAGTAACTAGAGGACCTTCTATATTGTAAGTTTCTATTTCAGTTTTTGGAAACTAAAATTAGTTTCTGTTTTATGTAACCCCCATCAGTATTATAAATAAAGAAGAGGGCTCCCATTAAGCCTTGAACGATTTATGAAAAAAAAAACAATGCTTCTGCGTTTTGGTCTTTGAGTGTGTTTTGTGTTTGATCAAAGTGTTGGAATTGGTGTTCGATCCCCTATTGACTCCTTGCGGCTTGAAGTCCAGGAGGTGACGCGGATCCGGGTTCCAAGAATAGGAATCGGATCGCTTAGGGCCCACAATAATGACCAAATAACTCAACACAAAAATAGAATGGCAGAATTGTAAATAATTTGGAATTCCTAAGTGATAGAGGGGTCGGTCAAGTAAAGGGGACACAAATGGGATTAAGAATAATGGAGATGGGCAATAGGGGAAAACAACAAATAAAGTACTTAAGAGCAAAAAGGAAGGCTTTAAAGACTTGGGAGAATCGTGGGAAAGAGGAGTAGTTTTTTTCGCCGCTTCTCAAACCCAAGGCGGAAGTACCAGTTGCAGCTTCATTGAAGAAAACTTCTTCATTAGAGCTCTGTTTGATCTCACACTTTAGGCTAAGGTCTCCAGGTCAGAAGCCTCTTGGACGCAGTCATGGATCTCCCAAACAGTAAAGGAGAGGAGGAGATCTGAACCTGCAACTCAGGTCTGGCGATGGATGCTGTTTCAGATCTGGTCGCAGAGTTATAGCTCACAAACCAGAAGTATTTTCGACTTCAGATTCAGATATCTGAATCGCCTTAGGGCTGGCTACTGTTGCTCCAAGTTTCGTACCAATAGCTTAGGGTATGATGGAGATCGACCCACTTGTGTGGTGCTGCTAACGTTGCCCAGAAACAGAGTATATCCGATCAGAATATAAACAGAAAGAACTAAAAGGATTAGGAAGAAGAAGAGAAGACAAAAGAGAGATTGCAGGGAAGAGAAGAAAAAGACTCAACAAAGAAGAAGAAGAAGAAGAGAGGGGAAAGAACAGAAGAAGGAGATGGAGGTCACGGCAACCACTGTTAAGCCAATTAAACATTCAATTTCCAAAAATCTTAAACTGAGTTCTTCTCCATTACAGGGCTATTTAAAGAAAAAAATAATGACATAATTTTGGAAGCTAATTAAAAATGGAAACTAAACCTAGCTAGCAACTAAAATAAAAATGAAATCTAAATAAAAGACTGTTAATCTAATCTCTAACCAATAAAGGAAGTAAATAAAAATCAAGTCAAAATATAGCACTAATCCCTCGCTGAGCTGCATCAGGAGGTTTCTTCAAGTTCTCCTTCTTATTTTCAAGGTTACTGCAAGGTTCCTCAAATCAGGGAAGAGATCTGAAACTGTGATTGAATTCTGGTTCTGGAAATCTCCAGATTTCTCCCTACCGCCCCTACTTTATTCTGAAGATCCAGCCAGCCGATGGCCCTCCCCATTTGATCTATTTTTGGGTGTATTAAGAGAGAGGTTCGACCCTGTTTTCAAGTCAATCAGACCTGGGGATCTTGAGATATGAGTATTTCTCCTATTCTGGTCGATTCTAATCTCTGTCCAGAATGTTGGTTTGAGTTGTTTTGATTATTGATGTTTGATTGTTGGTTTATTCTTCATTGAATTGGTATGAGCTGGGGACTTAAGTCCTTAAACCCTAGTTGTTTTCAGTTGCAGAATTAGTTGATTTATTGGGATCGATGGGACTGATCTTAGCCTATTTTGTTCAATTATGTTATTGCACTGTTGTTGTGTTATGGGGTAGTTCTTTGATTAAAAAGTTCCTGCAGTTGAGACTTGGTTAGACCCCTACCCTAGTCTACATTAGTGGGCTTAGGAGCACCACAACCTCACCAACTGCGCTAGGAAATTATTGTTTTTTGCTGATGATATTGTTTTGGTGGATGAGACAAAAGCAGGGATTGCCGACAAGTTGGAGTTATGGAGATCAACCTTGGAGCTAATAGAGTGACCCCAGTCCAGATAGTTTGTATTATCCAATTTGACAATGGATATCTAGGCATTGGTGTTTGCCATAATGCCTAAACTGGGAGTAACACTAACACCATTTGATCCACCAGTTTAGGCTTCCATTGGTCCACCAACTTTTGACATGGTGCGAAGTTACACACAGGGAGCCGGTTGAATACCGACACGGCCACACCAGATCACAATATATATATATATATATAGCAACACTTGTAAGAAACAACATAACACTTGTATCAAGGTGGAAATCCATTCTAAAACACCCACAAATTCAAAACAACTCAGCAAAAGAATACCCATCAAATAGGTCCATACAGTGTCTATATAAAAAACAGCCATTATTCCAGCAACAGCACTATAGGGCATCATGGTTTTGGAGTTGCACACACACAAGGCAACATGTCTGAAAAAGATCATCACTACCTGAAGAGGACCCTAGGGCAGTTTAAGAGAGCTTGGACCCATCTCCAATGGGTCCCAGATGAGAGAAATATGGGAACTGGAATGCTCAACTGGCATTAGACTTGTTCTGCTCCCTTGCTTGGTTATTTCACTTTCAGATTTCAGAAGAAAAAAAACATCTTAGAATCTCTTGGTTGATGGGTGAAACACTACACCATCCTTCTCACATGATATAGCCTCTTACGGAACCCTCACTATTCTAGAATTCCAAGTTTAGAGGCAAAAGAATAGGCAGACAAGAGTGACTGCTGGCCAATTCTCAAAGCTACTCTGATACCAAGTTCGTATTTGTAATATGGTACAGAAACAATGGAGGTCAAGAAGGAAAGGGAGAAAGAAGGAAGAAGAAGATGAAGAGAGGGAAGGAGAAAAGGTTGTGCAAGAAAAGATGAGAGGCATTCATCAATGCCTCTCACCTATATTCATTCGCATTAGGTAAAAAAAAAGTAAAATTGCATAGATGCCCTTTACCAACACCCAATACACGTGTGCTTATTTCATATTCTATTTCCCATTCTACCCTTACAATATGAACTCTAACAAGTACCACCAGAAGTAAGAAGGCTACAAAGGGCATCTTCCATTGGGGGTCGAGGAATTGGAGGTCTTTGTGGTCCTCTCAACCCCTAGGGACAAGATTAGTGGTGGAGTGAACTGGATATCTCTCATCCATCCTCAAGTCATCATAAGTTTCAGGTGTGTGAGAAAGAGTACCCACATGTTGCCATAGGTGATGCAGTTGGGCGATGGGTCTAGGGAAAATTTACCTTTGATTTGATTTCCTTTTGGTTTTAGAAACAATTTCTTTTGGTATTATTTAGCTTCTAATTTTAGATTAGTTTCCATTTTAAATTAGTTACCATTTTGATGTTTGATTTTCTTTTATAAGCTATGTAATACTCTAGTAATGGACAGTTTTTTTTTTGAAGAATTGATTGAAATTGAATGAATGTTTTGGGTGAAAACATGGCTGCTGTGAGCTACGATTCTCTTGTTCTCCCTCTGAAATTCTCTTTTCTATTATTCCCTTCCCTTTCTTCTTCGACTCCACCTTTCTGTTGCCCTGTTTCTGGTGGTAGTTGCAGTCCCAAACAAGGGGCTCGATCTCTACAGTTTTCCACCAGGCCAGTTCAAGATTTTTGGGATCCGGATCTGCATCAAGTGGTATCAGAGCAAATTTTTCTACAATTTTCTAACCATGAGGTCCATGATAGGTCACATCACCAATGCTGAGTTGCACAAATTGTATCGTGAGTTAGCTGAGAACCAACAGAATACTGATGCTAGGCTTGAGAGGACTGAAGCCAAGTTTGACAAGTTTATGGAAGAGATGACTGCCTTTATGAAGAGGTTTGACAAGCAAGCTGAAGGATCCTCTACATTACCTCCTCAGCTCAACACTTTATGAATCGAAGATACACCTCAGAGGCAGCAACTTGATCCAGTTATCCCCTAGGATGTTACCCAACAATTTTTTGACAGAGATTATGGCATCGAAGTTGAGGTTCCAGAGTTCAGTAGTGAGAAGGGACCTAAAGAATTCCTAGACTGGCTTACTAAAGTGGAGAGGATTTTTGCATATAAGTCTCTTCCAGACGTGAAGAAGTGTGAACTCATCCTCACCAAGTTTATTGAGTATCCATGTTCATGGTGGGATGTACTACATGCAAGGTTTGTCAGAAGACTTGGACCCGTTAACAATTGGGAGGTCATGAAGCAGATCCTGACTAAAAAATTTGTTCTTTTGAATTATAAAAAGGTAATGTTCCATAAATTACTTAATTTGCAACAAGGGAGCAAAGATGTGGATTTCTACACCCTCGAATTCCACAAACTATCTTCAAGGTGTCGACTTCAAGAAACAGACCAGCAACGGGTGATGTGATATATCAGTGGGCTAAGTACTGAGATTCGACTTGAGTTGGCTAACACTGATTTCAGGTTTGTTGATATGGTAGCGGCTCATGCCAAGACAGCTGAAGAGAAGTCCATTTATTGGAAGGGTATGCTCAAGACTTCTTTAGTTTATAGACCTCCACCACGTATGGAGGAAAAGAAGCTTGAAGCTCTCAAAGTTGAAGAAAAAATGTCAGAGTTCGTCAAGGATAGTGATGGGGTGAAGAACATCAGATGCCATAGTTGTGGCGAGAAGGGTCACTACTCCAACAAGTGACCCAATAGGACTCATTCTGTGAATGCAGTAGAGAAGCAACCGACAGAGAAGATTGAAGATGAGTCTGCTTTATATCCTTATCCCCTCGAGGAAGATGATATGTTTGACTATGGTGATGAGGATGCAGAAGCTCATTCAGCTAGTCTTTCATCCTTTTTAAACATTCTAGTTGACAAGGCTCCTCTCTTCAGACAAAAGGGTACTATTCTACATGGCTCCGACCCTACTGATGTTCATACAGTTGTTGATACTGGGGCAGAAGCAAATTTTATATTTGCTGAATTTGTTCGAGCACACAACCTTCCACAGAAGTAACTTTTCAAGAAGATTCAAGTGCGAGGTTTTGGACCCACAGCTCGAGAAGAGGCCACTGTAGTTGTTCGAGTACACTTACAGTTTGGGCCGTTATAGTACCATGTCACCTATTTGGTCACCCATTGGCACACTGCGACATCCTTCTAGGGCGACCTTGGCAGCGACATACTGGTATCCTTTATGATGGTGCACGGAACACCATCAAGGTGAAACAAGGAGGTCATATATATTTGATGAAGCCACACGCATTATCAGACATGCCACATCGTTGACTGACTCCTACTCCAGTGACACGTCAGCCTACTCTCTCTCCTCTTGGTGTTATGTTCCCAGCTTCTGCTTCGAAATACGTGCCACCTCATCAGCGAGCAACTTATAAGGGTATCTTGGGAGCACGACCTAACTTGACGGAGTCGTGTTCTTTCAAGACCGGGAGAGCTAATGCAGTTGGGCGATGGGTCTAGGGAAAATTTACCTTTGATTTGATTTCCTTTTGGTTTTAGAAACAATTTCTTTTGGTATTATTTAGCTTCTAATTTTAGATTAGTTTCCATTTTAAATTAATTATCATTTTAAATTAGTTACCATTTTGATGTTTGAGTTTTCTTTTATAAGCTATGTAATACTCTAGTAACAAACAGTTTTTTTTGAAGAATTGATTGAAATTGAACGAATGTTTTGGGTGAAACCATGGCTGCTGTGAGCTGCGATTCTCTTGTTCTCCCTCTCTGAAATTCTCTTTTCTGTTATTCCCTTCCCTTTCCTCTTCGACTCCATCTTCTTCATTCTTGTCTTTATTTCTGTTTGTTACACCTTGCTGCTGCCCTGTTTCTGGCGGTAGTTGCAGTCCCAGACAAGGGGCTCGATCTATACAAATATCCACCAGGCTAGTTCAAGATTTTTGGGATCCGGATCCGCATCAATAGGGCTGTTACCTCCTCGGTCATTGCCTTCATATTGTTAGACATGTTGCTGCATGATCTCATAGCTGTGCATAAGATTCAGGTAAGTGTTCAGGGGTCCGTGCATGTTTGTCTTGTATCTTCCATCTTATTACAAGTAAAGGGAAATGAAGGAAAGTTAACCTTTCAACCAAATTACTTGGATTTGAATAGGAAGTTATGATAGGGCATGGAATCTATTTGAAAAGTTCCAATTACCATATTTTGTAAGATTTTGAGTTAGTTACACAATTATTTTTCTTTTATTTTACCTTGCAACTAAGCCTTATTCCATCTACTAGAAGCTGGCTATGTTTCATCATTCCAACTTTTTGGCTGCATCTTCTGCTTACTAATAAGTACATGTCTTTCTCACCTTTTCAACCTATGTTATTTTCAGATTTCATCTTGTCCTTCAGCACCCCAAACTTGCACCCTGTCACTCTTCTTATGGTACATTTGTTCCACTTTACCATTAAAGACATGGATAAGGTCTCAAAACATGAGGTGTCTGGCATGGCACCTGGTTTGAAAATTTGGTGGAATCTGGAAATTGAAATGAAGTGTCCTTTGTCCCATCACTCCATCAGTCATCCATCTTCAAAGGGTTGGCTAAAGTGAGTTTTCTTTTGTTTCCCCCTAAAAATTAGGAATAAGGTAAACGAAAAGTTTATCAAAGATGAGATATTGGACATGGAAAAAGATGCAAAGAAGTGGCTCCAAATGGTGCTCATAAGAACCAGAAACTTGAACAGGACAAGGCTTATTCCATCTTCACTGAGGAACATACCAATCAAATAGGGTTATTGTAAAGCAGATGAAAATTGAATGGTTATGTGTGTTGGCTGCTTTTTTAATAATAAAATATATGGTTTTTTCTTCTTCTTTTTTTTGGGGAGGGGGGGCGAAGAGGGGGCCTTCCCATTATAAATTCAATGGTAGAACTGGTGCCATATGGTTTCAAGTGGTTTAATGATGAAATACATAATGAGGCTACGACTGAGATTGAGAGGTGAGAGGTTATCTTATGCATTCTGTCCCCAAACTTAGCATTCATTTGTCAATACCTTGTAAAAATGTAACATTTTCGTTCACCAAATTCTGAGCAGTATGGTCCATTTACTTTTTGAATTACATTTTAGTAATATCTTTGAATGTCCAACTACTATATGTTCTTTCTCTTCATCTTTATTTCTATTTATCTCTTTCTTAGTTTTCAGAAATTTTACCCTGTATTATGTTGTAGAGTATCCACATTTGATTGTTCTTGTATATAGTGTTCAATTTGGAATCTTATCCTCAGTAAACTTAAAGAGTATCATTGGTTTGCATTTGATTGTTTATAGTGGGTACCTTTTCTTACTGTTCCAGCTTGGAGGGGGTTATCTCTTTGGGTTACCCATTGGCTTTGTTGCTGATTCAATTGGTGCTACTGTTGGTGCTATAGCTGCATTCCTTCTTGGTAAAACAGTAAGTCTCTTAAGCTTGCTGTCCTGATTAGTCAAATTCTATCCAGTAATAATAACTTAGGTTACCATCTTGGCAATTAGCTTAAGTACATTGCAGTGGATGTCTCTTCCTTGGTATCTAATATCTGCTACTGGAGAAGGTTTTCTTGTAGATTGAACTTGTAATAGATTTATACTTTTTTCTTAAACTTCTCCTCCCATTCCCTTTAGAATGTTTTTTCCCTCCCTGAGGAGGTCCTTGCATCCGTGTTTTGTATGACATATCTTCTTACATTTTCCCCCTCTTTTGCAGATTGGGAGGTCTTATGTTATCTCTAAGTTAAAGAATTATCCACAGTTTCAGGCAGTTGGAATTGCAATTCAGCGATCTGGATTCAAGGTCCGAGTCTGTCTTATTTGAACTTCCTGTTCATAATTATGTTCTGGAAGTGTATGTTACTGATCATTTTCCCAGATATAGTGTCTTATTTTCACTGTTATGTCATAGTTCATTAATTAATCAAAAGGTCTTTGAATGCCCTGCTTGACTTGGTGGTAGTTCATTCTGGAGGGACTTTCCATGCCACATGGTTAATAACTACCTACCCGAATGAGAATAAATTAGATTAAAATAATCCTTCATTAGCAATTGAACACTTGAGCAACTCTGGTTGGATACTTGATTGTTGAAGTCGGAAAACATAATTTAGTCATAAGCATTGAATTTTTTGAGAAAATACCAGTAAAACCAGAAGTTTGTTCCATCAATCATTTTCTTGAATGAGCTGCACCTCATCCTCATTATGTAGCCTTTTGTTAGCAATGTTTTTCTCGTGTGTTCATTTTACATCAGGTTTGGCCCCCCTTTTCTCTTTCCTTCTTTTATTAAAATTACATTTTTAGGGAGAAACAATTGAGTGGGAAATTTATCTTCTAATATCCGAGTACCATCACAAACAGGAGCATAATTCAATGTATCAAGTAGGGGCTGCTGAGGATTAAAAGCCTATGTTCATCAAGTGCTTGGGAAACTTCTAGGAGAACCTGCCACAAACCTAACAGCTAAAAAAAAAATTTCTGTACCCCACGTGAAGATTAGTAAAGCGGCAATCATTGGGGTGTGGAAGCCATTTATGTAACTTCTATCCATGAAGCGCATGCTAAGGATGATTCTGCTTCTGATTTTTCTTTTCCATTGGGGTGTAGAAGCCATTTGTGCAACTTCTATACATGAAGATGAAGCACATGTTAAGGATAATTATGCTTCTGATTTTTTCTTTTCCTTGGGATTTGAATGTCATGTGGGATCAGTGAATCAAGGTCTAATTTTCACTACGAAGGACTTTCCTTCCATATTAAGGGTTATCTCACCTAGAAAGCTGTTTTGGGCTCTCTATCCCAAATGCATACACCTGTTGCATGCACACCTGTTGACTGCCTTAGCATGAGCTTCCTTCTACATGAGCTGATAAAAATGGTCAAAGCAATTCCATCCCTTCAATTATACATCACCTTAAACTGGGAGGGATACAGCAACCTGTCTGTCAACTTCTCACGGAAAATCTTCATCGTGGCTTTTTGTGTTATTAATGTGTTTGATATACATTGTTGTAGCCCTTGACAACTCAAGATTTTGGCATTAGTATTTGAAACATGGTATTAGAGCCAGGAGGTCGAGTGGTCGATCCTTGCGAAGTGCGGGGGTTTTGTGTTTTGTGCTGTTTTCTCCTTATGCTTTGTGCCCCTTGGTGCCATGTGATGGTTCCACCATGTGATGGTATCATGTGCAAAGCCGTGTGTGTGGGCCTACACATGCCAGGGGTTGTTGATATACATTATTGTAATCCTTAACAGCTCGAGCCTTTGTGAAAAACGGCTGTAACGATGATATTTCCGAGGAAAATCAGGTCCTCACGTAACAGATTGCCTTACTGTGATCTTATCATGCCTTTGGAAACATATGAAATACTTTTCAAAGTTAAATCTAGCCCGTAGTGCAACTTCATTTTTGAGAAGACTAATGTGACTAAACATTGTGGATATTATAGTCTAATTCTAAGAGATGATATCTTGGTAATTTCATTTATCAAAAGATTATGGATGTTGTTTTTATTTACAATTCTTATGTACATGGAGCAAAAATGTTGGTAAGGGTTCTAATATCTTCTTTTTTTTGCTCCCCTCTCCATTCAACAGATTTCGTTGCTGCTTCGGCTTGCTCCCTTAATTCCATTTAACATGTTGAATTACCTTCTATCTGTGACCCCTATCGGGATAGGAGAGTACATTCTATCTACCTGGTTGGGAATGATGGTATTCTCTCAAACTTTGAAATAAATGTGCGATTGAAAATTGCAGATGCTTTGTTTTTAGTTTTGATTTATTCTTTTGTTTCTTTTGGCTTTTCTTTCAGCTACTGAACAATGTGCCTTTACTTGATTGGTCACTTTTACCAGTTGTAATTTCATCATCTTATTCTTTTTAACCTTTTAAGTTTTAACCCTAAAGAAACTATTAAGGGGACCGAGAAACCACTAGAAAAAAAAAAAAAAAAAGAAGAAGAATTATGGTCTTGCCATACATCAAAACCTTTATATAAAGGTTAAACAAAGATATGTAGAAGCCTGACAAGGTTGCACATCCCTTGATTTTTTCAATCAATCCACATGCTATTTCGTTGAACTATTCTAGAGGCACAGGTTCATGTGATGGTTGCAGGAAGGCAAAAGAATTTCATTGAATCCATTGCTTGAGGAAAGGGGGTAAATTTTTTTCTATAACAGGTTCTCAAACTGAGGCTTGACTGTTGAAGCACGAGAACTTGCTCAGAACTTAAGCTATCAGATAAGTGAAGCTAGGGGCTCCTAGCATTTGATAGTACGTAAAGACGCATCCTTTCTGCATCAATTGGCATGCAAAAGGTATATCCTTTCTGCGTCAATTGGCATGCACTAATGTTATCACTCCTATTCTAACATCTCTACCAGTAAACAGAGAAACTTTGGTATTCTTAATGCCTTTGTGGGCTCTCTGCGTGACCATGAATAGATGCTGGGACATAACACAATAGAAAGAAATCTCTCCAACTGCAAACTTTGGAGTGATAACTTTTGAAAGCATTTCTATTTTAGGGAGAGAATTTTCTTGGATGAGACATTTCCAAAGTTGAATGTCCCCACTTTGGTTTGTCAAACTAAGTATATAGTTCAGTAACGGGAGAGAAAATTGGAATCCTGGTCACGTCTTCTGGCTTTTCAATTGGTGGATGGCCCTTATCCAAGTAGGTTTTTATTTATATACTGTATCGGTCAATTAGAAAGAACTTTATTATACTGTTCCACCAAGTTAGGCCCTTCATATGGACCTCATTCTACTCTTTTTATTTTTTCTTAGCCAGTGTTGTGGCAGTTATGTTAATACACAAAAAGAGTGAAATATTAAAATTCATGCATCCATCCATGTCTAAAATTGCTATACTTTTTAATCATCCAAAAATAAAATTTGCCAGACTTTCTGGATTAGGAATAATCCATGGCCAAAATAACCCATGATCATCATTGAAGTTCCCTTGTTGCCCAATAAAGATCCTTAATTCCTTCTTTTGGACTTCAGAAGATTTCATTCATTTGCCACTCCAAGCAATCAACTAGATTAGATGCTTTAACATTTGTCTGCTGGTGTCCCTGCAAAGTTCGCTTTCTGTGATGTGTTGCATGCAAAATTCTTTTTATAAATCCCTCATAATTTCTTTCGGTATCTGATTCCAGAGTGATGCTGATTAGTTACTTTTCATTTCAGCCTATTACACTTGCATTGGTTTATATTGGAACAACTCTCAAAGATATTTCAGATGTAACGCATGGATGGGGCGAGATTTCAACAACTCGTTGGGTAAGGGCAAAGCTTTTTCTCTCGTCACGCACAAATAAATATACTGCTAGGATATTCACCCAGAAAAAAAAGGGGGGGAAGTGTTTCCTGTGCATACGCGAGGGCCAATGGAAGCACATGAGAGGGCATCCACGGAGGAGTCAATTTCCCTTTCAAGGGGCGTAGGCTGGTCATTTTGCACCTCCCCATAGAAAACATTTTCCCCCAAAAAATATAATGCGAGGCTGCTAGCTCCTTTAATTTTTCTCTCCTTATTCCTCTCAAAGAAAGATGGCACTACATTAGACTTTTAGCAAGGTTTGATATGTTAAAACCTCACTATTAAATTTCTTTATTTTTTTTTAGTTTTCCAGTTGAAGTGAGGGATACTAAGTTTGTTCCCATTGTTAAACATCTTATATTAATGTTTTGAGATTTGCGACCAGACAATCCATGTTTACCTGTAGACCATTGAGTTTGATAAGCTTGAAGCATAGTGGAATGATGGAACAACATTCATGTAGCCAAAGTCCAAGTCTTTGGCATACAACTTGGTTGAGTTGACGAGAATACCTTTCCATGGCTTAGAACTCTTTCTTTTGATTTTCAATAGGGAGCTAAGTAAACATCATATGCACATCCTGATAGCCAAGATTTTAAGGATCCTTCCGTTTTTGCCGGTACTAACTAATATGTACCGTATCTTTAAGGTACTGATACCATAGTTATCAAGGTGTCGCCTAGGCATCTAGGCCGCATAGCCTGGACTGGTGCCTAGGCGTTGCCTTGTTGGTGTCACCTTGATTTTGTACAATCCTTCATTGCCTTGGGTTGCCTTACGCCTCGATAACCTTGACTGATAAAATGGCCTGGATGCCTAGGTGTTGCCTTGTTGGTGTCACCTTGATTTTGTACAATCCTCCATTGCCTTGGGTTGCCTTACGCCTCGATAACCTTCACTGATTCAATACGGTTTCGATACGATACCTTATAAAATTTTGGTATTAGTACAAGAAAGCTCGTCCTTTACATTTTGTCTCGTTGTACTTTGTTCTCCTTCTTATACATGATATATTTGTTCATATTACTCATTTATAGTTTTTTATAAAACTATATTTTGCATATATTATAAGCATTTTCTTATGTTTACTAACTATTTCCATACATATCTTTAACGCATCTTGTGTTTGTTTGATACGATACGATACGATACAATACGTCTCTTAATATCACCCTTCTGATACAGTACCCGATACCGATACTTTAAACCTTGTTGGTAGCTATCACTATTAATGTTAAAATACTTTATCAATACACCTTGGATTACAATATGGGCTGTTTGTGACAATTAGAATGTACCACAACTTGCCACATCAACAAAAATGGGTTGGTTCATGTGATAGGACCCCACATCCATCTCATTGGCCAAATTAAGTTGATTCTTTCAAAAAAAAAAAGAAAAAACATATAAAAAAAATAAATAAATTACAGAATTGTCATTAGATTCCATTACAATCAATGATGTTCTTGTAATTTATGAAACTTGCTTCCTCTTTGACCACTATTGCTTTGGCCAGTGAGATGGGTGTGCCCTTTATCACATAGACCTACCCATGTCCATCCAAGTCTTTTATGTGGCAAAAAAACATGATCTCATGACAAGACCATAATGTAGGAGTAGATTACAACAAACAAACCCCCACAGTTTATAACCCCAAACAAGACAAATAGGACTAGGAAACAAAGAAATAAAACTCTCAAATAAACCCCCAAGGATACAATACCAATATAGGAGTAAAACTAGCCCAAAACCTAACCCGATAGGAGAGAGAAAGACCTGCTATAGAGCTGCAGAGAGAGAGAGGTGCGGCCAGGTCTGTAGGACTCCAATTGAGCTGCACTCTTGGGCGTAGGTAGGCCCTAGGGAGGGTACAAAAACCTAAATATTTGAGAGACTTTTAATGGACGGTTGATGAGATATATACCTTCTTGATTTTCAGACCTAGGAGAGAGAATCTGAAGATTTCCGCAGGTATAGCAACTGGGTGATTTGAACAGCTTCAAGAAGAGGATTAAGTAATCCTATCGTGCCTTCTAAACAACCCTTAACAGTAGCTCCTTGATCAATTCACAATAGAGGAGAAGAGAGAGATCGCATAAAGAAAAGGGGGGGGGGGAGAGGAAGAAGAATCACACAGCCCTCAGGCTCTCAAACATTCAAACTCAATTCATCTTTTTCAAATCTGTCTAATTAGAGTACATTAGCTCCTCTATATAAAGAGGGCAGACTAGCAGTCATAACCTAACTAGGAGTTAGACTCTAAGTAAGATTAGACCTTACATAATAGGAGTCGGACTCCAAATAGGATTAGACTAGATCTCCAACATGGAGTAGGACTAGAACTCCAACATGGAGTAAGTAACTAACTAGTCATTCACTAATAGGAAAACCTAAACTGACTCAAATTGAAATAATAAAGGAAATAGACTCAAAGCAGGACTCTAACTAAACTAATGAATTAAATCCCGTTTTCTTACTTTTTATCCATATTTTAGGCCCATTAAAGTGGCCCATTATAAAGAAAACCCGTGGGATCAAAGGTCCAACACACACATTGCCCAACCCAAGGCTTATTTGCAATAAAATAAGCCCATTAAGTGACTTATCTACATCAGACCATGCATCTCTAACGGATTGCTACATTAATATTTACCCATAAGTTTACTTTTGATACCTACGGGCAATGATGGTGCTCATGTACATCACTTGCATTCAACAAGATTTGCAGAAACATGAAAACTCGTGATCAACACCAATAACTCAGCCTCATCCCAACTAAATTGGGTCGACTACATGGGTCCTTGCCCTCCAATCAGCTCTATTCGAGGTCATACTTGATATAAAGCTTAAGCTATGCATATCTTTCCTCACCACTTCTCCTAGGGCCATTTTTGGTCTACCCTTGACTCTTTTAGTTCCTTAAATCTAAATCGCATCACTCCTCCGTACTAAAGCATCCAAAGGCCTCCGTTGAAAATGGTTATACCACCTCAAAACTTTCTCTTAGCTTATCATGTATGGGAGGCTTGGAGCTACTCCCAAATCAGTTCTGATATGGCAATTTTTACTTTATCCTTCCTAGTTTTTTCACACATCCGTCTCAACATCTTCATCTCCGCTACACTGAATTTATCTACAAGATGCTGCTTAACTACCTAACATTTCACACCATACATCATAGCTGGTCGTATGACTTTTTTATAAAATTTTCCTTTATAAGTTTTAGAGGAATATGTCAATCACACGACACTCCGGATGTACCTCTCCACTTCATCCATCCTTTTTTAATTTTTTGTTAAATTCCATCCTCTATATCACCCCTCTTTATCTACGATTGAACCTAGATACCTAAAATAATCACTTTGCGGAATCTCCCTCATCAATTTTCACCACCTCGTTGTCCGTCCTAGTGTAACTAAAGTTTTACACACCAGATTCTTTGTCTTCGTTCTACTTATCTTTAAACCTTTTGATTCCAAGGTTGATCTCCATAACTCCAACTTCTTGTTAGTCCCTGCTTTTGTCTTATCCACTAATACAATATCATCAGAAAAAAAAACATACACAAAGGAACCTCATCTTGAATGTCGCTCTGGTTAAATTATCCATGGTAAACGCAGACAAATTAAGGGCTTAAAGTTGATGCTTGATGTAACCCAATTGTAATGAGAATTCACTACCTTGACTCCCCATAGTTCTTACACTAGTCACCACACCATCATAGATATCTTTAATTATGTCAACATATTTACTTGAAACACTTCTCTTCTCTAGTACTTGTCAAATAAACTCTGTAGGGACTTTGTCATAATATTTTTCTAGGTCAGTAAAGATCATATGGAGATCCTTCTTGCAATCCTTAATTCTTTCCATGAGTCTCCTAAGTAAGGAAATAGCTTCTGTCGTGGTTCTTCCTACCATAAAACCAAATTTGTTCCCCATAGAGTAGTTTCTTGTCTCAGGTGGGTTTCAATAACCCTCTCCCATAATTTCATAGTATGACGCATTAGTTTTATGCCTCTATATTTATTGTAGCTTTGAATATCACCTTATTTTGAAAATCAAAACCACAATGCTTCTCCTCCATTTATCTGACTATTAGAATCAAGAAAATTAAAGAAATCAGGCTCTTTTGATTACGACTGGTGGTAGTAAAGTTTTGGTTATTGGTGAGGTTTAAATCCACGTAACACTAGGTTTCAGAAGACCAACCACAAGCCAAAATCGTAGACAAAGGAAATTTACCAGATTAAAACAGAAGCTCAAATTCAGATGCGATTAAATTGTGAAGAGATAGTAATCAAAGATAGGAGAATAATATACCAGAAGTTCAGACCAATCGGAAGGTCAAAATTAAAGATCTGACAAGAATTCCAGTTCAGCAAGGAACTCTTTAGTAGAATAACAGAATCAGAGAAGTAGAAATTACAGAATTAAGTCTGAGGCTGGTCGAAGGCTTTGAACTCTTGGAAAACATCATATCAGAATGTGAAGTTAATCTGATGATTAGATCATCATTTAGTGAACAATCCTAGTGGTAATAGGACAGATCAGTAACTGAGAATCAATAGCAGAAACAGAGACATCAGATTATCAATTTTGGTCAGTGACTAAACAGCAGTAACAGAAGAGTAACAAGGATTTAGAACCAGGAAAATGGAGATATTAGTTGTAGTCAGAATAGAAGTTTATAAGAATTTTAGATTATGTACTGAACTAAAATCCAGAAACAAGAAACAGAGAAAGAAAAGTAGGAGAAGAGGAGAATATAAGTGTATAACCACTACCACTGCAAATTTTGGAATCACCACAGAAAAAAACAGTGGGGCTCTTTGAGCCTTACAATGGCTTTAATGCACTTCAATTCATACTGACCATAACCACTAGAAAAAAAAGTCTTAAAACAACTTAAATAACAAAACGAAATCAGAATAGGAACCCTTAAGTTGACAGCCACGCCTTTAGAGTTCCAAACTATCTTAAACAAAGTGGAACTGTAGTACAACTAGTACAAGTAATTAATTAAAGCAAAACAGAACAAGTTGGATGCTAAAAAAGTGTCCCACGATGGGGACTGTTGCTGGTTCCACTTCTGAACCAAAAGTGCATGAACCAGGCCAACAGCCGAGTTCATGACTTAGTCAACTCATTATTGAGTTGAATTTCTGGGTTGTGAACTCATTATTGAGTTGAATTTCTGGGTTGTGACTTGTGACTCTTAAGTTGATTCAGACTCCTTTGTCTTGTTTGGTACTTCTTTAAGTCCCTTTGACCCGCATCACTTATTCTTGATGATGTAAGGTTGAATAGGAATACCCAACCCCAAGTAGGATCGACAATATACTCTAACAGAACAGTACTGTGGTACTGACATCAGTATACGAACAATCCCCAAGACAGTGGCCACCCGGCTAGCGTAGATCAAGGCCAAAATCCAGCAATAAAATCCTGAACAGATGACCAATGGATACACAATATTTGGTTTTCATACATCAACAACTAAGCTTTAACAACCTTAGACAAAACCCAAAATATCATAGGAATTTCTGGACCATTGACTTCAATTGATGGGCAAGACAGCTAGCTGTGAACCAACTTTGAAGCTCCGAATGAGGACTTGAAGGGAAATTCTTCTAAATGCATTATACTGAGAAAAGTATCTCATGGAAGGTGTCTCTTGTGATAAAATGAGATTAGGGAATTGGTATCGTCCATGATTCTTTTTTTTCTTTGATTTTAAGATTGGCCTTTCCCAAGCTAGGTTTTGCGAGGACTCTTATTTATGGAGCTGATTCTCCTTTCATGTAATTTTATTTAGGGAAAAGGTTCTCTGAGCCGTTGGGGTAGGGAATCGTCCATGAATTTTTTTCTTGGATTTTAAATTTGGTCTTTCCCAAGTTAGGTTTTGTGAGGACTCTTATGGATGGAGCTGATTTGCCTTTGATGTAATTTTATTTAGGGAAAAGGTTCTCCGAGCCTTTTGGATAGGGTACGGTAGCACCTCTGTGTCTATCTCTCTCCTCCTCACATGAAATGACATTGCTTCCCTCCAATGTACGATACCGTTTTGCCACCACTCATTGATGCACACCTCTATGCTGATTGCTCAGAGAACCCTCTCCCTTTTATTTAATTGTTGATTCATTAGTTTTATTTTGTTTTGGTAGGTGCTACAACCAATCACAGCCATCTACCTCTTTCTCTATTTTTTTCCTCCTTTCTTATTAAGGGGGTGGGTTTGGAGAGAGCTTTAGCTGTGACATCCTCAGATGATGAGGTGCTATGGCTCAAAATGTTTGAGTCAAGCTTAAATCTTGTGGTTTTTTTATATTTTTTATTTATTTGGGGTTACCTTGAATCTTTATTTTTATATTTTTTGGAATGTTGGATACGTATCAGAATCCTTGAGTAGTTTCCTTATTTTAGAGAATTTCTTCATTTTATTGGGCTTATAGTGACCCAAAAGCATTGTTTTGTGACCTGGGGTTGGTTCGTTAGTGCAATCCAAGCCTAATATGGCTGGCACAGCTAAATAGTTCTAATCCATGTGATGGGATTAACATCTCTTGTTTGCCATATTAGTGCTTTTGGGAAATTAACAAGTTTGACTGCAATGGGTTACAGAACCTCTGAATCAGATGGAGTCATACAATGTTGAATACTGCTTGTAGATTCTCTAAGTATCATTCTCTTCTTCCTGATTTTATCTATTCTGTTGTGGCTGCAGGTGTTTATTGTACTGAGTTTTGTTGTCTCCGGTAAGTTGAACTTGCGACAAATTCTTTTGGGATTTTTACTTCCACCTTGTTTACATTTCACAATGTCTGAAACTATAATTGAGGGCTGAATGCATCAAATCAAGTTCCCTTTCCCCTTTATGAGTCAGAAATTTTTTATTACTATTTGTGGAGCTGGTCCCCGTACATTCTCTTAGCCAGAACCATACATTGAAACGAAGGATAAACTTGATACAAACATTCTCTAATTTCCTGTTATCTTAGTTGAAATGGAATTTGAAAAAACAAGACACGACTTAATATTCATGAAGGTAAAAGGTTTCCTTGTCTTGCAAGTCCAGGAAAATTTCTGATTTTGCCCACTTATTTGTGCCAAGTGAAAAGATGATGTGGAAAATCTGACAATTGGATATCTAAGGCCATGGTCTGGATAGGATAGTGTCATATTTCAGACGCATATTCAATCAGACCCCCCAATGCAATGGCATACATTCCCTTGTATGTCCATGCAACTCCTCGGTGGTCCATACACCTTTTTAGTTGTCCCTAAACTCCATTTGATAAAACTTGACATGTGAACAGGGACCTTAGGGTCTTCATGTCCACAAAATTTCAGCCTCATCCCATCTGCTATATGGCAGATATATGTATGCAGTTAACGGGGACCTTAGGGTCTACTTGATTTTCCTGCATTCTTCTAGGCCAGTGACCCCACAATTAAAATTCCAATCTTCTAGGCCAGGAACCCCACAATTACCAAAACAGAAACAATGGTGTACCCTACACGGGATGTAGCTAGGTCCCTGCCACTTATTGATTTGCCATGTGGTCCCCACTCTGACATTATCTTTTCATTCAAGTTTTAAAGGAAAATAAGGTCCAAGTGAAATTAAGGTGGACTAGGCCATCTGCAGGCAAAGATTATCTTGACGTCAATTCACTACCCTTATGAAGATTATTTGAATTCCATGCCCAGTGTCAAAGTGAAAATGTAGTTGAAACTTGTAAGGACTTGCAACTTGAGATGAGTTAATGGGATGAGAGAGTCTGTTTCCTGAATATTCTTATTAATCTCATTTATAAGTATTTTGACTTGATCAAAAAGGCCATGAGTATATAGAACAGAGTCTAATGGAAGAAAATAATGTCAGATTCCCAAAATAATTAGACAAGCATGACCTAGGCTTACTGAAATACGTAAAATGTCAAACTTGGGGAAAATTTTATAAGAAAGAAATATAGGAGAAGGATGCCAAATGATCCTTGAACTGCATTGGTTTTCACATACTTGCTATCTTCACTTATTTTTCTTCTCTCTTTATTTAGTATTGCTGATGATATGCGTTACCAAAGTCGCGAAGGCATCATTGGACAAAGCCCTTGCTGAAAACATGGATGTAGATGGAGTCTTAGCCTCGCCACAGCTGCCCACAGCAGCTGATGCACCCTTGGATCTTCAGCAGCCTCTTATAATCACGATAGACCCTTCAGAAGATAATCATGAAAAGTGAAACCCCTTTCCCATGTAAATTCTCTCCCCATCTTCATTGTTTGTGTCCTATATCAATTTGCTTAGATTTGAATCTTCAAAGAAAAGAAGAAAGGAAGTGGCAGTTCTTTTTTTTTTTTGTACTTTTTCTTTTTAGATTTTTTATCCAGAGCATTTGTGTGCAGCACCCTATGCTTGCCATTCTTGGACAATGTAGTTCTTTCTGTGTTAAAAATGTATTTCTACAGATAAATACCCAAATTTGTGGGGAAGGAGCAAGGATATGTGCTCTGAAGTGTAAATTTTCCAGTTCAATCAACAAAGAAACATAAATTTAGTCCAAAGTTCAGATTCTTGTTGGAGTGCATGATCCATTTTATCAATGATTTGACCTTTGATGTTACTAGATTTTTATTGCCACAAAAGAAAAGGAATTCGAAGTGAAAAAATGCACACCATTATTAGCCACGGCCTCAATAGAGCTGATTCAAAGATATGCTTAAAAGCTCATTCTGCAGGTTCTCTCTATGGAATTCATGTATTCATATATTGCTATCCTGTGATTTGTGTAAATTCTTTCTTTGTTGATTACAATTGTTTAATTGTTGATAATCATCTGAAAGGAGTGATTCTTCCCTCATTGGCTCCCAAATCTTCATTTTTCTAATTCTTCCAGTCTAATTTAAAATTTCTTTGCTTGATGTGGCTCATGGGTCTTGTCAATCATTCTATATTTTGTTTCTCCAATGTGCACAAGAGTTGCTCGAATTACCTCTCTGGCTTCGACTGCTCTGAATCTTTCTAACTGCCTCCCTCAGAAGGTTAGATCCCATGACCTATTACCAAAAAAAAAAAAAAAAGGCTTAACCAGGGTTTTAGATATAACAGTTAGTTTCTAGTTTTGATAGGCATTATGGACCGGAAGGAGACAAACAAATGAAGGGAGGTATTTAAAAAGAGAGGTAAGCAAAGCTCCAACCAGCTTCAATAGGACTCGACAAGTTACTTGTAGAAGGTTGATGCCTGCCTTAGGCTTTCGTAAGCCTTAGTCATTGTCTAAGGAGCATGCCGCCATAAAAAAAAAAAAAAAAAGTCCCTTGAAATGGAACTAAAAAAGAACCCCACCTCCCATCATGCTGAACCTCTCCTTGTGATCAAGATGAGATAGATGCCTCCCCAGCCACCCATTACTTTAGCATTATTATAGACGTACGGGATTTGAAACAAATAAAGATGAAGGCAACATGTTAGTTTTTTTCTATTGGGGGATCTGTTTTTATGCTATTGGCTATTCCCTTGATTTTTTTACATATCAATACGGATCGATGGAACCAATACCAATTCTTGGAACCATGCTTGGGATGGAATCTTTGCAGACTGATGTTCTAAAACTGTTAACTAGAACTGGCAGAGCCAGTCCACATTCCCTGTAACTATGAGCAAAGGGAAGATGCAATACTCAAGAGTTGCCCAAGTTGCCAAACATCATATCTGATCATGTAAGGAAAAAGGATATCAGAAGCAAAAAGAAAGAGAATGTGAGATGCTCTGATTGTCTATAGTCTCCATGAGAGTATATAATCTGATTAATTAATAACTAAACAGTTATTTGTTTCTTTTCTAAATTTATTAGTTGATAGTAACAGTGATCATGATTAATAATTTAGTGGTGGTGGTGGTAGTGGTTATGGTGATGACATTTAGTAGCTCAATTGTGACCCACACCCACCTGAGCAGGACGGTTTTCAGCCTCAGGGACCACAGATTGCTTGGTTTAAAATAAAAATCTAGTTATGATAATGTGATGCTTTATATTTCATTTTCGGAACAAACCCAAATTAAATGATCCAAAGAAACACATCTACAAAGAAGGGTCTTCAGTTTCAAGGCTTTACTGTCTATGATATGGTAAATACATAGATGGGTCCATGTGTAGAAGGCCTCATATCCATCTCAATGGTAAAATTTTAGACCACAACAAATAAAGAAAGTGGCTTCAAATCTGATACAGATATTCAATAAATTTACAAAATCCCATAGAACAATACAAAATAGCATCTTTGTAATTTCATTCACTTCTTCAGTTCATTTTTAGCACGAGTTAATGAGATGTAGGTTATATTTGGTATTCAGTATAGGTTGATATTGTATTTCAAAGAAAACATATAAAACGTAGCCTTAATGTCAAAGTCGACTGTACAATTTCAAAAGCTTTTAAATTATAGCTATATATTTCATTATCTTTAACCACGATTGGAGTCGAGATTTTCTGGAGGGTGGAGTTCATAGGACCCACAAAATATCGAGGTTGAGAAGATGCGATTACAAATATACATTAAATAAATAGTAAGTCTAGATAAATAAGGTCATAGGTGGAAGACTTGAGGCTGTATTTGACATGATTTCTTTAAGTGCATCGAATTATAATGCATTTCAAGAATACATACCAAACACAGCCTTATTTTGACCCATCACTGTGGGAGTAGCATTTTCTGATTTAAGATAGGTTATGTATATTCTTAACCATCAAATTTTTCCATATCATGTTTATGGATTAAAAAAAATAATAATAATAATAATAATAATTCAAATCTAATATATATATATACTAGACCATCAGTCCATGTAACAATCAATGGCTCTACCCAATCAGTCAACAAGTTAGTTGCTCTTAAATTAGATTCCAGATCATACTGTGAGATATACATCCATGTATTAACCTACCTTCTGATGTATTGTTTAGAGTAATCTAAAAGCATGAAACCCTAATTACAAAAGTTGAAGCATCATGACAAAACCCACTTTCATCATGAAGATCACAAAAATAAAATGGATTCATTTACTAGTTTCTTTTCCTTAGGAGACAAAGAAACATTGTAGGTGTACCTAATTATGTCTCTCAATGGAAATCTAGGGTTTTCTTTGGGCCCTACCAATTTCCTACTCTAACTATAATACCATGAATATGTAATGGTTTATGGACTAGAATAGACACATCCCTCCATAGTTTCATAGAAGAAAGAAATGCCAAGTTTTGGGGTTTTCTCAATTCGACGGTGTATCAGTGGATGTGGTGATCAAGTTAGGACCTCTGGACTTGGAACAAGAATCTGGAACCTTACAGACAAACCACTTGAATTGCAGATAAGGGTAGGATCCATATTGAAGAAGGGCCACACAATCAAGCCAGGGTCTTCAAAGAGACTGAATTGCAAAACCATTTACAAGGCTTACATGCCAAGTGTAGGAAGTGATGGTGGAGGGACACAGAGCTTGCTTTACTACTATGATGAGACATGTCGCCCTTATGTTTGGATACATGACAGCTTCAGTGACTTCTCAAGGATAGTGAAGCAACAGTACATCAGCCTTGAAGATTTGAGAGATTGCTCTGAGATCAAGATCTTCAGAGACCATCAGAGAGGCTGTGTTTTGGTCCGAAAGAAACCCAGGCCAGAATTTTGCTGACCTTATTACCTCCCCCACTTATATAACCTTTCCTGTAAGTATGATGTGTTAGTAGTTATATGTATCTGAAACTCTTTTTTCTTTTGCTGCTACTACTTCTAATTCTTCAACTCCAGGTCTTCTGTCTTTACTTTCTAATCCATGAAGGCTGAACCTTTCATTGTAAACTGTAGTTTTTAACAGAAGGAATATAATTTATACCCCACAAGCTCTAGTTTGCATTGTTGATGGCATTAATGGAGTCATCTTTGATATAAGTTCTGTAAACTCTTCCTGGGTTCTCCTGCAAGACTTCTTCAGTCACCGGTTCCGAATTGGTCCAGCCGATTCCAATATTATTCAGATGAGGATCGGCTGGAATCGGCCAAGATTGAGCAGAACCTTAGAAAAACTGTACAAAGAGGCTAATTTTAAGCCGCCTGAATCAAGATCGAGCTCAGCCGATTCCATTTTGGATCGTTCCGATTCTATTTTTTAATACCCTTTTAAGGCTTTAAAAAGACAAGGATTAGTTTCTGGGATAGGGAATGGTTTCACTGGTCTGCCTAGTTGAGGGCATCCATGATTCTTGGCCATACAGCCCCATTATTTCTTATGAGTGCCACTGGACAACCAAATTTGATTGTCCTTTGGGGAGCACCATTATTTAGATAGTGGAATTAAACAATCCCATTATTTTGGACTTCCCCCCAATAAAAGTTCAAGTTACCTTCTGAGAAATTTCCAGGGGGTTTGTTTGGTTTCACTGACTTATGCTGCAAAATATCTCAAGTTGAAGAAGAGCTCATAGCATATTCTTTTGGATTCCAAATGTGAATTGGAACTTCATATCTGTCACCCATGTTACAACAGCACTCACGCAATGCGGTGGGCTACATGGATTTGTTGGAGGATAAAATAATAAAAAAAAAAAATCTCCCTCCAAAGAGCTCTATTTAAGGTAGAATTAAGTCCTACACTTTACACGTCTTTCTTCACTATTACTTTTATGGTTATTTTAGGCCTGCCCCTACTTATTTTGGATCCTTCCATCTGAATCTAATCACTCCTCCACATTAGTGCTTTCCAAGACCTCCGTTTAACCTGACAATACAACCTCACAAATGTTACGAAGATGGGTAAAATTTGAGGGGAAATAAGGGCAAGAATGGAGTATAAGATGACCAATTCTCATCAATTTCAAGAAAAGCAGTTCTCTAAATTAGTATTAGAAGCTTTGGGAGGCTAAATTGGACCTTTTCCTTGACAAAAGACTTAAAACATATCCGAAAAAGGGAGGCAGCTTAGAGTCAGTTTTTGGCTGTGAGGCAGTAAACACATATGACAAATTGGCAAGCTGCCGCACAGAAAATTACTCAAAATACCCTTCTTTCCGGTGACCAAAACAATCTCTCAACTGTGAAAGATCGTATCCATGAAGTTGTTACTTACCATCATCTTTGGTTTTGATAGATTTTGAAATATCAAAACAGTCAGAAGAAACTTCCACTTTCACCAAAAATTATTTTCCGATGGAGAAATCAAAGAAGAATAGGTTGATCCATTAGCCTTTCATCTTTTTTGGAAGACCCCTTCTGCCAGAGCAATTGGTATCACAGACAGGCCCTTGCTATCCAACAGCTGCGTTGCAGTAGCAATGTCCAACTCCATTAACTTTCCAATCATCTCTTCAAGGGGTTCATTAAGCATCTCCTGATGGAACAAGTAGTGTCCATAACCCTATAAAACACCAAAAAACCTTTATGCACCCGCATATAAAAAAGGAATAAGCAACATTAACTCAGTAATATTTTTTTTTTTGGGGGGGGGGGGGGTTGGGGGTTAGGGGGGAAGGAAGTGAAAGAATCATCACTTCATCAGTCATCAGCATTTGATCAATTATGGGAAGTTCAGCATGTTTATGTTGATATTTCTGCTTTGGGATCATTACATGTAGGAATTTTTTTGATCAATTATATCAGGTTGGGATCTTCAGCATGAGTTCTATGGATGTAGTTCCTAATCAATGCGTATAAATAGCCAGTGAACTATGACAAGGCATGCATTCAAGATTATGGCAATCGCAATAATCTGATTGTCAAAATATGACAAAGACATCAGCGAATGTGAAACTTATATCCAATCTCTGTCCGAGTTGCAGTGTAGAAATGTCAGCAAAGCTGCAGCCAAGTAATAATAGAAATGGCAGGCAATGCACAAGTAGCCTTATCATTTCTTCCACATATATGCTCCTGGACTTCTAGAAAATGATGCATTTCACTAAATAATTTCACACCATGATAAATTTGAAGCCAATGTTTAGTGTCAAAATGGGAGATAAATCTACTCAACCGATCGAATGAAAATATAAAAGTCATAAAAAATAGTACCTCAAGATGAGTAAAAGGAGCAGCAGCTGCCTCACCACCCAATCTGCTTTGACTCAGCATCTGCAAAATTGACCCCAAGCAAAATTTATGGACCTGTTAAGCAACTGCTACCACTTAATACTACCAAAGCTGAACATCATATATTCAGAATTAAAACTACAGAAAAGAAGTAATGCCATTTAAGAGAACTTAAACTATTCACCACCATAAGTAATGCAGCTTATGTGGTAAAAAAGACCCCAAAGAGGTAAGTATCCAAAAATTCTTCCCAAAATTCCAGTTTCCAAGTGTTATAAATACATGTCATCCAGCAGAGATAGCACTAGTTAAGAACCTGAGGGAAAAATCCTACCTTAATTTGAAGCTGCAAATACTTGATATAGTCGATGGTATCATCCAGTACAGAGGCTTTGCTACCCTGCAGAGCCCAATTTTGCTTGGTCAGGTTGATAAATACACAGAAAGAAAAGTTCATGGGAAGTCAGTCACCCATGTTAGAAGGGCACGCTGTTGAATCATTTTCTAGATGGGTTGACATGGATACATCTTTTTCAGTTTGGGGGAGAGATGAGGGAGACAAAATAGAAGCATGTGCATCCAATGTATGTGATACTCTTTGTTACTGTGTGTGTGGTGTGTCTGTCAGAGTGTACACAGAATCTGAATACCAGTAGCTGGTTAACTTGCCAGCTTGGTTTCATATTCTTTTTTTTTGGTCCCAAAGAGAGTTGAACTCATGACCTCTTATTGGTCTTTTCCAACTGAGCTAACCCCTTGGGTTTCTTGGTTTCATATTCTGATTTCAAGACTAGATGGCTTTAGAGCCAGAGAAACATATGATCATAAGCTTGTTATATATCAAGTGATAAATTTTCTACAAGAATTAGCATGAACTCTTTACTTCTCATTCTGTACCTGTTTTCCATCAAGATAAAAAATAAGGTTTTCCCTAAACCTTGTTCTCACAGTCTCCACATCTATTACTCATTTGAAACATAAACAATAGGTAACTTAGTCCTACTATTTTTCAACATATAGATTTGCATGTTAAGTTGCACTATTGCAACCTGTTGGTCACACGTTCAAAACTTGGAAACAGCCTCTTCTGCAAAGCAAGGGGTAAGGCTGTGTACACACTTGCCCCTCCTAGACCTTGTAGTAGCAGGAACCTCGTGCACTAGGTTGCTCTTTTTTTTTTTTTTTTTTTTAATTTATTTATTTATTTATAGATTTGCATGTCAGAGACTAACTTAAGATGTAACAGACCTATATCAGGAAAAAAATTGATTATCTAAACCATTCATTTACATAATTAAATGGACATAGGCAAAAATGGAATAATTTGGTACAACCGTTGAAAAATTACAATGCAATTCTTGGCATAATTATTAAATCTACATGTTTTATGTCATTTATGAAAAGCACAGAAAAATTAAGAATAATCATGCACAAGTTTGCGAATTATTTGGCTAACGGCATAAATGGATTTTTTTTTTTTTTTTTTTCAGTATCATTGAAAAAAAATGCCGTTTTGTCTGTTTAGTTCAAAAAGTCTGTACATGAGCAAATTTTCTGGCTACAACCACATTTATGCTGGTCTCATTCATTCAAAAGAAAAACTCCCCCTCAAATTTTTATAAACAAACCTCCATGATCAAGTTTTCAAGTGTTATCATTCAGTAGGTCTGAGATATTATATATTTGTCAGTACGCACCACCATGGACTGAGAGTGCAGACTAGAGGAGGATACAACTAAACCATTTTATCTTGGATCTGCCGCTTGTATAGCAATAGTTTGTTGCCAGAAGGGATAAAGAGGCAAAGATGATGCAAATAGAACAATAATTAATCCTAGGAAGCCTCTTTCTGAGATGTATTCACCTCTTCAGAATGTGGAAGAAGTTCTCTCAATGTATTGATGCCTCCAGAAATCCTTGCTCTGTTTTGCTGTCAACAAAAATTGTAAGTTGAGAAAAATAAACGATATCAAACAATTATACTCAAAAAATAGTTAATCGTGAAAGAGACAAAAAACAATTTTTGTTAGTTCCAGCCAGAGGGAAAGGACATAACTTTTTGTCACTTATCTTTATGAATGTTAACATACACAGACATCCCAGAACTAATTAATTTATGTATGATTTGGTGCAGGAGAATCCCTCACCCGACCAGTATTATTCCTTTGAATACTAGCTTTTCTCTTTGATACACTCATGGAAGGGGTTGGGACAGCAACTGTAACAGCCAAATGAGGTTGAGAAACATTACGCTGATCCCCATCAGATTCTTGTGAACTAGACACATTATTCTGTAGCAAGAATAAATTTATCATATAAATAGAATGAAGTTGCCAAACATGAAAATCCATCACCTCCATACAGATTTTAGGGATAATAAATTCAATTGGCAGGAGTTGCTTTGATATAAAGTTGAATTATGACAAAAGAAAGCAGTCATACAAGAACTGAAATCTTGTTTTCACTGATTAACTTGTTCTGCGGTTCTCCTTCACCATCTGGGTACAGATATCCTGCCTGTGGTAAAAACCAGACTTCATATCACAATTTCAAACTTCGGGAATGAACTCACAATTGCAAAACAAGATATGCTACATCGGCTAAGTAATCAAATTAAAGCACACAGAAAAAACTCAAGTTGAGACCAGGAAAAGGATCATTTACCATTGGAACATTGTAATTGTTTCCTTCTAGCATTTTCAATTTATCAGAACAAAGAAATCTTGCAGGAGCTTTCAAAGATTCATGGTTGTCGATGTTGAGCATATGCGCAGATGACAATGTTTTTGAAACATCCATATTAAGAGCAGAATTAATTGGATTGGAATCTGTTACCGATCTTGAATCCTCATATAATTTATCCTTTTGGAATTTAGGCACCCCATTAATGGCCTGCATGCTTCCAACTCTCGTATATCTCTAGGATGATCGACACTTAGTGCTGTTGAACTTTCTGGAAGAAATTAACATATTCGTGAGAACAGCATGGATTGTGAAGCATGCAAGAAAGAAAATGAATCTAGAACACTAAGAGCACACAATTTTGTATACTTAATTGTTTGCTCATAGAAAGAAGAGAAAATGAAGAAGATCATTACACGGTTTTAAATCAACTTATTCGGAGAACCATAGTTCAGTTACAGAGTTCCGGAATTGCGTCTAGATTCTAAACAAATGAAGAACAGATTCAACCTGAGCTGGGACAGATTCTAACATTTGTTTCCGATCAAACCCCAAAAGCAAACCCAATCCCAAGAGTTCTCATGCATTTAAGATGAATGGAAGTAATAAATGTTCCTAAAATACCAGAAACCCGAACAGGGTCACATACAAACCCAGATGCACCAATAACCATATTGCTTCGTCTTCTCAGAAGTGCAAACGATCCTCTAATCTATATTTCAACTAGAATAGACACTTCCGAACAGTTAAGGCAGACATATCGCCATTAGAAGTTCATACAAGGTCGCTATAGAACGAAAAAAATTGAAAAAAACTGAGACATTCATAGAAACTGAACAGAGAGAGAGAGTAGGAGAGAGGTTCTTTTCTTACAGCTCCTTGGCAGAAATTGTGATTCGAAGTAAGAAGAACGGAGATCAGTGAAGAACTGAAGAACAAATGGAGAAAAAGCTGTGGGAGACGCCCCGTGCTTGATCTTTTTGATACGCATCTGATACGTACGGCACGTAGCCCATGTCAGTTGCTGCAGGATACGGACAGAGTGGCGGCAAACGGTTGCGAAAACAAACACGGTGAAGGAGATCAAATGACTAGCATGGCCCTGTAATTTTTATTTTTTTAATGCAATATCTCTAACTCTCTGAGGGTAAATGTATATATTCATGAGAGGGTTCTCGGTTCAGAAGTGTGGACCACCATGCAAAAACATTAATATAGTAGACATTTCTCCTCTCATTGAAGGGTGGGGGCGTGGAGCGGTGAATAGACTCAATAAATCCGAAGGATGAAAGTTTGCCCTCGCAGCCTGAGGCTGAATCCGTCTTAAGCCCAAATAGAGTTTGAGCCAAGTTTTTGTTTTTAATTTATTTATTTTTTTTTTTTTTTTTAAGATGTCGGACGGATTAGGGTTGAAAAACCCTACCCTTGGTCAGGGTTGGGTCTGGCTGTCCGATCTAAGGGAACAAAAAATTTAACCCTGAATTTTATATTAGAATTTAAGGGCCCTATTAGCATTTCATTTTTCTATAATATTTTAATATATAAGATATGAATGATAAAAATCGGTCAATCAAGGTTAATCCAAACATTGCAGAAGTTAAGGTCAGGTTAACCCAACTCAGCCTAGCTCGACCCAATCCGACCCTGATAGGGTCAATTAGGTGGGTTGGGTTGGTATGAATCCGACAATATTGGTTCTGAACATAAACCCGATAGGGTTGGATTGGGCTTGGGTTGCATTTTGATGACCTAAGGTTAGATTAGGGTTTTAAGAAATCTGGCCCAACCATACCTTGCTTCTCCCCTCCCCTCCCCTCCCCTCACCTCACCTCACCTCACCTCACAAAGCCTTTTGTCCCATTTATTAAACATCAATGGACAAAAAGATCTATAAAAGATGTTTGGGGAAAGACCTAAAACTTTGGTGAGGATAATCATCTGCCATCTATTGATTAAGTGGGTCATATAGTTCTTTGTTCTATTTATTTATTTATTTTTGGTAAATATGAATTTATTGAGGACTGTGAATGACTTCCCATTCAATGTGGCCTTAGGAAAACTCGATCCAAATTGAATTTTAATATGAAATTTAATACATATCTTGTGAACATATAACTCCCTAGATACCTACAATTAAAATTGTCTTATTCGTCCATGTGGCAAAACATAAATATGTTGAAATGGAAATCAATCTTAAGCCATTGGATTTTTTTTTTCTTCTCATAAATCTTTAGTAATAAGTATGATTTATAATATCCATTAACTAAAATGGAATTTTTTTCCCTTTTGCAAGGACATGTCGTTGAATTTCATTCTTCAAACACAAATAGATATAAACACACTCAACCTTTATCTAACCAAGTGAGGTTCTTGTGTTTTTTTTTTTTTTTTTTTCTTTCTGTGGAAGTGGGGTTGCCTATATAAATCTTCTTTAATGATGATATAATAATAAAGAGTCCAATCACATAATCAAATCACCAATAATAAAATAATTCGTCGATGTTAAACCTTATTCTCTTGAAAATAATTTTGTTAGTAACACAATTACAAACATAGACCAAGTGATTAGTATGCTGATTCTATACTTGATATCGATATAGTGTCTATACTGTTACTAAAAAACATAATATTTATAAAATCGACAATTCTATATCATATTAATATCGAAAATGAATAATATATGCATTGAAGCAATATTGATAATTTGATACCCATAACCCTGAGTGTGAATATTGAATTGGGTTCAAGGTTTCAAAAATCGATGAATCAGATTAGGTGAATTAATGGATTTTTTTTTTTTTTTTTTGGGATGAAAATCACTTAATTAAAGTCTGCCAAGAAAAATTTCCTTACAAAAATAAAAGAAAGATGTACAATGAAACGAAGAGAGCGCAACCACCAAACACGTGAAAGTCAAAGTCTGGATGACCTATATGCATGGTAACCAGCACAAGAGTTCTAATATCTATTAAAAAAAAGAAAATAAATTGAAAGAAAAGAAGATCTAAGTTGGAGAACATGTGTGACCAATGCACTCGTAGCCCAATCTGTAAAAGCTGGAAGAACATTAAAGGTTGCTATATCTGATTAGGATCCTTATTTCTACCGTTTAGAATTGAAATATTCATGCGAATATTTCCTTCAACGGTTGATTTTCAATCAAATGACCGATTATAGGATTTTTGACATTGATCTCGGCGGATTCCAATCCAATTTGAATCGGAATCAGAATCTGCAGGGACCGATTCTTGTTTTCGTAACTCTTGTTGGTGCCAAGTGCCAATTGCCAAGTGACGTGGTGGGACAAAGAACTAGCAAATGCACACCCCGCTCCGGTAGCGTAGAGGGCCAGGGGCCATCTGTAGAGTGAGTCGATATATTCCCAGACACTTTACAGTCATTACACCATCGGGTAGCCTGTCAATTGGATGGCTGTGATTATTCAATCAGTTCATCACCAGCACGTTTCGTTCTCCTTTCTCGTTTAGGTTTTTGTCTACGGATAATATTCTCCAATCTGATAGCATCAGAGGATATTCTCTTCCTCTCCCACACCCTTTACCTCCCCCTGACCTTTTTATTCACAGGCTAGTCCTTCGTTTTCCTTCTCCCAAAAGGAAGAAAAAAACTCCTTCGTTATCGGTACTTGCTGCTTCCGAAGTCCAGAGACTCCGAACAATCAAATCTTTCTGAGTTTGGTTCCTGTGTTTCTGCTACTAAACTGTCTCAACATTTCCAGTAAATCGCAGAACAGAAGACGGAAGAAACCCTCAGGTGTGAAAAGCGAAGGAGAGGATTATTTGATTTCATGGCGACCCCTGCTGTGTTGCAGAGAGAAGAGGACTTTCTTGTCTACTCTTCTATTTTTGATCCACCAAAAGGTATGTTGACTTCTACTAGTTTTGTGGCGATGCATATTTGATTTGTCTTGAATCCTATTCCTTCCCTATTGCTTTATTTATCACTATTTCATGCATTTCTGCAGCAAGGAAAACGTAATTTGAAATTTTTTTTTTCAGGTGAAAAGGTCAAATATCGTGGAAACTTAATCGAGAAGAAGATCGAATTTCTTGAGGGCTTGGCTGGAAAGGTATTGTTTAATATAATACGTTGTTGAATTTAAATTCGTTCTTGGGGTTTCTAGGAGACAAATTTGGATCTTGGTTGCACATGTTTCTTATTCATTTTCACGGGGATTTAGGCTGGTTAATCTGGTATTATGGTTTTATTCCTACTCTTCGTACACCAATTGTTGACTTTAGCGTTCAATAATGGGAACTGTCACAAAAATTCGGGTTGCAGAGTAACTCCTCTTCCAGTGTTGAAAAAATCTTAACTAAGTGAGAAACTGTCTGAGGATTCCATTGAGTTATCTTGTTATTCCATTGAAAAACATATAGCCGAAAGCTAACTATTGCTTATTATCCCTCATTATGCAAAATTGGTAACTTTGCAACGAGATCTAGAGAAAATGAAGTACTTCGTGCAAAAACACTTCTCAAACCCCAATGACTTCCCCCTACCCCCAAAAAAAAAAAAACCCTGACAAGTTCCATTATCATAACAAACTCAGGGATGCATGGGCGTGTATGGTTAGGTATGGTTCATAGGGTTGAAGGGGTTTGAGACAATTCGCCAATTGGGCTTGCATTTGAGCTTTTTCCTACCATCATCATTGGATTTTAGTTTCCTAGCAAAACTCATGCCAAAATTTAATGACTGAGAAATATTGTAAAAGTTCCTTTCGCTTTTGCGTTGCACAAGAAAACATTTTCTTTACTGTAAAATGATTGCCACATTTATCACGTGCTTTATCACTTTTGCAACTACCTAGGAAATTCAAAGGGGGTGGGGTAATGAATCGTTTTCCTTATACCGATGTAACTTATCAAACTTCTTTGGGGTTCTCATGATCCTCCTTTAAAAGACACAATCGATGAGATTGTAAAAAAGAAATGTTGCAGTTCTGAGATTTGGTAGGAAACTGATTTCACGTATGTTCAATTGTTTACCCCCTCCCAAAAAAAAAAAGAGACTGAATTGATGGGAGAAGAAGTGATCGAGAAACAGAAGGATGTAACGGATCTAGTGTACACATTTGGTCTGTGAAACCATGGGACCAACTTTGTTTGTAATAAACCACTTGGATTCTTTTCCCCCAATTTAAAGACACCAAATTAATGGGAGAAGGCAGTCGAGAGATTGAAGGATGTAGCAGTATCTTGTGCGGACATTTGGTTTTACTACAACCAATTTCATTCTTGGTATGGGGATGCATGTAAATGCGCAATATATGTCTCAAGAGAAAAGAAACGCTCTTTAAGGTTAAACCTTTTAATCTTTATTTTGGTCTATAAAATGTTAAATCAATATGTTCCATGCACGATCTCCCTCTCAATTTTCCTTTTGGTTACCATCCTTAAGTTTAAGTAAGCATTTGAGTAGCAATTCCACATCAGAAGATAATTTCCTTTGTTTGTATAGGTTATTAGTTCTCATTTTCTCCCTTCCTAGATATTTGGTTTTGAATCTCATGATTCACGGTATAGTTGAACGTGTATTGATCAACGTCTGTTGATGAATGGGATGCTGTCAAGGCATGGTCAAGAGTTTTGCTTAGGTCCTTAAATTGACTTAAGGGATCATTTCCCTATAATTATTACAAGTATTAAAAAATAGTTTTTGAAACCATGATGGGGCTCTGGTATCTAGCAATATGGGTACTGAATCTCTAAAATTAGAATTTGTAAAGGGTCTGTTATTGTGTGTAAATACAGACCAACCTCCAATTTATCTTCATCCTTATCTGTAATGAGATGTGCAAAGTTTTTATCGTGAGGATGCCTTTCTTTTATTCTGTGACTTCCTAAAATGTATAGTTTCCGTGAGGCTTTCCATATTTCTTGAATAATTGTTCTCCTTAAGACACAGCTTATGGTAGTTACAGATAGTTTGAATATGGGCTTCCTGCTTCATATTTTTCAATACACTTTCTCTTTCTGTAAGTTATGAAAAATCTCAGTGCTTGAATTGGTGAAGTGTAATCTATGTATGTTATGTTTTACTTGTTATAGGTCAGCAATCGGCGGGCTCGCAGATGGGTAAATGATCGCTTATTGATTGAACTTGTTCCTCGCTTGGATGCAGAAGAAATCAGAGGCCTATTTGCTCCTCCTCCGTGGGGTAATTTTCTATGCCAGGAATAATCTCATCTTGTTGTATTTATATTTTATCTGATGTTTGCTTGTGGTCTTGAATGTTTCTGCCCTCACTATATAACTCATTTGTATGTGGACCTGTTATACTAGTTATCTTAGCTGTAGAAGATAAAGACAGATTACAATACGTGCAGATTGGACATGGTAAACAGGTTGATGTTTTTATGTGGGAAATATCATGGAGAAAAGGGAATCCTTAGGCTTTAGTGTTAGCTATTTATCAGGCTTGTTTACTTTGCATTCTTTCTATATATATATATATATATATATTTTCTATGTGTGTGTTTTCTTTGCAGCTGAGTCTGACCTTGTATTGGTAAATCATAGATTATCGGGTAGATGCAGAGATGGTGTTGACTGCTGATGAGATTTTTACTCTGACTTCCCCCTTATTATATTAGGAATATCATAATTATTTATCTACTCACAAGAGGGGTTTTTGGATGAGTAGTTTGGTGCCAGTAGTTTTTGGATGAATAGTTTGGTGCCAATATTTATCACCATTTTATGATGACATGTCTAATGGCCACAATATGCAGCATGGTAGTGGAAAAATTTATTCAGAATGTAAGAGTTTAGCCTAGTGCCTTACTAGCTTATCTTATTTGACTCCTCCTGTACATGGGACTGCTAATTTTTTTTGAGATACTTTTCTGAAGGATCTGTTTGTTTCCAGGTAAGAACCACGTAAAAGGAAAATCATGGGGTAAATTTAACACAAAAAGTAGTATTTTACATCTGGATTTTCATTGGATATGGTTTCCACCTGGTTTACAAATAGGGCCGAAAGAGTAGTTTTTCCCAGTGTGAACATTGTTTTCCATTTCCAATCCATTAAGGAACCACCAATATTCCACTGATATACATAATAGATTTTTCTGTATGTGCACCGACATAAGCTCACCCTGCCCCTATGCACAACATTTTTCTCCCATCATGGCATCATCTTTGAGTTTTCTCCAAGAATACCAACCCTCTTGTTCTTATAATTTGTTTTTTTTTTTTTAATTCCTCAGGTCTTTCTGTTTCTCTTCCCTTCCATTCCCACCCCCCAAAAAAAAAAAAGAAAAAAATTTCTCTAGATCTTACTGTTACAATGGGATGCAAACATTACCAAGCTATTAGTTAGTATAAATTTAAGTTTAAAAAATTAATTGATTGCATGACCTAGGTAATCATATTTGAAGCGATTTATGACGTTTAATGAACATTTGGAGTAAAATATTATCAAAGCCCTTTATTTTTATATCACTTTCTACTTAATTCACTGAATTCCTTAAATTTTGGAAGTATTATATTGATTGTTATTACATCATACATCAAGCAATAGAAATGTCCTTTGACTATTATATGAGTTTTTAATCTGATAGAATTAATTGTTTTGAAAAAGTTAATCATGGATATCTAAGGGGCATTAGTTTATCTATTGATGCGAAAAATTCTAATAATTGCTAGGTTGGGCATATATTTGCAATCATATACCTTCAATCTTTGATATGGCTGCATACTAACTTCCATGAATTATTAGCCAGTTGTGGCAAATCATCATAGCTGTTTGAGTAAAAAAGCTTCAATTAATTTTCGAGTATAAAATCTTTCACCATATATTTAAAAAAAAGAAAGAAAAAGAAGTGGACAAATATGGAAGAAAATAGTCATTTTGATGGCAGTTGCTATTCTTATGCGCTCCTTTCTTTCTTATTATTCATTTCCCCCTAATAAATGATGGATTTGTTGCTTTTTCATTCTTACAGGTGACAATGTACCCTTGTCACCATTTTGCATGACAAATACAGAAGAGTGGGATGCATTTAGGAGTGTTGACATGGATAAAGAGGTTTGCTGCTTTCCCTTCTATGAGAGCATATTTAGAGTATAGCTTTTGTTTCTGGATAATTGAGGTTTTATGGTTCATCTGATCCTTGTATGAGTTTTGTGATTTGAATCTGAACCACTACCTTATCCCAATCCCTCGATCCTGGGATTAATGCAAAATGAAACTGTGGGGACCAAAAAATCAGCTACCTATGTATCTTAACTTGATTTCATGATCTTGATCTACTCTTGGGTTTAAATTTTCGCAGAACTTCAAACTTGGCCTGGTTTTCGAGCTTGGTTGTAGAGTGCAAGATGGGGTTTTCATTCATTAGATGATCTTTGATTTCTCTCATACTTTATGTTTTTACTAACACTTTTAGTTTGTTCATGTCTGCCTGTTGAAAAAAATGCTAATATGGGAATTTTATGGGTGTCCAAATATTGACAAGATATAATTTTATGAGCACATTTGGAAAGTCTTCTGTGGTTTGTTTCAATCTCATTTTCTATCATGCTGAATTCTCATCTCTCCTTTTAGTAATGAGTTTTGGTATATCAGTTGTATAGATCAAAAGAAGAACTTGATCTCTGAGCTCCCCTCCCCCTCCCACCACCCCACCAAAGGAAGGGGAACCCAAAAAAAAAAAAAAAACTCTAAAAGTTCAATTCTTTGTTATGCATTTGATGCATTGTTTCGGCTAGTGATTGGTGTCAGTGACTGATGATCTTTTGGAAGTACGTAAAAAGGGGAGAAACCACTAAACCTAAGCCTATCATAGTTAGTAGTTTTGGCATTTTGGTCCAATATTTTCATTTGGTCACCAAATTTGAGGATCTAGTTTGCGTTGTCACTTCTGTCAATACATAGTATGCATAGTACTAGGGGGTGCAAGTTGGGCCTAGAAAACCCAAGGCCCGCACAAAATTTTCCGGACTTGGGCTGGCTATATATACAATGATTTGGGTTATTTTAAGTTGAATAATTTGTAAGGGTAAAATGGTCTTTCGTTCAAACACTAACAGTAGATTAACACCATCAGGTTTCATGCGGCTTCAAATAAACTTTTCAAACTTTTGGGGTGTCACACAAGCTGGCCATATGACGGGTGTCCAAGTAATTAACCCAAAAATCTATTGCTTTCCATATGGTCATTTCTCTAGTAATTAAGTTTCCCGAAGTGGAAATACCAGAAGGAAAACTGCAGTTTAGGCTGGCATCACCTTTATATAGGAAGAGAGTAATGCAACAGTGCCCGAAGTCTCACAGTAATTACATTCAAAGTACATGAAATTCCAGTAGCTGCCCTGACATCCCTGAATTATATAAAATGACAATATAATAGAATAATAATGTGTTGAGTTTGGCGTGGATTCAAACTCAGTAACAATATGGTATTGTTTTTCTCTGGTAGAGTTTAGGATATGCCACTAGTCCTAATCTGATGCAGGAACATAGCAATTTATGTATTTCATTATGTTTTGGTAGTCTTATTTGGATCATATTTTGCTTAAGGGTAATTCTGTTTTATTAGATCCAATGGTTAAGATTGGATGGGTGGTTATTTGGGTAGTTATTGTGATGCAGGGCAGCAAAGAATCCAAGACAACCAATAAAGCGCAAAAATCCGATGCAAATTAACAACTTCAACAGTAGACGAACAAATGGTGGCACACACAATAGAAATGGAGATAAATTCATTGACAGATTTGTAGAAGGAACAAGAAGAGAGAAACCAGTCTGAAAGTTCAGAATGTGGCTAGGGTTTGGGAGTTTACAATCCAAAATAATTGATGTTAGAGCTAAGAAGTTCACAAAAACAGATCTCACTAGTAGTCAATTATAAGGATAATACTAAAAGTCAGGCTTTCATAAGATCATGAGTGTACTGTTAAGGACTGGCATTATGTGGGGTTTTCATTATAAAAACATGTATTTGTATAGTTCAGGAGTTATTTTGGTTGAGAATTGGAGAACTGAGTCTTAGAACCCTTAATGCACTTGGCTTGGTATTCAATTTCTTGTTTTCCCTTCTTCCTCCATTTTCCTGGCATTTTAATCTTTTTGCAGAAGTATTTGGTATGAACTACTAGGAATCATTTCAGGACATCTTGCAGTACATCCAAAGCACATTTGCATATGAATTGCGGTCCTAGTCAATAAGCTATTGAGTCTCTATCCAAAATTTTTTATCTGGAAAATTCTGTCTACCTACTATTACAATTATGCAGTGCTGTAAATTTTTTTTTCTCCCTGAAGTTTTGACATTCCTTTCTCTGGAATAATTTAGAAGTAAAAGATTCTGTTCAATTGCAATTAGTTAGTTCGTATGGCTTGCATGAATCAGGAGTGTACTTCTATGCAGATTCCGTTGGTTTATTTTCTTCCAGCATTTTATTAAGTTCCATGGTATGTGCATTGCTGTATGTTCTAATTTATTGAGGTTTCTCCCTCGTCTTTGGTCTTAGGTTTGCATGATCAATGCCCTGAAAAATTCTTCATCTAAAAGGAAAGATCGTGTGGATGCTGATAAGATGGCTGCAGTAGACGCATGGCGTAGAGTGGACTGTCGAACGAGAGAGGCCCTGCGGCGTAGTTACCTTCCAGAACTGATTGCGAGCTATGAGGTATATAGCTAATAATTAATTCTAAATAGCATGTTTGCTTTTATTGATGCTCTTCTGATGAAAATTCCTTTTTTACTCATGAGAGTTTCAAAATCTTGGTATAGTTATCATCTCCTCCCTATACCATTGAATGTCTTTAATAATTATTATCTCTCCTCCCTGTAGCTTCCTTCCTGTGCCCTTGACCTCAACCCTTATTAGTTCTCTCCTTTCTAGTCTCTGGTGTCTTTCACTCTGGTTTTGTAACTGATCATCTTCAACCTCTTTTATAGGTTGTGCTGTATTCTTTTCCGGCTCTTGACCTGTAGCATGGTCCTTAACACAGACTAGTTTCCTTGAGTTTTCTCTCACATTTTTTCCTTAAAGAAACAGTTACTGCTTTTTACATATTGATGCCCTTGTTAATGGCTAATTGTATTCTTCCTAGGAATGTATACGAGCATTCATCAAAGATGGTGGAGATGAAGACGATCTTGTCCTGCAGATTCAAGATCCCTTTCATAGATTGTTGCTGCATGGAGTGTGTGAGGTAAATTTGGGTTGGACTTAATTTTGAGAATTGAGGGTATTTTCTGAGCATCTTAGGTTCCATGTGTAACACTAGTGTTTTATTCACTACTGGTCTTCAGCCAACAAAAAAGGTTGTGTCATGACATTTTTTCTCCCGACAGTTCTACGACTTGGTTTCTGTAACCATTGCCGGATCAAAAGGGGGAAAAGCATTGAAGACGACGAGGATAAAAAAGAAGAAATCAGGCTCTGCAGCACTCCCAAACATAACTCTAACCCATTTCCTGAAAATGTCCAAGGCAGGAATATGGTAAATGCCCATTTGCCTGGCATATACATTTGTCTTGTAAATAAGAATTATTCTAAGAAATGTTAGTTTAGTTTCATTTATCATAGTGTGTAAGATGTGTATAATCCTCAAAGTGCATTCATTTCGATCATGGGAGGATGGTTGTAACATGAAAGACTTCTTAGTTTGAGCTTTCAAGTTGTTGAAGAGGTTTTTTTTGGCTGAAAAATGGCCACCCTTATCACATTCAGAAGTGACCTACCTGATAGGCTAAATTGTAAGCTGCTGAAAGCTCCGAGAGTTGCATAAGCTAATGTAGGTCAGCTATCTCCCATGGGCGCTTTGTGCTTGCGGGATGGTATCTTTCAGGGTGTCCTTCCATGGTGGGTTCAGTTGCATTTTACCCTATTATTACCATGGTTCTATCTGTGGTTCGCAAGTTTGAGTGGTCGATCTGATTATCCAAACTTGGAGCATCCTGAGGCTGATCAGAGTTTCTGAATTGAGATTTACCACACCCCCCCCCCCCCCCCCAACCCCCTAAAAAAAAGGTCTGAATTGAGGACCTTCGAGTTGCTTTACTAATTTTGGATTTGAAAATTGCTCTTTGGAAATTGGAACGGTTATCTATCCCAGCCTCCCAGGCAGGCATGACCACTGTTCCAAGAACATCGGGGGCGAAAACTCTAGGATTGTTAGTTTTACAGATTTAAGGGTTGATTTTAGTATTTTGTGGGATCTCTTCCAGCTGATTCTGATTCGTTTGGCAGGGATGGATTCTTCGATGCTGTGTTCTGAATCTGGGTTGGGTCGAACACTCTCATGTTATGGACTTCGTGAAAGTTCTAAGTATTCTTGTTTCGTCTTTTGTGTCAGACTTCCAGGAGCATTGATATGTGAAAATTGTTTGCAGCCGTTGTTAGCATCTAGTGGCTGAGTCCCTTTGGATGCATGTCTATATGTTCTTAGCCATTTGATGTTTAACATACCTTACCGCTTGCTATAGATGATGTGTATCCAACATTGATACAGCGTAAGGGCTAAGCCTTCATGTTTTAAAAAACTGTATCGGATCAAGTGATCCTGATGGTGAACAATCTCACTCTAAGAACCTTAATTGAAATATGCGATGAATCCATCTCTCTCTTAGTCATTAGAAGAGCAGGAAAGCAATCGAACTTCTTCAATTTAGATAAGGTGATAATTTTCCTAAATTAAGCCTACCGATCCTTATTTATGTGAAAATTGATGCAATTAATAATATTTTTGGATGGACTATTGGCATAATACACAAAGAAAATTATGTCTCATTAAATGTTGATTATATGATGACAATGACTTTTTATTAGCATGAAGAGGTAAGGGATGATAGATGAAGAATCAAGAAGACTTGGATTGATTTAGAAGATATTAGAGAACTAATTTCTTATTACAATAACATTTCATGGTTTGGAGTGTAATTCCTAATTTTTTTAAATGTGTATAAATTTGTAACATTATTTTTTATTTCAGGCCCAATAAAGTACTAGTACTGCGTTAACCTTGCGATTGGGTAATTGATTCAGTTTTTGTCTTGGGCTGCTGCTGATGCTTCTTTGTATTTGAGTTTCCGATCTTGTTCGGACATGGAAAATAAACAAATGGGCAAGGAAGGGTGTTTTGAGATAATATGGTCGCTCTCCTCTTCATCCACTGTTCATATCATCATCTTCATCATCCATGACTCCATGTAGCTACTGTACGACTGTACTATACTAAACTAGTATGGAATGGACGAAATTCTAGCTCAGTCATGCTTGTCATGTCACCAGTTCAATTATTTAATTGCAAAATATACGTGGTTTCCATCTACCCTGCGTTTTAGGTGGGTACTTGGGAAGCAAGTTTTCTTTCTATTCGATACAGGAAGAATCTTGTGAACGGTTCCTCTTCGGTTCTCTCTCTTTCTTGCCCTCCCCCTCCAAGAAATGGTGAAGAGTCCGTTGAAATACTCTCTGGTAATCCCTTTTTCTTTCTCTTTGATTCTTTCTTGTCCTCTGTGCGCTTTAAGATTTTGTTTTTAAGATGAAGCATGATTCGAGCAGGTGGACGCGTTCACTGAAACGCCGTTTAAGGGAAACCCAGCGGCTGTGTGCTTCTTGGAAGAAGGAGAAGGAAAGGGAGATGAGAAGTGGATGCAAAATGTAGCCATGGAATTCAATATTGCGGCAACTTGTTTCTTGACTCCGATTTCGTCTACCCAATCGGACACTAATGACCAATCTGTGCTGCGTTTCCATCTCCGCTGGTTTTCTTCTGTAGCTGAGGTTCGTTTTATTTTCTTCCATCATCGATTGCCTTACCACTTCAATCTGTCCCTGGAGAAAAAATATAAATTTACATTCAACTTATTGTAGTGGTACCGAACTTGAGATATTCTCTGCACTATCCTTTTTTTAGATTTTGAAGAGAAAAATTTACTTTCGTTTTCCTGCACTCAGTGAAGTTCTGAGAGACAGGTTTCTGTGTTCTTGACTTTGTTTTTCGTTTATTTTGTTTGAATTGTTTCTAAGTTCTCAGTTAGTTTCTAGCTTGAATGACAGGCTGGCCTACTTTCTGGTTAAGTGGAAGTTTGAGCTGTTTAGCTTATTTTCAGGAATTGCAGATGGGTTTAATGTGGGTTTTCAACATATAAGTTTCAAATGTAAAATGTCAGAAAAATAATTATTACTTCTCTTAATTTCATCGTGAAGAATAACATCTCATGGTTTGCGCCATAGACAGTCCTGCTATACTAGAAGGAACTGATCCAACGAACCTTAAACTCCCATCTGGTATCTAGTCTATGAATCAATTCTTTCCTGACCTGTTCATTGATTTTCATCAACTATCCAAAAGAATGGGGAAGATTGGATGGTTTCAATAACCCACTTGGGGCTTTGGTACCCCATATACTAATTGGTACTCATTGAATGATGATTCCATCCCTACCTTGCCCATTCACTAGTTACCATTGTATAGTACCAATGGGTTCTGTTAAATTTTATAAATTGGCTAGTTGTCAATGTATCAGTTGTTTTTGCAACTGTTGATAAATACTCTCCCATCTAATTCATTTTTCATTTTTATCTATAGCTCAAGCTTTGCGGGCATGGAACATTGGCAGCTGCACATGTTCTCTTTGCATCTAGGCTGGCAAGAACAAATGTTATTGAGTTCGTCACAGTATCTGGAGTTCTAATTGTTAAAAGGGTTCCTACAGTAAGAAACATGGATGCGGCAAAGTTCTCAGATGATGAGCCAGAAGAGAACTTCTCTATAGAATTAGACTTCCCTACAGATCCTGTGCTCGAGTTTGAATCTGCAACTATTCCATTACTTCCTGAAACCCTGAATGGTGCTCACAGGGTCAATATTAGTAAAACAGCTAATAAGGGTGATCTCATTGTAATTTTTCTATCCTGATCATTTATAATGACACTTGATTTTGGATATATTAGGATGCATCATTTATGTAGGTTTTAATCAGTATGCATGGAACAACTACGGTAACTTATTGTTTAGTTGGCTTTAACTTGGGGACAACTCAGATACCTTCATTTCAATTGATAGAGTTGGATGTCTCTGCTTATCTTAATCCTAGTCTATCCCCTGTTTCTTGCTTATCAAAGGAATGCTAGTAACATTGCATGCAGTTTGACATTATGGGTGTCCTATGTTGTACTATTGGATAAGATTACCCACTCCGGGAACTTCTTTTTTGTTGGAAGCTAGGTGGATGCCTTCTTTTTAGTTCAAATATAAGAATTATTGGTATTTGTACTCAAAGAGGGAACTTGGTTGCATTTCTTAGGTTGAGCTCTCATCTGGAAAGACGGTTGCTGATTTACAACCACAATTGGATGAGATACGAAAATGTCCCGGAAGAGGGGTCATTGTTACAGGGCCTGCTCCCGATGGTTCTGGATTTGATTTCTTCAGTCGCTTTTTTTGTCCAAAGTTGGGAATTAATGAGGTAACTTCTTTGTTACTTATGAACATGAAATGGTCTCTATTTATTTTTTGATCTTTCATGTGTTAATAAGCATTTTAGCAGCCTTGTTGTAACATAACTAGTATTTACTTACAAATAGTCACTCTCTTTCTTATAGATACTTGGCCAAAATGGCAACAACTTATGTTGTAGAAGTAAATGTGAAAAATTGAGCCACGCTTTATCATTTAATTGTGTTTATGGACTAATATCGTTCCTTGCACTTATCTTTTCCTTTTTACTCTTTTTTTGACTGTATCTTTTTGTTTTGAAAGAACATATATATATATATATTTCAATTTGAGAGTGTTAGTCATTTATTTTTATGTAGTAACCATGTCATATGGATGCATACTATCACTATGTTAAGTGCCATAACAATTTTGTTACTGTCTTGGACTTCAGTAAATTTGGATCCTGTTTTCCATATAATAATTGCTATTTGAGCATCTTGAATTTTTTGTATGATGTCTCAATGGATATGATCTATACATCTAGTTGTTGGCAAGAATGTTCTATATCAAACTTATTAACAATCGTCTTCCATCTTTTCTTTTCCTTCTTTTCAGTTCTAAATATGCTTTCTTGTCCTTTGATTGTCTTGGTTATTTTTCTAGAATTTAGATAGTAAAGACTGACTTTGGTGTAAAGAAATTTTCTTTTGTTTGCAGTGTAGTTGTACAAAACAATGTCTCTTCGAAGCGAATAGTTCTCACATTGTTTGATTCTATTATGTACTATATAGCTATTGAAAGGGAGGGGGACCTAAGACCATCTGGAAAAATAGGAAGCTTTTGGTGAGTCTATGTGAGTGTACCAAACATTTTGAAATATTGAAAACAAGTTTTTCAACAGCTGTGTTAGAATGGGGCCTAAATAACAGGATGTGGTCATAAGTGTTGATGTCCAACACACACATGATATTTCTTATATGCAACCTAAAATCTAGAGAAGGGGACAGATCTGTATGTGTATGGAAAGGTATTTGGGATGCCTTTTGTGAGCAGCCTGGACGACAGCTGTAATTTTTGCAATCCTTTAGATTTGTTGGATTTAAAATTTTGTAGCCCATCCAACTGCATAGGTCACCATGTAATTGATTTATTTGGGTAAGAACTTTTTCTTACGTTTGAACTGTCAAAATTTGGACTATTCCAAATGAAACATAGCTAGAAAGTGACTTTCATTTTGCCATAAGGTAAACTACATTCTTGCTGTGAAACTTATCACATGAAAAAGGAGAGTTCAGGTAACAACTTCTCGTCCCTTGTAATTAGATTTGTATTACAAGTTCTGTAAATTTGTTCCCACATTGGTTGAAATCATATTTAGACAGATGGGATTCACTAGTTCAGCTTGCTCCACATGTTGCAAAGTTTGCCTCTCCCTTCCTTTTATTTTTTCTTTTGTGGCGCAAAGATGCTTTCAAACCAAATACAAGACCGTATCTTTGTCTAACTTACCCCTAATTTGCAAATGAACTCCATTGGTGGACCATAATGGTTGTCCACAAGATTCTAGAGTAAAGAAGAACAATTTTTTTGAACATCACTTTAAACTCTTAATATCCTTAATGGGTCTGGCTCATTTGTCTTCCAGGATCCTGTTTGCGGAAGTGCACACTGTGCCTTAGTGCCCTATTGGAGCAAAAAGCTGGGAAAATGTGATCTAGTTGCATACATGGTATCCTCTTTCACTACACCCCCTCTTTTTTACACACAAATGCATGCATGAGATTTCTCAAACAATGAATACAATTTCTTTGGATTAGGCATCTCCTAGGGGTGGAGTACTGGACTTGCATTTTGATGAGGCAACCCAGAGAGTATTGATTCGAGGCAAAGCTGTTACTGTCATGGAAGGTTCACTATTGTCTTAGCTCCGGTCTAGCTCCCTCTTCCTTGGAGTTCTTTTTTGTAATTACTACCAATATTTTGTAATTTTAAAAGCATGTTTTCAATTCTAATGTTATTCTATGGGGAGGCTTGAACCCAAGACCTTCCGGTAGCAATGGGCTTCTGGGCAACACCACAAGCTACCAAGTTGTGTTTATTACTGGACCCTGTATTTGCATAGAATGAATCTACAAAATTTAAAATCTAATGTTATTGGCTTCTCTTTATTGATCTTCTAAAATGATACATACAATGCATTAGTGTCTTTTTTTTTTTTTTTTT
>NC_056557.1:15301000-15365502 GCF_013358625.1 Macadamia integrifolia
TCCAATTAGGATTAATATTGTCATTAACTGTTGTGTTAAAATGATTTTTAACTTTTGAAAATCTTTTTTTACCGGTGTTTTAAATAATTTTTCGGAATGATAAGATAAGGGATAATTAAAAGGTGTCAAGTTCTAAACACATCTATAAAGGTGTCATTTAGACAATTCCTTTAAGTAGTAAGCATTAATTCAAAGAGAAAGGGATAATTGTGAAGGAAGCGGTTTGAGATATAGAAGATTGTCACCTCATTAAGCATCATTAAAGCCTCAACTGAACGAATCAATGAGTGATAGGAAATAAAAACAAATATCTCCTAAACGAAAACTTTTGTCAAAAATCAAAGCCATCAAACTCCAAGACCTCTTTACCTTTTAGAATCCAAATAAATAAACAGTCACACCAGAAGTTAATGAAATGACCTTAAAATCAGATCAAATTTTATGATATATCTCATGAAATTAAAATGTCAATTGGCCACATTGTCACATACTCCCGACAAAACAAAATTCATAATTTCAAAATTGTATCAGCATCAACTAATCCCGATTTTGATTAATTTCAATACGATTTTTTCCCCCTTTGAAATCAGCAATGGATGCGCCATGCGCATACATCTACTTTTTAGCCATTTCTTACATTTTGAGGACTCGTTTGATTAGCAAGGAATTAATAGATTGGAAATGAACATTGAAGCAAAGTTCACAACTTTAGGCTGTGTTTGGTAGGTGTCAAAAGAAAAGAAAATAAAATAAAATTGTACAAAATTTGTAGAAATTCTCTCGGATCTGTATTTCTCCCCACGTTTGGAACGCATAAAGCCGACGGAAGATTCCAAATTTAAAATTTGATTTTTACATCGAATTGTAACGCCATTTTTTTATCGCCGTCAAGATAAAAATCTCGTCTACAAGATGAGATAACTCGGTTATGAGCGAGAAAACTTTGCTTCGATGAGTTTTCCCTCCCGTTGAAACTGTTGCAAGCCCTGTGGAGAAGATATGGAAGTTGTGGAAGGATCACTCATAACAGATGGTAGGGTAGCGACACAACTTCATGTGCTGGTGCCATAACCTATGAAGATGTTCGGATGACAGAGGTCCTCGACCTGGGATCGATATTGGCCGAGGCCAATCCAAGAGTGGTAGCTGGGAATGGGGATCGGATGATCCCATACGTAGAAAGGGATTAGAGCCCAGTTTGTAAAAATCCAAAATTGAACCTATTGACTTTACGTCTGTGGACTTGATTCCAGCTCAGCTTTGCTTGTCATGCACGACTCACGAGCATAGCTCAATTGCTCGAACGCATGCCGCGGTCGAATTTGGATCCTCTCGAGGCTACAACCCCATGTCACACGATCCATTTCCCTTCAGATTTAGGTTGGGACTTGGGAGGAAGGTTCCTCTATCTATTTACTTATAAATTACAGGAAAGACAAAAACTCACGCAGGCACACAGCACTCAGTCGATATAGGAAGAACCTTGCACGTTTCCTCTTCGATTCTCTCTCTCTCTCTCTGTCTCTCTCTCTCTCTTTCTTGGTTCTCCCATTCCGAAGAAATGGTGAAGCGTCCCGTAAAGTACTCTCTGGTAAATTCTCTCTCTCTCTTCTCTTTCTTTGGCTATGAGATTTTGTTTTTTAAAGATGAAAAATGAATGAGTGGATGATGAGTAGGTGGACGCGTTCACTGACACGGCGTACAAGGGAAACCCAGCGGCCGTGTGTTTGTTGGAAGAAGAAGAGCGCGATGAGCAGTGGATGCAATCTGTTGCCGCGGAGTTCAACCTTTCAGAAACTTGTTTCTTGACTCAGATTTCCTCTACTCACTCCAACGCTGATGCCCAATCTGTCCCCCCGCGGTTCCACCTCCGCTGGTTTACTCCTACCACTGAGGTTTGTTTTTTTCCTATGTTCTTCCTCTATTCTACCATCTATCGCCTATTCTAATCTCTAAGCCCTCACTTGTGACCGGAAATTAAAAAACAATACATTCAACTTTCAATTTTGCTTTTCCTGGGAATTTAGTACTCATTGAAGCACCGAGACTCGAGGTTTCGGTATTTTGAATATGATTTTTTTTTAGGCTGCGTTTGGTTGTTATCCAGAAAAACGTTTCTGATATTTTTTGGTTATATGGGAACAGAAAATGGAATAAGTTTTTGGTGTCAACTTGGTATTTTTTGATTTTTTTTCGGAAGGAAAAGAGCAAAAAATGCTAGAAACGCAAAATGATGGAACGACGAAACCTTGTTCCATCATTTCGGTTTCATTTCAAACACCAAAAAAAAAAAAAAAAAAAAAAAAAGAGGAAAAGTGAACTAGGGTAATCGGTAATCGTTCTTGAAACAGGTTCACCTACCATCATTTTTTGTTTTAAAACGACATTTCGACATAGAAATTGAATTTTTTATACGAAACATCGTTTTTGAAACTGAATGCCTATCAAACGCAGGCTAACTTTTTAATTAAAAAAGAGAAATATTTTCTGAAACTGTATAACTAACTAATGCAGCCCAGTTGTAAATAATCAATTATTTTTTTTTTCATTTTTATGGACAGGTGAAGCTTTGCGGTCATGCAACCTTGGCATCTGCCCATTTTCTCTTTACATCCAGGCTAGCAGCAACAACAAATGTCATCGAGTTCCTCACATTATCTGGAGTTCTGATTGCTAAAAAGGTTCCTACAGCAACAACAAATGTGGATGCATCACCAGAAGAGAACTTCTCTATAGAATTAGACTTCCCTACTTATCCTGTGCTTGAGTGTGAACATGCAGATATTCCATCATTTACTGAAACCCTCAATGGTGTTCACGTCGTCAGTATCAGTAAAACAGCTCAAACCAGTGATGCTGACCTCATGGTATTACTTATTTTATCTCAATATTCATTTATAATGACATTTGATTTTGGAGATGTTAGGATTCATCATTTGTATAGGTTTGAATCAGCATGCAAAAACAGTATGTATAGAACAACAATAGGAACCCATTTTTGATAGTGCAACGGTAAGGTTGTATTGGTGTACGATGTCTTGTATTCCTTCGCAGTTTAATCTAAAGAGTATTGGTACAAGTCCTCTGCCAAAATTGCAGTCCTATTTGCTGGCAAGTGGGCCATGGGGGTTGCAAGGGGGGCAAGAGGCCCCCTGCATAGCGTGGTTGTATGGGGGTGCCTCAAATTTTTTATTTGAGGATAGTTTTGTACTTTTTAATAGTAGGGTTTTTCGCTATATATTTGTAGAGAGAGTTACTTTCTCTGTAAGCAATTCTGAGAGGTAAGATGATGAGCGCTATAAACCTATTCTCCATTGATAGTGAAGCATAATCTCATCTCACTGAAGACGTAGGCAATCTTACCAAACCTTGTAAACCTGTGTGCATTGATTATTCTTGTTATTTCATTACCTTCTGCATTGCTTTTAGGGTTGCGTTTCTACAGGTTGCTCCATTTCGATCTAGTGTTTGTCAAATTGAATTGAAAAACAACCTCTCTATGAAGTGAGGGTAAGGTTACATACATTATGACCATCCCCAGACCCCGCAACATTGGGCAACGTCCCCTTATTATTGCATGTAATATGACATTATGGCCTCTAGGCACCACATGTTTGTTGGAAGCTATGTGGGTGCCTTCTTTTTGCTCAAATATAAGAATTTTTGGAATTTGTACTCACGGAGGGAACTTTGTTGCATTTTCTTAGGTGGTGCTCTCGTCAGGAAAGACTGTTGCAGATTTACAACCACAAATGGATGAGATAAAAAAATATCCTGGAAGAGGGGTCATTTTTACAGGGCCTGCTCCTGAGGGATCTGGCTTTGATTTCTTCAGTCGCTTTTTTTGTCCAAAATTGGGAGTTAATGAGGTAACTTCTTTGTTACTAATGAACATAAAATGGACTCCGTTTATTTTGTTGATCTTTCACATCTTCATCACATGTTTGGGTTTTTTTATATGATCTCTCTATGGTTATGATCTACACATTTAGTTGTTTAATTATATCAAACTTATGGAGGTTTTTAATATCCTTAATGGGTCTGGCTCATTTGAAATGGCTTACTCCATTTGTGTTCTAGGATCCTGTTACTGGAAGCATGCATTGTGCCTTAGTGCCCTATTGGAGCAAAAAGCTGGGAAAATGTGATCTTGTTGCACACCAGGTATCCTCTTTCACTCCCTCTCTTTCTATATATTACAGACACAAACAAATGTATGGGATTTCTGAATAATACAATTTATTTGGGTTAATTAGGTATCTCCAAGGGGTGGAGTACTGGAATTGCATTTAGATGAGGCAAACCAGAGAGTGCTGATTCGAGGCAAAGCTGTTGCTGTCATGGAAGGTTCCCTATTAGCCTAGCTTAAGAAATAAATTCCTCTTCCTTGGGGTTATATGTATACCGGTATTACGTGGAATTTTGAAACTATGTATTCTATTCTTGTGTTCCCTTAACTACTTTCTGTTGATTACCAAACCTTGTATTTTGCATTAATTGAAGGGAAAGTCCTACCCAGTTTAAAATCTAATGCTATTGGGTTCTCTCCTTTATTAATCTTCTTAGCTATACATATGTGCATTCATGTCTTTTAATTAGAAAGCATTAAATTAATTAAAGAGACGGGGAACAACAACGAACCCCAAGGGGTGTTGGATGCAGTTTCCAGCTTAGTATGGATTTACACGACACTTATTAGAAACTGACCTGGAGGAAACTCCATGATGAAGGCTCCGATGCCTAAGTCAGGTCTCAGATAGGTGAGAAAGGAAAGGAACGTAAAGTTCTGTGTGAGTTAAGAGTCTTATATCCTGCATATCCGTTACGTTCCCTTTTATATAGAGGTGGGTGCCTCCGTCCATTGGCTAACTGGTTGCTTTCCTTGTTGATGTGGACTTGCTTACTATTGGTAGATCAATCACCATCTAGGCTGAGGTGACTGATCTTATAACAGTTAATCTAATCATAGTCAATCCATAATAAAATAATCGTCTAACCCAACTCTGGTTAGGCTCGTTGGTTGTGTTCGAGTCTAGAAACAGTTACAGGTGTCACTATTCTATGATCAGGTGCATAATCCATATTGGTTGGTGTCATAATGACCTATTAGTTTGGGCCATGGTCTGGATGTTTGAGAATCAACAGGAGATTACTATTGATTGGTACTATAATGGTATATAAAAGGCATATAAGAGGGTAATGCAAAAAGTGTGTGGTTCCGAAATTGGCTCTTTATAGGACCACTCACATAGGATGTTTAGGGCCTGTTTGATAACAGTTCTGCCGTTTTTGTTTCAAGAAATGGTAGAAACAGAAATTCCCATTTCTGGAAACAGAAACGGATTTGAAGGTGTTTGACAAATCTTGTTTCTGGAAACGTTTCCTGTAGAAAATGGTGTTTGATAAAAGTTGTTTCTGAAAACGTTTCCCCTTTTTTTTTTTTTTTTTTTTTTATTTTTTGTCCCCATTAATCATGCTTAACCTAAGAACGTTAATTTCAAAAGATACACCTAACCCAACTAGATATTATACAGTGCAATTAGTCAAAATATAACAAATGTCTAACTTCAAGTTCAGCAGCTTGTCATGATCATCTAACTACCATATTTTTTAATGTCCAAATTCTTAACTGCATCCAGGATATCAGTATATATCCTACTCTTTTCCTCAGAAACATCCATCTCATTTTTCAATACTTTATATTACTCCTCTTCAACTTTGATTGCTCTTTCCAAGTACCCCTGCACAAACTCAAAGGATGATGATGATGGAGAAGAGTGGCCTTCAACCGTCGAATTGCTTGTTCCACATCCAAATGATCTTGCAGTTGATGAATTGCTGTCACTATAAATCCATCGAAAAAACTTGCACCCTCGATCTTGGGCCTGTAATTATCTTCAATTGAATTAGAACAATAATTTATAGAACATATATAATAGGTCGTTTAAAATATAAAAAATAGTTATACCCCAGTAGACTTAGGACAACACCAGAATCGACGATTAAAGTTCGTCGAGGTCTTCGCGATGCGTACCTTACACTGTCCTTTGTCACATTCACATAATCGGAATTCATCTACCCACATAACAAATTCATTGTGCCTTGGACATTTGAAATACGCTCTACCCCTATTAGGCCCTTGTTTTGTTGTGAATTTATCGCACAAATCATTACAGTATTCACATCTAGCCAGTATAGTGTCACTTGAAGACATCTGTAGAGCACAAATTATACTTATCAAATCAAAGTATCATGTATGACGATAAGTGGTACAAGTAAAGGCATCTCACAGTCACATTCAACAACACATATGATAGCACACCACCCATTATCAAGTATGTAACCACAATAAGCTGCATGTTACATTAATCAACAATTTTTACAAATGTATACTATGTCAAATCCCGACTATCATCGACAAAATTTACGATCCATCAAATGGAATCATAGCCATTCTCCTCGATCTAGCCAATTGATTAGCTATATTGAGGCGTACTAATGACATTTCTCTCGTCGAGCATCTCTGGGTCGTATCAGAAGTTGACGCATAGTACACCACAGGATCAGGATTCATAGGGTCATCAATAGCTTGTTCACTTTCAAGTTCATTAAATAACTGATCTTGAATTGTCTGTTCCTTGATGTGATTGTGGAGCCCACAACAGGCAACTATGATCTTTGTCTGATCTTCTATATTGTTAGCCTTCATACTCCTTAAAATATGGAATTTATTTTTCAAGACACAGAACGTTCTTTCAATAACATTTCGCAGTGATAAGTGTTTATGATTAAACAATTCCTTTGCTGTTCTAGGCCCAGGTCTACCGTCACCGTAATCCTGTAAGTGATACCTTTCTCCTTGGAATGGCACCAAATACCCCAGTTGATTTGCGTACCCCGAGTCAACCGCATAATACTTGCCTTGTATTAATTTAAAAATATGTACGGGATTAGATATGTACTCCATATCATACTTCTACAAAATAACAAACAGAAATTCATAATATATTAGTACTTGGTGGCGAATGAGGGAACCATAAAGTAACATCGTTCTTGCTTTTTCAAAAATCCGGGAGTCATGTGCACTACCTTCCCAACCCGCATACACAAACGTGAATCGCATGTCGAATGAACATGCACACATAACGTTCTGTGTGATCAGACCCTTCTGATTTTGATACCATGTTTCCTCCAACCTAGCTACGATGGCACTGATGTGGGTGCCATCAATAGGTCCAATGCAATCCTAGTTTTCAGTCCATATATGTTAGTCCAATATATCCACCTAAAGTGCATCGAAATTTCAGGAAAAACACAAGCATAAATTTGTTAAATCAAGATAGTAAGTTACTTTAAAATATGGATAGAACTTTAGATTGTGGGCAATCTCTGGCGGCACCACTTGGAAATTCGGAAGCCTAATTGTCTCATGCGACAGATGAAGCATAGCTTCTAATACCGTGTGAAAGACAACACTAATCGTCTGTCCCGACCTCTGAAATCTCCATTGTGTTTGTTTGTTACTCAATCTTTGGCCTACTACCATGAGAAACATTGCAAGCTGCTCATCTACTCGAATGTAACGGGTGTCTTCTAACCAACCTCTATGTACCATTCTATCTCGTAGATTGAGGAAGACATGTCTTTCAACTCTAAACTCGCGGTAGCATACATCTGCATGTCCTGCGAGAATCTCTACATCATTACAACACCAGTGTGACTACTATCATTCAGAGGTTCTCTTATCCTATATGTACTTAGCAGATTTTGGAATTGATATAATATAACTATGTCGTTGTCATCACTAGATGACCACTTGTCATTGGTTTCAGGGTCATTTGACATCCCTGTAATTATGACCAAATTCAGTATGCCACAATCTTAATTAAGCTATATGTACTATGACTAGTATTACTTGAAAAGAAAAATAAAATAAAATAACATCCTACAATACTAAAAGCCTAATAAGTCACACACTTTACCTTTCCTGTATATATGCGAACATATAAATATTAACATGCAATAAGTAGTTACATGATATCAACAAACAAACATGGAAAATGAGCATAAATATGAACCATAATCATTACCTATCCATATTTAATTATATGTCACATCCTATATTAAAAAGTTAACAAAAAACATTTACGAATCCAACATAAAACCATAAAACACAAGCAACATCCACCTAAAGTATCAACATCCCGGTCAGTTCACAACAAACGTATGTTAGAAAGAGGAATATATAAGTCCCAGAAATAAAACCAACTCAACCAGCTCAAATCAGTTCTGAAAAGTCCATACAATCTCCAACCCAACCAGCTCAATTTCTAAAAAGACCATGAAATAAAACCAACTGAAGTAGCTCACGGGATATCCTTCAAGTGTTAGATCATCCACAACCTCCTGTTAGCCCTAACTTCCACGAATGACAAGCGCCAACCAGCATCACTATGTATCTTATGCTGAGCCAAGACATACAAATCCAATGGAAGCTCTTCTAAAGAGTCAAAGAGCTTTTGACAGCTCATAATACTATGTGGCCTGTCATACATTGGATATGGAGGTCGGACAACGGCTGAAGTGGCAGAGGAGTTTCCCTTCTCCATCCTCCATCTCACAAACTCCCTGAAGTCCTGTGTAGAGTTCGTGAGTGTGCGTGTCTGACTCTTCCTCCTACTATCCGTAGGAGTCCTATCAATGTGTCGCCTAGGAGGAGCTGAATTATCGGGTTCGCCACTACAACCTTCACTTACATCCGGTTCAATGTCCTGAAATTTATCATCAACAACAACAACATTAGTGGACCTAGGAGTAATTGCTATAGTCTGTGATAACCCTCTATCCCCACGAGCACTGGAGTCGGAGAATATCTCTAACAACTCCGGCCACCATGGTAGACCTTCTCTCCTGTATTTTTCCCACTATTTGTTTTCTTATAATTCAAAGAAGTTTCTATAAGTAATCAACACAACGAATATCAGTAGTACATTTTCATACATATCTAAACCGAATAAAATATTCATACCTTAATTGTAGATTCCCACACAGAGTCTTCCGTTGTCGTAGTCCTTGCATTTGCATCCCATTCGAATCCCGTCGTTTCTAGCAAACGCTTGAAGCTGTTGTACTGCCTTCATAACTTGTTCATTTTGTTACGCAGTTGCTCCCTTGCAAATGGGTGACTGAATTCCTATTCTAAACCTTTCTTAATATTATCCCACCCCACCTTTGTGAAGGTGGAATTGGTCTTTTGACCTTTCCGGACATTCTCAACCATATGATTGATGAATGCTCTAACCTTAGCCTTATTCCATATAATAGTATTGCTTTTGGGGGTGGGGGTTCTTGGAGATCTCATATCGTTGAAGATGCATATGTAATTTAGCAAACATTCCAAATATCTAAATTAGTTGCATTCACATAAATTGTGCTTATATAATAACAAACTTGATGAACTGCCTCATTCCATACTTGCATCAATATAACTTCTATCAATGATATAAATAAAAGTTGTGTTTAAAAAAAAAATGGAAAATAGAAGGATGTGCAAATATATCCAATGCATTAGGTTCACATCTAAACATGCAATCCTTAAAAGGTGTAGGAGGTTAAAAATTAAGAAATGATGTTAAAGATTACTTTGAGGTAGAGGGAGGCAGAGAGCTGGAGAGAATAAGTAGAATTTACAGGATCAAACTCAAAGAAAATTTGAAACACTGACATAGGTCACTAATGCATATAAATAGTACCATATACTTCATTAACCTTTTATTTACTAGGGAAGAATAGATATTGGCAATAAATAAAACACAACAATGACAATAATAATGAAGTAATGTTGGAAATGGTGTTTGAAGTAATCATAAAAAAGGAACCATAATGAAGTGGGTGGATGGAAGATAAAAAAATATAAATAAGAAAACAGTTTTCAATGAGCCGATGATCCATGTACATGTCCACCATAAGGTAAATATTGGGGAAAAAACAATCTCACAACAACCTACCAACCCTCTTCAATCAAATACTTATACATATCAAGATGGTATCCATACAAGAGTTTAGTGTAGAAAATTTCAATGTCAAATAGTTACTTTGAACAAAAATGCAACATAACCTCTTTTGATTAATGATCACAAAAGAGTGTGAAAACTTCCCCCACTTGCTTCCTAAGAAAAAAATTACAAAGCAAAAGCTTCAATAGGAACATAGTCTCAATACTATACTGCATTCATAATGAAAGTGAACTGATAAGCCTAATTTCCTCATTTAGGACTCAGCCATGTCAAAGGAACTAAGGTAGAAACGAAACCCTCTATTATAGACAGAGTAAAGGCTTTAGTACATTACAACAGAAGGCAGAAACAGAGCATTTTAAGTGGTGAAACATATATAAATCTTTAAATCAAACAATGGCCAAAAATCGCATAACCAGTGGTGGCTCTTTTCCTCAATAAGAAACTTTCACATTCCTTCAGAAACGTATCGGGTATCCAACGATCTTCAAAGGATTTCCACTAATTCCAGTCGCACAACGGATTTACCTTGAACAATCGATGGTACAAGAGACCAACGGAATGAAATTCTCAAACTATAAATGGGTGCCGAAGTTTGTTAGAGAGAGAGACTCTGATGAACTACCATCTACATCTACTGGAAGGGTAGATCATGGAAAACCCTAAGTCAAAGAGGGATGTCAAAACCCCAGAAGAGAGGCCTGCTAGCTAGCAATCAACGATTATCAGGGTAGGGAATCAATAGTTTAAAAAATCCAACTACATACCTAGGGCACCAAAGGCTGAAATGCACAGGACAAAAATCCAGTCGCACAATGCAACGATCTTGAACAATCGAAGGTAAAATAGGTCTCCCGAAGTCCTATTTTAAAGCTGCATCTCTGCAACCCTCTTGCAGCAGTAGTATGTCACGGGAGCGTCTCTGCAACCCTCTTGCAGTGGTACTAGGTCACGGGAGTGCGAACGTACGACGTTGTTCTGCAACTTGAGAAGATGGATCGTCCTGTGCCTTCACGAGAGGGGAATCGCATGAAGAATATCTCTAATAACCTTAGGAGGCAACGTCGGTTTGTGGATAAGCTTGGCTCGGAGGTGGGAGGAGGAGTAGAGGTGGACTACTCTCGTCGAAAGAAGCGTCAGTTTGTGGATAAGCTCAGAGGTGGGAGGAGGAGTAGAGGTGGACTGCTCTCGTCGAAGGCAGCTTCTTTCGAAATAGGGCAATCAATTTTTGATCAAGGGTGGGTGGGTTTTTTGAGTGGAAAATGGTTCATGAAATGATGAAACATGTTTGGGCCGTTTCGTCAAAACTGGTTTTTGAATCATAAATCAAAAAAAAAAATTCTATTTCTATTCCTAGAAATAAGTGAAACGAAATGGATTTGCCAAATGTTTTTGCTCCTATTTCTCCATTTTTTTAAACAGAAAGCCACAAAAACAGCTGAAACGAGCCCTTAGTGTGCCAACCTTTTGCCGTCCAAAAAAAAAATTAATAAAATAAAAAGCTGCTGGTAGCAATTGTGCTGTTGGATATTAATACGGACGAGATTCCAGCTCAGCATGGATGCCCTGATTCATTTCCCTTTCGTTTTAGGTGGGGACTTGGGAGGAAGTTTCGTTCTATCTTTCTATTTACTTTATAAATACCAACTTTGTAAGGAGAAATCTCGGCTCAAAGCACTCAGTCGATAAAGGAAGAATATTCTTGCAGGTTTCCTCTTCGGCTCTCTCTCTCTCTCTTCCCACCCTCTCCCTCTCCCTCTCCAAAAAGACAATGGTGAAGCGTCCCGTGAAGTACTCTGTGGTAATTTCTCTCTGATTCTTGTCTCCTTTCTCTCTCTGTGGGCTTTTTTAGATTTTGGTTTTTTAAGATGAAAAATGAATGAGTCGAACAGGTGGACGCCTTCACCGACACAGCGTTTAAGGGAAACCCCGCGGCGGTGTGTTTGTTGGAAGAAGGAGAAGAGAGGGATGAGAAGTGGATGCAAGCTGTTGCTGCGGAATTCAATATTTCGGAAACCAGTTTCTTGATTCCGATTTCCTCTACCGACTCGGACGCTAATGACCTTTCGAATGGCCATTCTGTCCCACGGTTCCACCTCCGCTGGTTTACTCCTGTCACTGAGGTTCGTTTTTTATATTTTTCGAATTTCTAAAGAGAAACTTGCAATTTTGCTTTCACTGAAGCTCTAAGAGCTAGAGGTTTCGGTATTCTTCAATTTGATTTTTTCTGTTTAATTAGAGCGGATCAGGTTCACGTGCGAGAACATTTTCGTGAACCTGATCTGTTTAATTGAAGTTGAGCTTGAGAAGTAGGTCTCTGTGTTTGGGAGCACGATGGCCTACATCAGCATTTCATGTCTCTATAATTTTTTTTTTCTAAAATAAGAGATAAAGATGTCTTTTCACTTGGAACGAGATGAGGGAAAAAAAAAAACGAAGGGTTATATCATATATGTCATGCACTCATGCCTAGCTCCTAGAGCTCTTTTATTTTTATATTTTATTCTAAAAAAAAAATGCTACTTGCTCACAACCCTTATGACATTGGATTGGGTGAAAAGTTTGCCCTGGCCATGTGGTGGATGCCTTCAAGCTCTCTTATTTCTCCACGTGCTGACATAATAATAGTCATATCGTTGGGAAGAGGGAAAGGAAAACCCCCAAAAAAGAGTCAACTTCGCTTCTTTCAAGAGCTAAATTGATAGGAGAGGTCTTTAGGCACACGGATTGAAACCTCAACCTGTCAAATGTGGGGTTAAAATCGTCTGCAATTTTAATTTCGTACAATTCTGTGCAATACCATCTTCAAACGATGATACGTGTATTGATACCAATACGATGGCCCAGATCTGGTACAATTCATAAAACATTAAATTAGTGAAGAAACATTTAAATCAGATCTGGACCATTTTATTGGTATCAATACACGTGTCACTCCCTGAAGGTGGTATTTCACGAAATTGTACGAGATCGAAATTACAGACAATTTTTTTCCGTCAAATGTGGCATAAAAGAGGACCTTTTATGTCTAAGGGGGGACCCAGACTAGGGAAGATATGAAGTAATACGGTGGCTTAGACCCTGGTTCCAACTCAATGCGATGATCCACCTCTCGCTTAGGTGGAAGTCTTTTCAACAACTAAGATTGCAAGACATCTTTAAACTCTTTAAAGACTTCTACTATTACAGTATAGTCTATAGCTCCTCATCCCCATCTAGCGCAGTCGTCATCCCTCTTTTGTTTTACTTATGTAAATTATATGTAAACTATCCACCAAACCGATTTATAATTCCTAGAAGCAACTTAGCAACTTATTTTCATATAAAAAAAAAAAAAAAAAACTAAACCTTCCCTTGAAAAAGGGAGGGGGGGGGACCAATTGAGAACTCAAAAATAAATCAAATTAAATATATAAATTTAACTAAGCTTTAAGTGTCCCTCAGTGTTCCCATGTGTGTCTCTCTTTTCCTCTAGGAAATGACATCCTTACCTTTTGTTTGAAGGAGAGAGAGAAAGATAAGGAGCACTAGCATAGGCTCTCCCAAATTGAAAACCGCTTTTAGTAGTTGATTTATGCGGAGACATTAGAGAGGGATCCACTTTTTGAGGATTAAGAGGGAATTTTTTTTATTTCATATAAATAAATTAAAAGAGAGAGAGAGCGCCGTAAACTCGGACGTCCTAAGTTCGACTCCTACTAGACACACCTTGGCCCGCTCACACAAGGGTGTTTGGTGCTCTTCACTGCTTTCAATGAAAGTTGAATGGTTCTCATTCAAACCCAGTATAACTTGGTCTATGCGGTTGTGGGGTCAGTATGGACCCGTAGGACTAGTCAGGCCGAAGGCCTGGATACCCATTGTTAACAAAAAAGAAAAAGATAGTATTTCTAGTGAATCAACCCCTACAACGTTTTGGACCTTTGGTGCACTGCATACAAATTGAAACTAATTGAATGAGGAAGGCCTTCCTCCCGACCATGCCCTAGGTTCACTAGTGACCATTGTATGGTACCAATGGATTCACATAATTCTGTTTTCATTTTTATGTATAGGTCAAGCTTTGCGGTCATGCAACATTGGCATCTGCCCATGTTCTTTTTACATCCAGGCTACCAAGAACAAATGTTATTGAGTTCATCACGCTATCTGGAGTTCTGATTGCTAGAAGGATTCCTATAGTAAGAAATGTGGATGCATCAGAGTTTTCAAGCGGTGAAGCAGAAGACCAATTCTCCATAGAATTAAACTTCCCTACATCCCCTGTGCTTGAGTGTGAATTTGAAGACATTCCATCACTTACTGAAACCCTCAATGGTGCTTCCGTCGTCAATATAAGTAAAACAGCTAAAGCTGGTGACGAAGACCTCATTGTACTCACTTTATCCCCTTTTTATTAGCTTGAATACAAGTATAGGAAAAAAGAACTCTGTCTGGGAACATGGTCTATGCTTTCTCTCTCCTTTCCATGTAAAAAAATATTCCTGCCTCTTTTCTGAGAGAGGAGAGAAATAGACAAAGAAAGTGTTGACGTAAATCTCAGACAGAGAACCATTTCCCATAAGAATATTTGACATTTGTACTAAATAAAAGAACTTGGTTGCATTTTCATAGGTTGAGCTCTTATCTGGAAAGACAGTTGCAGATTTACTACCACAGTTAGATGAAATACGAAAATTTCCTGGAAGAGGAGTCATTGTTACTGGGCCAGCTCCTAATGGATCAGGATTTGATTTTTTCAGTCGAGTTTTTTTCCCGAAATTGGGAATTAAGGAGGTAACTTCTTTGTTTCTTATCACCATAAAATGGACTTGTTTTGTTCGATCTTTTTGATAAGGAAGGGTGTCCCTGGGGTTGTCAATGGGCCAAAATGGGCTGGCTTTTTTAAAAACCTGATCCAAACCTAAAGTTTCTTAACTCAACTCAAGCCCTGCTCAGCCCTAGGTCGGACTGGGATTTCTTAGCCCAGGCCCAAAGTGTTGGGTTTAGCCCAACCCAGCCCAACCTTGATGAACCTTGATCGGGCCGTGCTTAATCCAATCCAGCCCAGCCTAGTACTATTGGTTACTTGGTTGCTTGATCTTGATGCATTGCATAGGCCAAAGACCAAAATTTTTGTACATATGTAGATTGTGAAAAATGAAAGACTTTTTTATAGATATTTTTCTATAAATATCTATATATAATTATTAATATATTTATATTATTATATACTTAATATAGGGTTGGGTTGGATTGGGTTGGGTTGAGGTCTCCTAGCCTCGGGCCTAAAATTCTCAACCTAGCCCAGGCTTTGTTCGGGCTCAAGGCAGGTGCAGGTTCGGGCTGACCGAGTTTTTTTGACACCCCTGGTATCCCTATATTCTTTGAAGTGAAAATATTCCCTATGCACACCTGGGCCTTGGCGTGGAGGTTTGCAGTGCTCAGTGGAGTACCTTCCTGAAGGTTGGTCACTTGATCAACTCCTCTCAAGTGCATTGGTACTTGGTTTGTACCAATTCCCTTGCTTTCCAAGAAGTGTGGTCTTGGGCCCCTGTTGACTCCGTGGGTTTGTTCTTGGCCCCTATGTAGGTCTATTATGTAATGGCCAATAGGCCCTTGAACTTGAACAAAAAAATACTAGTCGCTATCAGTCCCCACAAGCCGTTTCCATTCTGAAGAGGGTGGGAGCCTTAAGGAATAAACAAAGATGGTGCCAATACAATTGATTTGGCGAAAGGGATTCGTTGGTTCAACTCGCTCCACATGTTGCAAAGCATGTGTCCTTTTTTTTTTTTTTAAGAAAAAAGGTGCGCTCTATGGTACTGATTATATCTCCCATGCCAAAGCGGTCATATGACAACCAATATTTCTACGGGATCGAGTGAGTAGAATATGTTGACTCAAACCCATAATCTGCCAACCCAAATTGTGATGAGGCAAAGGCTTCCTTCCACCATGCTACCAACCCCATTGGCATTTTTAAACCCTCTATAACCAATATATTTGCCTAAATTACTCCTAATTTGCAAATAAATTCCAATGTTGGACCATAATGATTGTTCCAAAGATTTCAGAGCAAAAAAAAAAATGTTTTGAACGTAATTTTATACTCCTAATATCCTTAATGGGTTTGGCTCATTTGAAATAGCTTCCATTTGTCCTTTAGGATCCTGTTTGTGGGAGCATGCATTGTGCCTTAGTGCCCTATTGGAGCAAAAAGCTGGGAAAATGTGATCTTGTTGCATACCAGGTATCCTCTTTCACTCCTTTGTTCTATCACTGACACAGACATTCATTGGATTTCTCAATAATACAATTTATTTGTATCAGGCATCTCGAAGGGGTGGAGTACTAGAATTACATTTAGATGAGGCAAACCAGAGAGTACTGATTCGAGGCAAAGCTGTTGCTGTCATGGAAGGTTCCCTATTAGCCTAGCTTGGGAAATAACTTCCTCTTCCTATGCAAATTGTACCGGTATTTTGCAAGTATAAAATATGTTATCTATTCTTCTGTTCTGAAGATCTCACATGTAGGACTTCCTTCCAATTTTGTAATTTCAGCTCTACCTATATTTAATTCACGTATGGCTATTATGAGACAACCTTGAAACAACATAGTTTTAACGTAAAATAGATATTTATCAAAAACATAAAAATATTTTTGATAGAAAATAGATGAATATTTATTGAAATAGAGAAAATTTTGAGTCCGAATCCTTTCTAACGCGTTCAGCATCCCAACACACATTGGACGGTTGAGAGGACCTAGGAATGCAACCCAGGTCAGCCCAATGCATGTTGGGGTGTTGGAGAGGATCCTGATGTACAAATTTTATACCACTTTCCCAGAAAATATATCACCACCAAGAATCTCATTTCAAGGAGAAGCTAGTAATGTCACATTTGTAAAAGGGGTAGAGTTAAGCTCATTAAAGATCAAGATCGAGTGAAATCAAATGGAATAGAAATTATGGAATAGTAAGAATTTCTGTTCCGTTTGATTTTTATTTCATTGAAATAGGATATAAAAATCAAATCAAACACTTTCAAAAATAAAAATCACTCTAATCGGGCCTTAGCTTTCTTTTCCTAAAATTTTTATGTGAAATGTATCATTACTAAAAAAAATTTAAGTTGTTATGAGGTAATGAGTAACAAAATTTCCTTTTTTAGGATTGCAAATTTTCAATTTCCTTCCTCTTAATTTCTCTTGCAACCAAAGGTACTCTTATGCTTGGACGTTAAGAAAGAATAATAATAATAATATTAAGACAAAAAGAATGGTGACAAAAATGATTAATTTATGGCAATGAAAAGACCGCCTTAACCCCTTGAGAAGGTGAAAATGCCCAACTATTGATTCTTCTAGGTGTGCAGTGTGCTCCTTTTGTTCCATTCTGGCGCAAGAGTCATGTTCACGGATAGAGAACTCATCCCATTACTTATAAATGAATGTTCCCCAATTGTGTGATGCCCCCACCCCTGCGAAACCTAAAAAACCAACTAGCATGAGAACCATGTATGCTTGCGTTTTCCCACACCTAGACACATGAGGAGGATTGTCACGGGCATCTTTTCATAGCCTGCCCCCATGTGCCTAGTCGTAGAGAACGAAAGCGGACAGTGTTTTTTTTTGTTGATGCCTATGTGTGCACTGCAAAATTATCCTCTGCAGTGAGTGCGGTCATACGGTGAACATCAGATGGTAGAGATGACCTCAGGGTGCGTGCCCGGATGGTCTCAGCCATCCGATGCTCACCGCTCGACCGCTCTCACTGCAGAGGATAATCACTTCGTGCACACCTGGTTGCCCACACTCGATGGTGCAGGGGCCGCGCGACTAGCACTTGGTCGTTACATAAAGAATCTTGTAGTCTCCTCGGATTTGGCTCTTCTATGGAGCGCGGGGTAAGCCACACATCTTCTGGCACGGCCCATCTAGTCGACACGTGTTGAAGAGACGATCGGGTGGCCAAGAAGGATGATGACGCAGAGAGAGAAAGGTACATGCAAAACACTAGGCGAGATTTTCCGTCTTCTCCCCCACCACCACGGCCGACCTTCACGACCCTGCATGCGTCTCCTTCTCTTACTACTTGCTCAACTTCAAGGGGCTTCCTCACTTGCCATGCTTAGTGCATCACTCACAAGCTCTAGAACTCTCATAGCCCCCTTGCCCTCGCCCTGCATTCTCATATCGCTGACGTCTTTGCCATCGACATTCACTCGGTAGCCAAGATTGGAAAGGGGATTCTGCTCGATCATGCCACTGGGGTTGTCGTCGGAGAGGCCGCAGTGATTGGAAATAATGTGTCCATTTCAGGGGATCGACACCCCAAGATCGGTGATGTGGTCCTGATTGGAGCTGGAGAGCCGATTTTGGGGAATGTGAAGATCGGAGAAGGAGCAAAGATTGGGGTGAGAGCAGTGGTTCTGATCGATGCACCATCGAAGACTACGGTCATGGGACATCCGGCCAGACTTGTGGGAGGGAAGGAGAAGCCTTCGAAGCTCGAAGACTGATAAGAACATGGTAGAAAGAGGAAGGAAAAATACGAAAAAGAAAGAAAATAGGGAGTTGAGCATATTAGGATGTTCCCTAACCTCGTCCTAAAAGAGAGAATATTCCTCTAGAGATTACTTGTCCAGCTTTTATTACATAATAATTCCTATTATATAGGATAGGATAACCGGTTATACCTTACAATCCACACTCTCAACGTTTTCATTATAACCTCTCTCCACTACTCCACCCTATAACCCCTTCTATAACTTTTCTCTTAATTACGAACTTATCGTAATAACTAACAATTCCACCTATAATAGTAATAATTATAATAATAATTGGGAATTGAAAAGTTTTAGGTACGTAACAATCCTTCCCCTTCAAATTGTCTTTGTCCTCAAGGACAATGAAGTAAAGTCATATAATTGTCCACTGGGATCTCATATCTTCACAGGAAAAATCACAATTAAAACGGTAATCTCATGGTATACGAATCTAGTTGTAGAAGCAGGCATCTCATTGAAGGAAGTGGTGAATAATACTTCCCTCTTCTTCTCCTCCTCCTCCTTTTTCGTCTTCTTTGGCTTCTTCTTTTTCATCTTCTTCTTCTTCACTTTCTTCTTCATGGTCTTCTTCTTTTTTGTGGTTTTCTTCTATTTCTTCATTTTTTTTTCCTTCTCTTCCTCCTTTGTTGGTTGCTCTAGATACACGAGACGGTGGCCACGGGCAATAACTCAATCTTTTTCAAGATTGTTTTCAACAATTCCAGAATTCTCAATTGAGAATCTCAATTTGGTTGAAAATTTGATCCATGAAGAACCGGCTCTGATACTAGATGATAAGAACACGGTAGAAAGAGGGAAAAAAAAAAAAAAATTGGAAAAAGAGAGAAAATAGGGAGTTGGGCGTATTAGGAGGTCGCCTAACCTTACCCTCAAAGAGAGAAAACATTAGAAAATAGGAGTTTTAATTTACTTATCTACCTTCTATTATATAATAATTCCTATTATATAAGATAGGATAACCGGTTACACCTTACAATCCACACTCTCCACGTTTTCTTTATAACCTCTTTTCACTACTTCACCCCATAACCCCTCGTATAACTTTTCCCTTAATTACTAACTTACCATAATAACTAACAATTCCTTAATTACTAACTTACCATAATAATTAACAATTCCACCTATAATAGCAATAATTATAATAATAATTGAAAAGTTTTAGGTACGTAACAAAGACATTCCTGAGGAGTCCACGGATCATACTTGCTTCGTCTATGAGTGGATTGATTTAAAAATCTGATCATCCAAAATTAAAGAACAACAGAAAGTCCAAAAATAAAACAACATAAATGATGTGTTGTCATCTATCATTTATGTATGAATTTAACTCATGGATTAATTCATTTTTTCATAGTCTAAATTTCCCTTTTCAATCTTGGCAGCCGTTTGAATGTCAACGGCAAAGACATTGGCGATGCGAGAATGGAGGGTGAGGGTGAGGGTGGGGGGATTGGTTCCAAGGCTTGTGAGCAACGCTCTAAGCCTTCCTTCTAGTTGAGGAGGCAGTGAGAGAAAGAGACGCATGGAGGGTTGCGGAGATAGGCAGCGCGGAGGTCGGCAATGGTGGTTGGGAAGAAGACAAAAATCTTGCTTAGTGCTGTCCCTTTCTGCGGCATCATCCTTCTTGGCTACCCAATCGTCTCTTCAACACGTGTCGGTTAGATGGGCCGTGCCAGAAGATGTATGGCACACCCCGCGCCATAGAAGAGCCAAATCCTCCTTCCTCACCTCTTCGGTTCTCTCTCTCTCTTCCTCTCAGAAAAGAAAATGGTGAAGCGTCCCGTGAAGTACTGTGTGGTAATTTCTCTCTTTTTCTCTTTGATTCTTGTCCTCTCCGTCTCTCTCTCTCTCTCTCTCTCTCTCTCTCTGGGCTTTGAGAGTTTGACTGACTCGAACAGGTGGATGCGTTCACTGACACGGCGTTTAAGGGAAACCCAGCGGCAGTGTGTTTGTTGGAAGAAGAAGAAGAAGAAGGGCGAGATAAGAAGTGGATGCAAGCTGTTGCCGCCGAATTCAACCTTTCGGAAACTTGTTTCTTGATTCCGATTTCCTCTACCGAGTCTGACGCTAATGACCTTTCGAATGACCATTCTGTCTCGCGGTTCCACCTCCGCTGGTTTACTACTGTAGCTGAGGTTCGTTTTATGATCTTCTATCATCTATGGCCTCTGTTCATCACTTTATCTTTATTCCCCCTCTCACTCTAGCCCGGCAGGGAGAGAAAAAAATAATAATAACATTCGACTTAGTCTAGTGATACCAAACTTGAGATTCTCCGTATTATCTTTGTTAGGATTTCTAAGAGAAAACGCAAACTTAGAGAGAGAGAGAGAGAGAGAGAGGTATCCTTGAATTTCTTTTTTTTGTTTGATTAAAGATTTGTTAAAACTGGTTTATAGTGGAAGTTTAAGTCGCTAAGTTGTTTTTCAGGTATTACAAATCGGTTGGTGGGTCTTCTACATATATAATTTACATATAAAGTATATGCGAAGGTAGTGAATTCGTATGGTTGAGTCATGATTCATGACTCATGGAGTGTGTGGTTTTGTGGGGTCTTTTCTAATAGTGTTGCTATCATAGGGCTGTTCTTCCTAATCCATGACTAAAGAAGCCTCCACCTTTTTAAAAATTTTTCTGGGGGGAGGTGGAGAAGGGTTAATTTTCCTCATTTCGATTTACCTCCTCTTTTTAGTCATGTGGATGATTTTCATGTAAGTGATTGCTGTTGTAAATTAGATCTAGGAAGCAGTAATATCTAGTTGTTGGCCACCATTATCACCTACCAGTACCTAATATTACTTCTCTTAATTGAATTGTGAAGAACTACATGGCTTGTGTGCAGTTTTAATTATGAAGGAAACTTCTCTATTAGTTGGTAAAATTCTGGTTTGTTCGGTAAATTCACTAGACTAGATCTCTCATGGTAGACAAACAATACTATGTTTTGCATTGGGCACGTTCATTTGATTGGACGGGCTAACATAGGCAGTCCTGCTATACTAGAAAGGAACTGGTCCATTGAACACATCTGGTATGGAGTTGATATATGCAGAGCTATTAGAGTGGGATCCACTTTTTGGAGATTATGAGTCCAAGCAATGACAAGATTTTTTCATGTGGAACAACCCCTGCAAAGTTATTTTGTTTGCCTTCCCATAGTTCATGATGCCTAAGGTAGCACGGAGGAACAGTCAACCCAGAGAGAAGCGTTTTGAACCTTTGGTGCACTATATATAAATCGGAACTAATTGAATGATGACTCCCTCCCTCCCTACCATGCCTCATGTTCACTATTTACCATTGTATGGTACCTATGGGTTCTGTTAAATTTCATACATTGCCTAGTTGTCAATAGATCAATTATTTTCACACCTGTTGATAAATAAAACTCCCACATAATTTGGTCTTCATTTTTATCTATAGGTCAAGCTTTGTGGTCATGCAACCTTGGCATCTGCACATGTTCTCTTTGCATCCAGGCTAGCAAGAACAAATGTTATCGAGTTTGTCACACTATCTGGAGTTCTGATTGCTAAAAGGGTTCCTACACTAACAAATGTGGATGCATCAAAGTTCTCAGATGGCAAACTAGAAGAGCACTTCTCTATAGAATTAGACTTCCCTGCAATTCCTGTGCTCGAGTGTGAATCTACAGATATTCCATCACTTCCTGGAACCCTGAATGGTGCTTCCATAGTCAATATAAGTAAAACAGCTGCAGCCGATGATGGTGACCTCATTGTAATTATTTTATCCCATTCATTTATAATGACACTTGATAATGGATATATGAGGTTGCATCATTTGTGTAGGTTTGAATCAGTATGCTACAGGAGTATGCATGGAACATCTATAGTAGCCCATTTCTGGTGGGCTTTATCTTGGTGACAACTTGGATACTTTCATTTCAAGAATCGATAGTGTTGGAAGCATCTGCTTTTCTTAATCCTTGTCCATCTCCTGTTTCGTGCTTAATGCTTGTAGCATTGCCTGTAATTTGATATTATGGCTGTCCCAGGTTGTACCATTGGACAAGAATTAAATGTATACCCACTTCAGGCACCAGATGTTTGTCAGAAACTTGGCGGATGCCTTCTTCTTATTAGCTTGAATTTAAGAATCTTTGGCATTTTTACTCAAAGAGGAACTTGGTTGCATTTTTCTTAGGTCGAGCTCTCATCTGGAAAGACAGTTGCAGATTTACGACCACAATTAGATGAGATACGAAAATGTCCGGGAATAGGGGTCATTATTACTGGGCCTGCTCCCGATGGATCTGGATTTGATATCTTCACTCGCTATTTTTGTCCAAAGTTGAAAATTAATGAGGTAACTTCTTTGTTACTTATGACCATAAAATGGACTTGTTTTGTTAGTTGAGCTTTCACAAGTGTGAAAGATGTTAATATCAGGCTGAACAGAATAGAAAACACCCTATATCGATCTCAAGTTTCAAGACTTTAAAAAAATCCTACTCGAAGTAGGACTTCATGAATAAACCAATAGAATTGAGAACTGGAAACAGATTATGAAAGGATTATGAAATCAGAATTTAGATAGGCAACCTATATCACTTTCAAAGTAGCTATCCTAGTGAGGGTTGGATTGATGAAATGCAGGAACCAAATCTGGACATCCAACTATCTTCTCTAGGCACAGGCAATTAAGAGTTTATATCACTGCCAAGCAGAAAATGGATTATTTGACTAAGCCACCACCTACTATGACTGCTACTAAGTATCCTATATGGACAGCGGACAATGTTACAATACTTTGTTGGTTGTGGAATAGTATGGAGCCTTCTGTGGTTGCCATTGTCATGTTTCATACCACAGCCAAGGGTATCTGGGATGCTCCCAAAGCGAGTTTCCCTCGAGACAAAAACATGTATAGGGTATTTGATTTATGGGAGAGGGATAGGTATGCCGCCGATATCAAGTATGCTAGCGGATAGCACCAATAGGAACACATGATGGAGTATCATTCAGGAAGGATATGGGGGTCATTTCAGAAAAAGGGAAGAGAGAGATAGACACAATGGGTGCTAGCATACTTGATATCGGCGGCATACCCAACATTTTCCCTTGATTTATATGAGAAGTTTTTCTCCTTCCAGAAGAATGATTATTCTGTTGGCTTACTACTACAGTTCTTTAAGGGGCATGTGGGAGGAACTCAACGTATATCAACCTGTCTCTACTAATATTGAAGTTCTAAAGTCTCAACGTGTTGAATTCTTAGTTTCTAATTTTTTTTATTTTTTTTTTGGTTTAGACTCTAATCTTCAACCCGTCAAAATCCAAAGACTTGCAGGAAAAATGATACCATCCATGAATGAGGGTTTCCGTTGGATTAAATCTATTGTTTCTCTCCATCCTTCACCAAATCCGAATCAGCCTACTCTAATTTTTTTAACATAATCTTAGACTCTTAATATCTTTAAGGGGTCTGGATCATTTGAAATGGCTTCCATTTGTCTTTCAGGATCCTGTCACTGGAAGCATACATTGTGCCTTAATGCCCTATTGGAGCAAAAAGCTGGGAAAATGTGATCTTGTTGCATACCAGGTACCCTTCTTCACTCCCTCTTTCTATTACTGACACAAACACATTCATTGGATTTCTCAATAAGACAATTTATTTGGATTAGGCATCTCCAAGGGGTGGAGTATTGGAATTGCATTTAGATGAGGCAACCCAGAGAGTACTGATTCGAGGCAAAGCTGTTGCTGTCATGGAAGGTTCCCTATTAGCTTAGCTTAGGAAATAACTTCTTCTTCCTCTGTTTTTGGGTCAAAACTTCCTCTTTCTTGGAGTTATATATAAATTGTACCAGTATTTTGGAATTTTAAAAGAGTATGTTTTCTGTTTTTATGTTCCCTTAAAATACTTGTATTTGCATTGAATGAATAAAAAGTGTAACCCAGTGCATGAGGCTCCCGTTACTGCAGGGTCTGGGAGGGGCAAGTGTAATGCTATTGGCTTCTCTCTTTTATTAATCTTCTAAGTGATCCATAAAGTGCATTCATGTCTTTCAATTAGTAAGCATTAATTTAAAGAGAGGGAACAACAGTGAAGGAAGCATATACCCATGTACTTTTATCAATTTAGGTGAATTTCCCAAAATTTTACATAATTGCCGCCATGCGTGATCTGTGCTTTCCATTGCATTTATTTTATCTTTCTGGAAAGAAAAAGACCATTCTGATAACTGATAAGGTTTGGACCTTGACCTTTTGAGAATCCACGTAAATAAACAGCCCCACCAGAAAATCCTACAGTAAGAAAAGCCACCAAATCACCGTACCCTTATCCACTTCATCACACAAAAAATAGCAATCCAATGCACGAAACTCCCACTACTACAAGTTCTGGGAGGGGCAAATGTACACAGCTTTACCCCTTGCTTCGCAGAAGAAGGTGTTTCCAAGTTTCTAACCTGTGACTAACATCACACACTTTCCCCCAAAATGTCCATTGTGCTCTGCCCAAAGTATCTCTCTCTCTCTCTGTACAAAACACTCAAAACAAGTTTATAATTTTGTAGGCTGAGAACTCACCAACTTCTCTTTCTAGTCACTAATAGCTCCCTGTTCATCATCACCCTTCTTCGTAGCCATCCTCTCAGAAAATCTTCTTTAAAGGAGAAATGGTATCACCTCTGCAAAAGGTTTCAACTTGAAATATCCATTCTTGTTCATAAAGTGGTAGTTATTTATTCTCCATGGAACATAACTTGGTACTTTTAGCCACCAGCAATTAAACTAAGCAAGAACGAACCTTGAAGAATTGCTTTTGAAAAAAAAAACCCATTCTCTTGCATTTTCATTTTCCCCTCCTATCTAAATTTTCTGTTTTACACAGTGTTCCACCTTTGAATTTTGACTGTTTTGCAATTAGCTTGTGTCAATCTCGTTTCATGGTGATTAACCAAACTGATTTGGGTCTGGGTTGGTGTTGTAAACACCTAGAGGAAGCAAAAGTGTTGCTTTTCAATATGATCTTGACGTGGAGAAGTGTTCTTTCGGTGGTCAAGGAGACCTGACTACCAAAGGAACCAAGCATTTATAACGTCATTCGACTGTTTTTTAGGTAACATCTTTCTTTGTAATAAACGAAAATAACGTTTCCAAAAATTATGAAGAGTCATTCATTTTTACCAACATAGGAGCCAATGGAAACATGAGGCTAAGGCTTCCAACAAAGGGAGGTAGGATGGTAATTTTGCTACCCATATGTTTGGCGTCTAAGATTGAATAGCAGTCTTTTCTCTTTTTGTGAGTTTTACTTGGTGTAACTACAAATGGTTAGGCCGAATTTGACACCAAAGCAACTTTGCCTTTTCCTTCAAACCTCATACAATGGGGTTCATGGTATATTATAAAACAAAAAATTAAATGAAAAAAAATTCATGGGGATGTCTATTTTCTATTTTCGTACTTTGAATTCCTCCCAATTTTAAGTTTAATATTATTAATTTAAATTTGGATTTGACTAGAAGATATTTCTCAAAGGAAACATAATTTTATCTTAATAGTTAATACCTGAGGTAATTTGGTTGGAATTTAGATTTGGTGAAAATTTTAGAATTTGGGAAAGTTTAGAAAATGGAGGTGGACAAGAAATGCTCAAAAATCAGAGGAACAGTTAGCTTCTCCATGATGTCTGCAGTTGAGTTCCAGTTCTATCTAATAGATAACTTATCTTGCAGCTCTGTAATGGAAACTTTTCTCCCCCTCGAATCTTACTTTCTAGTAAAACAAAACTGGGTAAGTGGTTTGTATACGTTACATAGTTTGACATTCTCAATTGAGCTGAAGTCTTACCCTTGGATGAGGAAACCGTCATGAATCCTCCCTAAATTCGTCAAACCCAATTTCTATCCGACTCTACCACACAATCTTCCGCAGTTCATCAACCAATCAAATTCATATTCTATTCTCTCTCTCTTTCTCTCTGCGCGTTTTCTTAAGGTGTAAAGATTTTCCCTCCTCGCTACTGAATTGGTAAGGCGAAACCCAGAAGACCAGAACCCAGAAGATGGGCATCGCCTTTAGCATGATAAGAAGAAGAAGAAGAAGAAGAAGGAACAACGATCCCTCTTACAATTCTTCTCCTTCTCAACTCTTATATATTTCGCCCGATACTTCTTACCTGTCTGCTCCTCCTCCGTCTTCAGGCTACCCTCCACCTCCTCTTCCGCCGAATTTTTTTTCATTTCCACCTCAGAATTCTTACCCTGCACCTTCTCCTCCTTCTCGTTCGCCTTACTACCAGTCTGCGGGTGGATATAATGACAGCGGATATGCTAATCATGTTGATGACTCGACTACCGTGAGGACTTCTTCTCAACCTTCACAGACTCCGCATCCTTCTGTTGGTCATCTGAATGCTAAAAAGGTAAAGAACGATATCAATGTGCGTAAAGATACGATAAAGCTTGAAGTCGATGAGATGGACCCGGACTGCCACTTGGTTTCCTTTACTTTCGATGCTATGGTGGATGGCAGGTATGAGAAATTCATGAATTGCTTAATTGTTTAGTGTTTGACTTGGTGTTATTTATTTATTTATTTTTTTTTGATTATGGATGGTTTTGAATCACGGGTGTTGATGACCACCCTCTCAATTCACTGTGGATATAAATTCTTTGTGAGTTTAAGTTCGAGGAATTGTTGATTGAGAATTTGAGAAGAGTTTTCTCCTTTGATAAAGGTTTGAAAATTGAAGCTTGGAAACTCTTTCCTGTGAACTGCTAAAAAAAATTAGGCCAAAACATAGATTAGTAACTTGAATGAATTAACTGATTTTTTTTTTCTTGTTTGGGGGTGGGGGGGTGTGGAGGGAGAAGAGGAGTTTGATGGTTGCATTTGATATTTAATCAAGTAATGAATACGGATAAGTTGTTGATAACCAGAGTGAAGGTCCTGAAATACTAGGGATTTTGCATATGTTTTAGTTTCAGATTGTTTATTATCACAACCACACCTGTCCCAAACTTGAGACATGGAAAGAGCAATGTGCAGCAAGAGAAAACTCGGCCAGAGTCGGTCACCAGAAGGTGGAAAGGACTACTTGCATTTGCAGCAAAGTAAGTGATGTAATATGTGGGCAGCTGTGGATGTTAGCTGCGGAGCTTGATTGAGTTTCATGACCTGATCTGAAGTACTTGACAGGCTTCCATTATTCTTCAGGTTTCCAGCGTTTTAGTTAGGTTCTAACACAATACCAGCTAGTGGGCAGGCCTATTTGTTTAGCTGGACAGAGATCCGTGTTCTGGATGTTGCTGGTGTTTGGAGTTTCTTAATCCTATTACAATTAAGAAGTTTCTATCAATGTTTGTTTTATTTCTCACTGTCCTGATCACCAAATATCTCAAAGAATCAGAAATTTGCATTCTGGATAGATTGTCATTTGCAAGGGGGCTGAATGATGGATCAACCAGCCAAAGAAGTTCTCTATGAGCTTTGGTTACAATAATTAGGTGGATATTTAGTGAAGAGGTGGAGTTTGTTTGCAGGGTGGTCAAGTGTGCCATTGTTTGTAGAGAGGCAGTGCACTATGTTGCATGTGGGAGCCTTGGGAAACATAAAATCCGGAAACATTATTGCTTTCACCATTATGGCAGCATTGGGAATGATAAAATGCAGAAGCTCTTTAAGTAAAATGCGGAAACATTTTGACAAACAGATTTTAGTGGCTTTAGTTTGTTAGGTTCTCTTGTAGTTAATGGACTTTGGAGTCTGGCTTTTGTTGCTGATCTGAGAATATGTTGTCTATTTCTTCAGATGCAACCCATTTATGGGTTGGTGGTTGTAGACCCCCCATAAATGGTGGTGAAAGAAACTTGAAGTAGCTAATGGCTGATAGGAGGACTAAATAAAATTTTGGTGACAATTTGTTGTGTAGGACTGTCCATTGAATATATGTTTGTCTTCTAAAATGCAAATGATATTTTTGGACAATCTTTTGAGGTGTTGGAATGGCAAGTTAGGCAGACTTATGGGCTTTACTGCAAGGCTTATTAATTTATGTTGCCACTTATCTGATCCTCTTAACGATAGAGCAACGCTCTGTGGGCTTTACTATAATTCACACACTTTTGTCGTAGTTACAAACTATGATTGTGTAACTAAAACACTTCCCAATTGTAGTAACTACATTTTACTCTTTTTTTTTTTTTTTTTTTTTTTTTTTTGAGGAAATTACACGCCCCTCCCTTTTGCTTTGCCTTAATATCAATCGCCTCCCCTCTACTTTGAAACCTATCAGCACTCTCCCCTGAGTTTCCAAGATGTTTACTTCCGTCCCATTGTTCCTTAGCAATGTTAGATGGTGAAATAAAAAGACAAATTTACCCTTATCATACATAAAACCCCAAATCTAAAAGGTCAATAATACCCTCATCATCTTTACTCCCCAAAAGTAGCCTATTCGATCAAATTTAGGGATTAGGAAAGAACTGTGGATGGTGACCTGAGTGAGGCAGCGGCGACTGAGGCAGTGGCAACTTGAGTGAGGCAGCATCAACTGACCAAACACAACGGTGACTGAGGCAGCCGCAAACGTAATTGCATATCTTACACTCAAGGATTGATGCATGTTACTCATTAGAATTCAAAATTTGCAGTCATGAAGATAAATCTATGCGATCTATAATTACTTGCCCAAACTCCCAAGTCTTTACACATAAAACAGAGCTACCACCTCTGCCGAGAAACAATGGCCTTACAAAATCTAATCTTTCTCTTCTTTTCTATTTTATTCTCATCGCCCAGTTTCCTTCTTCCATAGCTCAAAATGTGGTTAAAGCCACTTACTGGTTCCACTGATAGAGAGATTTCAGCCTCTGACATCAACTCTACTGTGTTCACTCACATCCTCTATGCTCTTACCGATGTCAACTCTCAAACTTACGAGGTCACCATCTCCAGCAACAACCATAATTCCTTCTCCACTTTTACCAGCACAGTTCAACAAAAGAGCCCATCAGTCAAGACCCTCTCATCAATCGGTGGAAGAAACTCAAAAGCCAGCGGTTTTGCTGCCATTGCAAGACAGGCTTCTTCACGGAAGAACTTTATTGATTCCTCCATAAGCATAGCCCGATCCTATGGATTCTAAGGCATAGTTTTTAAGGCGCTGGGCGCTGATGCGGTCCATGTGTGGTAAGGCAGCCCACTGACTTATGGGAAGTGCATAAGGCGACCGCCTTAGACGCTAAGGCGCTATAAGGCGCGAAAGGCGACGCCTTATACCTGAGGCGGTCGCCTTATATGTTCACTATTTTTAAAGTAAAATTTAAAATTGTTTTGATGAAGATTCCAAATTACATTTTCTCATTGGCAAGTGTATAAGTTTTGATGCACATGTGATGCATTGGATCGAATTTTTTTTTTTTTAAAACACATTATCACATCCGCAGGAGTGACAATTGAATGCTTCTTGTCATATATTTTTTTTATTCACGTATATCTTCAATCTATCATAATTACTGGAAACATTTGAAAATAGGTTACTGTGAATTAGAACTTTATAACACCATACGTCGGAATATGCTATCGCGCAATGCAAGAGTTGACACACCTTACCTTATCCGGACCAGATCATCGGTTACTATTTTTTTTTTTTAAACAAATTTTAAAATTGCTTGATGAAGATTCCAAATTACATATTCTAATTGGGAGGTGTATAAGGTCTGATGCACATGTGATGCATTGGATCATTTTTTTTTTTAAACAAATTTTAAAATTGCTTGATGAAGATTCCAAATTACATATTCTCATTGGGAGGTGTGTAAGGTCTGATGCACATGTGATGCAGTGGATCAAATTTTTTTTTTTAAACAAATTTTAAAATTGCTTGATGAAGATTCCAAATTACATATTCTCATTGGGAGGTGTATAAGGTCTGATGCACATGTGATGCATTGGATCAATTTTTCTTTTTAAAACAAATTTTAAAATTGCTTGATGAAGATTCCAAATTACATATTCTCATTGGGAGGTGTATAATGTTTGATGCACATGTGATGCATTGGATTAAAAATCATATAAAAAATAAAAACCCTTACCATAAAAAAAAAATAAAACCAAAATCAGTAAAATCGCGCCTCTCATTCTCTCTCAGTTTGCGACTCTGCCCTCTAAATCGCAAACCCCAAACGTCCGATGGTGAGCCTCCTTCGATCCTTCTTCGGCGACTTCTCCTTCTCCTCAGACAGTCTTCGGAGACCTCCGGCGACCTCCGACGAAGTGCTTTCATCTCTCTCAGTCTCCGCCCCAAATCGCAAAACCCCAAACTAACCGACGGTGAGCCGCGGCAGCCGCCTCCTTTGATTCTTCTCCGGCGGCTTCTCCTTCTCCTCCGACAGCCTTCGGCGACATCCAGCGACCTCCAACGGAGTGTCCTTCCACATCTCCAGATATGTTTTAGTTTATATTTTTAATTTCTAATTTGTGCGATTTTTCTTTCTCTTTTCTTCTTTCTTCTCCCTGCTTCTTCGTTCTTTCATATTGATCATATACCATACGGTGACTGTATCAGACAGGTTCGGTGTCTCACTGAGACTTCGTAGTTTGTATGATTAGTTTTTTTTTTCTCTTTTCTTCTTTCTTCTCCCTGCTTCTTCCTTCTTCTTTCATATTGATCATACACCATACGGTGACTGTATCAGACAGGTTCGGTGTCTCACTGAGACTTCGTAGTTCGTATGATTTTTTTTTTCTCTTTTCTTCTTTCTTCTCCCTGCTTCTTCCTTCTTCTTTCATATTGATCATACACCATACGGTGATTGTAAAGACTCGTTCGGTGTCTCACTGAGACTTTGTAGTACGTATGATTAGTTTTTTTTTTTTCCTACGGTGACTGTAAAGACTTGTCTGGTTGATCAGTGCAGTTTTTTTTTTTTTAATAACATTAGGGCTTAACGTATTTATTAAAATAATTTTGGAGAAATTAGAAGAAAAAACTTAGTTATGTAAAGAAAATCTCACAGAAAGGCTATCTGAATTTGAGCTTATGAATGAGCAGCACAAGTTTTGACTCCACATTTGACTCCAATTTATATAGATTGCGTTAATCTGAGCACTACTAATATTTTTCCTGGAGTATTTTTTTCTTTTTCTTATTTTGATTTTCCCATATCTCTTTAATGGAGGCATTTGCTTTTATTACCTTATTACCTAATAGGCTAATATTATAGTAGTAATATTCCCTTTTATTACCTTTTTCTTATTCTGATTACCTTTTCACATTACAGCCTTAGACAAAGAGACAAGTTGAATCCACTTATCTATAGAAACAATTGGTGGTAGCAGTGGGGGTGAAAATACAAGTACTGCTGTATATTTTACATGTATATTTTCTTTATATTTTATGTCTTCTTTTCTTTATATTTATAATTTTGTTTCATAATTATGTATTTATATTATATGTTAATATGATTGATGATTGATGATTGAATATTGATGATTGATGATTGATGAAGATGAACTTAGCTTATTCACTTTATTGATTTGTTTTCTTGATGAATATCTTACATTGGTATGAATATAAACCTTTAATATTTATTTAGCATATGGGTAATAGGATTCAACTAGGATTTGAGCCAAATAGATTGATTTTATAAAAAAAATTACACAAGAACGCTTTAGTCAATAAGGCGACGCTTTATGCCTGCCTTATTGCTAAGGCGCTCCGAAAGGCCCTCAAACGCCTCCGTCACCTTACCGCCTTAAAAACTATGTTCTAAGGTCTCGACCTCTATTGGGAACAGCCCCAAAATGATTTGGAGATGTCTAACCTGGGTTTGCTCCTAGACGAGTGGAGAACCACCATGAACAACAAGTCGAGTAACTCGCCCCTTCTGTTGACCGTTGGCGTTTTCTACTCCTCAAACTATTACTCAGTGAGTTTCCCAGTTGACTCAATCGGAAATAACTTGGATTGGATCAACATTATTGCTTACGATTATTACACGCCAGCTTCGTATTCTTTGCCAAACGTAACTGGTACCAAAGATTAAACTTCATTAAACTTTAACGAAAATCGGAACTAGGTACAAAGATCAGTGGTTACACACTCCAATCAAAGACAAAATTGAGTGAAGCAAACGATTCAGCAAACCTAGTTTAGATCGAACAGAAACAGCCTCTTCGAACCCTCCTCTTGTTCAGCTCGAACTTCAGCTTCAAGTTCATACTAATCTTCCTTCTTCTCTCCTCTGATTTCAGATGAGGCGCAAGAACAACAGCTCTCTCTCTCGAACCCTCATCTCCTTCACATCGATCGATTGAGGAAGGGTTTCTCTTGCTTCACAAATCCAAAAACATAAGGGGAGGGTGTTTTAGGAATCTTATAAAATATAAGGGTAATATGGGTAATAGAATGTTAGTGTTAGGCTGATGTCATCACTTAATAGTGTTAACTCACGTTTAGGTGATGGAAGTAAGCATCTTGGAAGCTCAGGGGAGAGTGCTGATAGGTTTCAAAGTAGAGGGGAGGTGATTGATATTAAGGCAAAGCACAGGGGAGGGGAGTGTAATTTCCTCCTTTTTTTTTTCTATCAAATTAATTGGGTTTTGAATGGGGAAATAAATAATCCACTTGAAAAGTTTAATTGCCATATTTGATAAGACTTCAGGTTGGTTACACCACCATCATCACAAAAGTTTCCATCTTCTTATTAAATTAGTTCCAGTTCCTTTCACTTTCCTTTTCTTGCAACCAGTAGGAGCCAACAGGAATTAAAGACTGGGATGTTAGCATACGTGATTGACGTTGAATTTTGTTCTGATAGGGTTTTTACCTGTTAAACTTTTCTCTTAATTGAGGGTGGACCTGGTGCAACAACAGTAAGGTTGCTCCATTGTGACCAAGTGGTCACAGGTTCGAGCTAGGAAACAGCATCTCTGCAAAGTGGCGGTCAACTGACTTTTTTCCAAGGCTGGACTGGGTTTTAAACCCTATTTCGGTAGACTTAGGAATAGTAAAACCCAAGGTTGGATTGGCTGGGTTAGGCCCTGGGTTTAATGTGGTCCAACCTTAGCCCAACATTTTATGCATGCAATGTGCACATTGGTATCATCTATATCAGGTATATAACTTAATAAAGCTTGGACTGGTACAAGAAGATGAAGGGTCACCCTGTTTTCTGTCTTTTATACTAAGTGGATTGATGTATTTTTACCTTCATGGTTTTTTTATATACTTTGTGTTAACATGGCTTTCTCGGCTCTTGTACACAATTTGAGGTACCTTGCAACTGGGAAACCTGAGCCAGTCCAATATGTTGTCATTCACTGATGGGAGATCTAGGTCAAGATCTCCTCTTAGTGAATGAAAAACTTGCTGAAAGTTTCAGCAGGATCCAATGGTTGGATCAGAATATTATAGGGAATGCTAATTAGACTAGGGGAAGGGGTATATCAGTCAATTCACAAATCAGAGTAATAATCAAGCAACAGAATTATAATCCCCAAACAGAACTGATGTTACGATATCAGTTGCAGATCTATCGAACCAACAGAACGACTAACTCGAATTCAGCAACTAAAGGTAACAAGCAGTCCTACTTAAACAAAAACTCCATTAATTACTTGGCAGAATCTGAAATTGGGCAGAGGAATTGATTGAGAAAATTCTTAATTGCAGTATTCTGTAATCAAATTCAAAATCAGTCTCATAAATCCAGCAAAATCAAGCAATCCTAATCAGAATAGGATTATTGTAGTCAGCTGTTAGATTCAGAAATAGAGAACAGATTCTGATAGAAGACGAGATGGAATGCTAGGTACTGAAATCAGAACTTGAATCAAATATTATAATTCACCTTCAAACAGAAACTAACAGTTATTAATTTGAGGTATAAATGAGAACATTAATTGACAGAAATTCCAGACCAAAAATGGTTCAGTACCTTAAGAAGAGTAACAGAGAGCAATGCACCTGGAATTCCAGCCACAAGGTGTTGACTAGATCAGACACCAGGACAAACCGTGATCACACACAGGGGAAGAGTATACCACAATAGGCAGCAGAGACAAAGATTTACGTTAATTAAAAATCATGAACAATACTGGACCCCCTTACATACTTATATAGAAGATCAAACACTAAAAAAAAATGGCCTAACCCAATCCTTTACTAATTAGGTAACATAGACCGACTGGGAAACTGAAATGATAAAGGAAACTGACTCGAAACAAGAATGGACTTGTAGAATCCTAATCCAGCCTAACTAAAACACTTAATAACAGTTAAAATAAAGAAATAAAAACACTTAACTAATCCTATATACCTAGCCTCTACCCATATTATAGGTCCCTTCAAGTGGCCCATTACAATGAGAACACACGAGATCAAAGGCCTAACACGTACATAACCCAACGCAAAGCTTATTTCTAATCAAATAAGCCCATTTATATGACTTGTCTGCATCACTGAGCTTAACCCAAATGGCCTGGGTTAGGGTTGAAAACCTCAATGATTGGGCTGGGCTGGGCTGGGTGGGGTTCAATGTTTTAACCCTTCAATTATTCCTAAGAGGTCTTCATCCAATATTATGGTGCAGTTGGGCCGAAGGGCAAGTTTCCATCCCTAGTTAGAGTTATGGTTTGCCTGCTAGGAGGAGGATAGACATAACTCTGCTGGTGGAAAGGTTATGAACCATGAATTCGCGTGGACTGTGTATGTGAGGCTTCAAAGCATTATGTTGTCTACTAGAGGACTTTGAGAGTTCCTATGTCCTTTTCCCTGTTTATTTGTGGTGAAAAATCTAAAATACCATGGTGTGGATGGGTGGAAATTATGTTACTTTATATCATAATGATGGTGAGTTGTATGGAAGGAAATATTTCTTTATCATTCTAATTATTTTAAGAACGATTTCAGTGCACCTGAAACTTCAAAAGAGAAGTGCACCTACTGCTTTAGCTATTGTTTGGAAGTAGATGTGGTATGCCAAAATCACTCTCCTTTCAATTTCTGAAAGGTTACTATACTTTATGATGCTGGTGGTAATTGATCAACTTTTGGAAGACCTGCACAATCCCTTGACTGGAATTGTTCATGGACTGGAACAATTTGATGAATTGTGTCCTTTATCTGTTGATGCTATCTGATGCATCCATACTCTCTGTCTGTACTCTGTTTACCCGGATACTGCATGTAACCCATAAAATACCCGTGTTAACATGAGGACATGACATACCATCACGGTATGAGAATGGGATATCATAAAAAATGCACACAAAATTGGAAATTTGGGCATTGCTGAAAGGAGGAAGAAGAACATCAACAACCCCTCTTTCTTTGGCACATCAAACCCCCTTCAGTTTCTCTTTTTCACACATTTTAGATGAGTCTGGTCTCACCTACCCATTCTTGGACGAATATCTCATATTCTAAGTGGTTTTTTTCCATAATGCATATGACCATATCCAATCCCCTTATCAAAACCCCATGTAACATAGAATTATCTATATCAATGATTGCTATTATTCCCTTTTGTTTTAGTTGAGGCTAAATTGGGGATTCGTACTTTTCCTCTTTCCATGCGACTTAGAGAATCAGGGTCAGTCATGATGTATCTAAAACTTAGGTTGTGGCTTATTACTTATTTTGCAGTTACCTTGAAAGCTAGTAAAGAGGATTCTTTTGAACACTAATTCATCCAAGTCATTTTTATGGTAGCATTCCAGTATATTATATGGGGCATTTACACTTCTGTTAACTGCAAAAAAGTAGAAGAAAGATTCCTTTGTTAGTTATTTTCTGTTTCTTTATTTGTTAGTGAAGGTTTGGAAGCCTTACTTAGAACTTGTTCACAGAACCTTCAGATAGTGCTGCCGCAAGCATTAATAGAGACCTCCAATACTTCAATCATCTGTTTTTCTGAATGGAGTGTTGGTGAAAAAGTTCTGAGGGCAGACCTCGGGGCAACGGTAAGGTTGCTCCATTACGATCTAGTGGTCGCAGGTTTGAGTCCGGAAACAGCCTCTTCGTGGGGGTAAGGCTGCGTGCGTTATGACCCTCCCCAGACCCTGCAGTGGCGGGAGCCTCGTGCACTGGGTTTGGCCTTTGATCTGTACAACATAAATAAAGGCCTGGGATAGGAAATTCTAGTTGAGGAGAGAGTTGGAAATAGGAGATTCTGAGGGAAGAGATATTGGGAGAGGGACTCTGGAAAAATTAGGACAGAGAGCCTTTTGGTTCTTTGATGTCTCATATTTTGTAAATGTCTGGTTAAGTTCATGATCCAAGTACTATGGGCTTTATGGTACAAGAGCATAAATTGGGAGCATTGGCATTGCATCCTGATACTCATGATCTCTTGACGAGTTAAGCCCCCAAAGGTTGGCTTGTTGGAGCGTTGCTGGCTGTTAGGATGTCGGAACAACATATCCAGGAATCAGAAATGCAATAAACTGCCTCATGAACTAGAATCCAGATGTTGATTTGAGTGGCCTTTATATCGACACAAATTGTGGTTTATCCTTGAGAAATGTTATGCAAACTAGGATTTAGGTCTTTCTTTCTTGCAGACATGCTACACACACACACACATGTTGGGACTAAATTTTGACTAAATTTTTTTACTTTTCGATGGCAGTATCACTGTCTACTACTTTGCAAAAGAAGGGGCAGACTGCAGCTTCAGTCAACTATATTCTGACACCTATATGCCAGTAAGAATGCCCTTTCAGAAAGGATTGGGCCAGAAATTCCGTCAAATTCCAGCAACTGGCATTGACCTAGGCTTCTTTGAGTTGGATGATCTGTCTAAGCCATCAGCAGGTGAAGATGTTTTCCCACTTGTTATCGTAGCTGAAGCAAGCTTACCACCTCAGCCTGATGATCAGCTCGATCAATCTTTGCAACCAACCAGATCCTCTAATGCACAGATTACTCAAGCTATCTTAGAGACGAACAATGGAGACCCATTCCAAGTGAGAGTTGTCAAGCAGATATTGTGGGTTGATGGGGTTCGCTATGAGCTTCGTGAAATTTATGGAATTGGCAACTCAGTTGAAGCAGGGTTTGGTGACAATGACGAAGGGAAGGAGTGTGTTATTTGCATGACAGAGCCGAAGGATACAGCTGTTTTACCTTGTCGACATTTGGTAAGAGCCTTCAAGAGCTTATCTGTTTTGTCCGTTACAATATTGAAGATAACTATCAGGTAGCGTATGCTTTCTGGTGGATGTGGCTCATAGACAGAGGGATGTGAGCCACATGCACCATTCGATCTTTTGTGGTCTTCTGGACAGCTTGAGAGATGTCACCCCGTGTGATGTTGGCAGAAGAGTCGATAGATTGGATGATTGGGTTACTCAAATCCATCTGGTGGTTTTGCTGGTCCTTTCTCCAATAGAGTATCAATATTGGAGACGGGGGATAGAACCATTGGTCATTGTCAGAGATCAAGGTCCTTGGATCATGGGTTGCAAGAGAACTTCCAGAGAGATTAAAAATGTTATCTTGACCCAGGAAATAGTGACTGACAAGATAAAAAGAAGAAAACAATGCTATACGTGAAACTGTGAAAGTTATTTGACCAGGAAAAAACAAAGAAGAGAAAAAACTATGAAAGTCAAAAAGTTCACATTTTCTTTGTAACCTTTTCTAAAAAAATATCTTGGAATTTCAGCCAAAAAAAGAGATTTTCCATTATGAATTTCAGTAGTTATAGTATCAGGGTTTTTTACACTTATGTTCTTGGAGTTTGTTTATATCATTTTCTAAGTTCTTGGTAACAACTGGGGTTATCAAGAGGAAGAAGAAAAAAAGAAAAGAAAAGAGGAAACGCTTAAGGTTCTTTGTGCTACCCGCTTAGGAAGGTATGACCTAGCGCTGCCCCTTGTCATTGGATCAAATACTGCCACATGTATTGACATGCTTCTCTGTGTATATCCATGTATGCCTAGTTGCCTATGAGTACCCTGACCACTACTGTGCACTCTCCCATCTATACTTGAAAAATTCATTTGAGCAGAAATTATATGCAAGTAGGGGACTTTGGGGCCTACCTGCCCACAAATTTTGGGCCCCAAATGAGTTGCTATGTGGCAGATATTTGGGTAGTAGAAACCCTTCCTAGGTGGGTCATGCAAGAAATGGGAGCTGGAAGAAAAAAATTGTTTCTGTTTTTTGTTTTTGTTTTTGTTTTTTGTTTTGTTTTTGTTTTGTTTTTGTTTTTGTTTTTGTTTTTTGTTTTTTGTTTTTGTTTTTGTTTTTGTTTTTGTTTTTGTTTTTGTTTTTGCTTTTGTTTTTGTTTTTGTTTTTGTTTTTTGTTTTGTTTTGTTGTTTTGTTGTTTTTTTTTTCCCTGGTAAACGAGAAAAACTTTCCTTTGCTAACATTAAGTTGCGGCTAATTTTTACTCTCTTCGTCTGCTTTGTGCTTATGTTGAATAATGGTGCTTCTGTGTTCAGTGTATGTGCAGAGAGTGTGCAAATGAATTGAAGCATCAATCGAATAAGTGTCCGATATGTCGTCAGGCCATTGAGGAGCTCTTAGAGATCTAAATTCAATTAAGGTGATCAGTGAGAAGTGAGAAATCCACTTCTCAATATTTCATCCACTTCTGCTTCTTAAGGTTTTTGTATTCCTGTTCTTTTACCTCTGTGTGCTTTTTATTCACCCATGAACTATTTTTTAAGATGATCTTATTATTCCAATTCTTTAGGATCCATCTTGCCTTCAGATGTAATCATATCATATTAGTTTGTTGATCTCTTGTAGATTGTAAATATGATTGTACATACAACTCAAAAAGTAAAGCAACATATATGGCTGGTTTGCCTTTTCTTTTCTGCCTTACCTTCCTCCTTTTAAAGGATCTCCTTGGTAGATTTACAATCTGTGGGTCTCAGCCTCTGCACAAATGAGTGCAGCGGCTCATGAAGCTCTTTGTTTCAAAAGCTAGGAGAAAGTTTGCGGTGTTGCTAATTTCTTTAGGCCATTCCCATTCTTCTGTCCTGCTCTTTCCTTTTTCTTCCCTTGGGGAAAGTATATTGAGTCAAAAAAGCAAGAAAAAGATAACTAAAGCGGCCAGTCCATAGGGATATCTGTCTGTTATTATTATCTTTCTTTTATAAGGAGAAGGATTGGGGGTGGGGTCTTGTTCTGAAGAGAAAGGGAGAGAATGTTTGATAAAGAAGTTAGCTCTAAAAGTAATAGGGTAAATTTAAAATTGCCAACAGTGGTTGGGGATTCTGAAGAGGAGGCATATATTCTTCAGTGGTGTGAAGTTGAAGAAATGGGAAGCTGCTATAATCTTACTTTGAATGAAATTATTGTGTTACAGGATTGCGGGTATTGGGCTGAGGTATGGCCGTATGGGTAGGGTTGCGGGTTAGGTGTTGCCTTGTCATGATAACCTCTCTCTCTCTCTTTTCCTATCTTTAACCAATTTTAATTGATTTTATTTATTTTATTTTTTGGGATGAGTGTGGGGTTTGGACATATGATTGGAAACAATATTTTTTGGTATGGTTTGCTTTCAAGGGGATATTATGAGGTTAAATAAATGCTAGGATTGTGTTTTCCATCAGTACCATCAGATGATTCAAGGAAAAAGTATTTTCAAATTTGTCAATAGGGATGAGAGTTTGTTGATGGGACAAGTGTCCCAACCTATGAGCACATCACTTAGTTGGCAGGGGATTCTTCCCATTTGATGGCTAAAGAAAAACTTTTGCTAAAAAGCTATACTGGGTTGAATGGATTGTGGGAAAGATTTTTTTTTTTTCCTTTTTAATTTGTGATATGGGAAGAACTCATTTGAGCAGCCTGCTTTGATAATCTTATCAAAGTAGTCCATCTTTATTGTGCCAAGTGAAATATGCTATGGTCATTTTGATTATTGGATAGGTGCTAATGGTTTGGATTTATCACATGCTAGATTTCATAGTCTAATTCAATCAAATATCCTCTATTAACATGCATCTCCATGAATGTCAAGATAAACTTACACTATTTGATTACTAACATGCACCCTCTCATAGTCCTTAATTTTCAATACTCTATTTTGTTACTTGGGAAACTCTATTTGGGCTGAAATTCTACATCTAAGCAAGAGACAAATGTCCACAAAATTTAGGCCCCACTCGATATGCCACATGGCAGATCTTTTGGGCACATATGATAGCTAATATTGATAGAAACACTCAGTTTCATAGCGTTGGGCCATGCTTGTTGTGCCACGTGGAATGATGATGTGACTATGATGATCGTTGGATTGATACAATATGTTGTTATGGATTGATTAACCATATGCCAAATGTAAACCCTAATTCAATCAAATGTTCTGTGTATTGGCATGCTTGTGGTGTATGTCCATGCACCATTTCAAAGCTTTATTTTACCAGTTGACAAGTTCTGTTTGGATTGAAATTTTATAGAGGAGAGGATCTTAGGGTCTATCTGTCTATTACAAAGCTTTGTTTTACCAGTTGACAAGTTCTATTTGGATTGAAATTTTACAAAGGAGAGGATCTTAGGGTCTATCTGTCTAGTTGTCTATAAAATTTGAGCTTCATTTAATCTACCTTTTTTTTTTTTTTTGGGTAAATCATTTAACCTATCATGTGAAAGATATTTGAATGCTTAGTAAATTTATCAAGGGAGCAAAAGTATTGCTCATTTCTCATATATAATATAGAGAAAAGAAGGCTATCTGCTAGTGTATCTACACCTAGGAACAGCGGGTATAGAGATCATGTTGCGTCACGTTGAAGATACGCGTACATGTCCTTCCATTAGCTGTACCCACTAATTTGTATTTGCACCAAAGGGTAACATTTTCTTGACCATAAAATATAGATATAATTGAGGTGCAATCAAAGCCATAGCCCACATGAGATGTATGGGGTGAGGGTTGGAGGAAGTGGCAGCCATGGAAAAGGGAGTAGGAACTGGGAGGAGACGTTATGATAGCCAGATGTGACAAAACAAGTAGATCTTTTCTCTTGTGCTTGCGTTGGATCTGCCTTCTCCGAAACTTCGATATTTAAATTCTGTTCGTTTGGCTGTGTCCACCATTACGGGCTTCTTGGTTGCTGTTCTAATCTGATTCTTCTCATTGTATTTCATGTGGATGACAAAATGTCTAGAGAGCATGAGCTTTCTTTATGGAGATATGGTCTGTACCTGTAGCCCTGTAAGGAAGAAAGAGATCTCCCCTCCCTATTTCTCGGTATAAAAAGCCAAAATCTTGAGTTAGTGTTACCACCATTTGCTGGAAATTAAGTAAAATTTAATTTTAAAAACTAATCATTAAGGATAGGGTGCTCAAGTCCTTAATGTGGGATCCCTTGCTTTGATATGGAACTCTGACATTCATGGCCAGGCTGATGACTGTCTTTCTCTGTTCTTGCTTAACGCTTGGCCGAAGTGGTGATAAAAGGAAATAACTACGAAGATTCATGAAGTAGTCAGCCCATAACTGAAACCTTCGAGCTCGGATTCTTTCCAGCGGACTGTACCCTTGAACCCAATCTCACACCATTCAAGGGTGTAAAACTTGGTGTATCCCTGCTGGAAGAGCTCAGAGGTGAAGTGTTTCCACCAAATGGAGTTCCTTTCATAAAGGGTCTCTCCAACTGATGAAGGAAAACTTTTGCCTAGTTAGAAAGCAAGGTTCTTTGATCCCTATCTCTATGGCAGGCTATATGGCTCTGCTGCACATTTGGGAACTCTTTTGACCTTATATAAGCTAGCTAGCTAGCTCTTGCAATATATTAAACCCAAGTTTAATGCACCCATTATTATGTCACACTCTATACCCACATGCTTGTAAGTTGAGGTTGGACTTTTTTCCATCCTTAGCTTTGACTTCTCTTAATCAAAGCAAGATCATGAAAGGCTCGTGCTTAAAAATGGGTGTGGTTGTGAGCAATGATGTGGTATTTTTTACATCAACCACTCAATCCAATTTTAATATAACCTAGAGAGAGAGAGATTGGCTTTAGGGTGGCTTTGGGAGATTTGGATCTTTTTTAAGTTTGAAATATTCGAAACTGAATATTTAAGAAAAGAGAGGTGAAGAGTGAATGAAATGTTCTTCATTCTTCTATGGAAAAGGTTTCTCTTCATCCAACTAGAAAGGAAAAAACCCTTCTCCACCGGTGATATAACCCTATTGTTGAACTTTGGGTTCATCATAAGTCCCACACCACCTTGTTCATTCTTACAAATACCCTTCTTGGATTCAATCAAATTCTTACAGTGCCCTTTTTGGGTTCAATGAAAAAGTTTAGATTCGTTTTTAACAATGACTCTCTCTCTCTCTCTCTCTCTCTCTCTCTCTCTCTCTCTCATGCCATACTCACATATAAAAGGTTTTAATCTTTGGATTAAACCACATAAGAAACTAAAGAAAGTTTAAGGAGGGCATCAAATAACTCTAGACCTGGTGATGGATTACAATCCCATCCTCTCACTCACTCGATAATTTGGGGACCTAGCATGACTACATGATCCGTATTCACTATAGCTAGGTGCTCTCTCACTCATTTTTCACCAAAAGGGTTGGGTCATTTAGGAAAAGGAAAAGGGTTGTTTTGATCATCATATATAGTAGATGTACTAAAATAGGTGACATAAGCCACGGCACCGCCTCACCATAGTAAGTAGTATGTACTTAATACTAAGTAAAGACTTCTATTTTCCATCGATTTCTTACCAACCAAACACACCCTTAGTTAATTATTATTGGTACAATCTTTTACTATCACTATACCATCATCACATGGTTCACAGCTCAAAGAAGAGACTCCTCTCCCCCGCCCCTGGACCCCACCTCATCAAATGTCAAGATCCTACCGGGCCTTGGTGGAATGGGTAAAGTTGTTTTATGGCAAAACGTCGTGGTTTCGGGTTTGAATCAAGAAACAATTTCTCCACAAGGTAGGGTTAAGTGTACTTACATATTTGTCCCTCCTCAAATCCTGCAGTGGCAGGAACCTCGTGTATTGTTCATTTTTATTAATATTTGAAAATGGGAACTCTCAACTCTGTCTTGCCAACGATACTAATCCATAGCTAATTGACTAAAGAACTAAACCCTACTTTCCCACCAATCAAAGAAGGAAATGAAGGGAAAAAAAAAAAAAGATTACTTATATGTCTTTGGCCTTAATGCTTGTTCTCTCGGTCATAATTAACAACATATTATAATAAGTGGCCATTATGCCTAACTTTCACGGATCTGTTATTAAAATATTTGTACTTTTATTATTTTACTTGGTTCAATAATTAAAGATATTAGAATAATATAAAATAATCATCCTTGTATCTGCCTAGAGTTGGTTCCCTTCTGGCTTGTTATGCCCATTTGATGGAATTTACACTTTGGCTTTTGGGTTGGGAAGAAATTAAAAATTGGTTGGGAAGAAATTACAAATTGAGTGCCAAGCATAATTAATGATTTTTTTTTATTTATTTATTTATTTATTATTATTATTTTTTATGTTAGAACAACCTTAACAAGCATGAGTCATTAAGAAGTTGTGAATTAGACCAACACCAATCAAACCAGTGAAGCAAATAACCAACAATGTAAACTAATGTGACGATCAATCTGAACAGTGAAGGAATATAAAGTTGATAGCTCACAAAGTATCCATCTAGACCTTGAAACACAAGCAGCTAGAAAATGTTTTGGAAATGTTAATGTAAGATATAAGCAAGCTAACCCATCAATTATTCACCCAAAAGATCTCCCATCATTTTCAATATAGAAAGAAAAACTTCTTATAGGTGTGATTCCATCTCTTTTCTAAATAGTCATGTGATGCAGCTCCTGTATACTTTGAGGCGTCTTGTTGAAGGGTCTAATTTAATACTTTAGGCATGAAGTAGAGAGAGTTCCTTAAATATATGAAGAAACCAAAGATCTCTGAACAAACTAATGTAAAAGTTTAACTCTATAACTCCCAACATCTCAACATGTCTTGCAAAGTTACACAAATAATTACCCTTTTAATTATGATACATATATATATATATAGGGTAAATGACACATAATAAATCGCCATGGGCCCATGGTAATACATGTCCTGTTCCATTCTCAAGATTTTCTCAAGTTTATATGGGGAAACGAATGCTATGCGGTTGCGTTCTCTACGCTAAGACACAAGATGCCATGAAAAGACGTCATTACCCCTCTAGTTGGATGTCTTTGCATGCATTCTTAGTCCCCCAAACGATAGTGCAATGGCCACATTACCAGAGAGCGTTCATTCTCTCAGAACTTATTATCATGTAAAAAACAAGAATATAAATCCTATGGTCAGTAAAATCCTTTCATAACAAAAAAAATCCCAGCCATTTATACTGGGATTTGGTGATACTTTGTCACCATTCATACTTCTTTTCCAGGCAAAGGTACATCTCCAAAGGAAAAAGAAGGTAAAAGGACAGGGTTTCCTTCATGGGTTAGGCTTTTAAGAACGACAACTATAATCGGCTTGAAAAAGTAAATGGTCCAAAGACTCCAACCATGGGTGGAATAGTGCCTCAATTTGAAAATCCAGTGTTTTGGGTTTTACTCATCTTATTTCACCTATTTCTATCTCTAAAGCAAGAGTTAATTAAGACAAAACGGTATTTCATCCTTTCTCATTACTACCAAAAAATTAAGAAAAAATTTCAAGGGACAAAGCTTTCTATTCACGAGTTCCCTCTGCGATACAAATATATGAGCCGTGAAATGATCACCTTGCCCCTCCTAGGATTGTGCGTTCCTGTGTCTGGGCACAAGAGAAGCTCTCGGACAAAAATTACCTACCTTTTTTTTCAAAGAGCATAGGTATGGTGCTCAAACTGTTCAATTGGATTGCAAAGCATTTATACTGATAAATTTATATGCTTACTTATATCGAACTGTTCATAGTGACAAAATAAAATAGAATAGAAAGATCTTAGTTAATATAGGAGAAATGTTTTCTGTCCCAAAGCGTGGCTCCTACGTTATTGCTCATTTGGTATTGATCAAGATGGGTACGATGGTCATTTTGCACTCCTTGTGAATAGGCATAAGGGCACACTCCTGAACAGAAAACGCGTCCCATTTAGTATATTACCTAAGCAATGATAATATAAATGGAGGAGAACTAATCATTTAAGTGTATGATATTATTTCTAAAGGAAGGGGGATTGCCATGACACAAAGTGTAGTTTTCCACCAATGATGGAAACTATGCACAAATCGTCCAATGAGGGAAGGGTTTGATGAGGGGAGAGAGAGAGAGAGTTTGTGGTCCACAGATGAAATGTGGGGGGATGTGAATATGTGAGTAGGAATATGCATATTAGCATCATGGTAATATATTTTCCAAATTTTTAATTTAACAAGAGGGAGAAAGATCGGCCGTGCTGGTGTAAGTACATGCCTAGACACAATAAGATAAAAAGACCATTCTACCTTGCACTAAAAGTTTTTTCATATGCCTTCCTATTAATCCGCAATGCTCATATGTACCTATGTTAGCAAGCAGGGTTCTTTCTCCCCTAACAAAATGTCAATCTTACATTTTAAGCCATGCCATCTTGCTCATTTAGTAGAATACCTAAATTTTTCCTTTTAAAAAAAATTTTATTTTTTTATTTTTTGCGAGGGGTAGAGGGGTTTGGGGATGAGGTTGAAACTTGAAACCAAATAGGGTATTTTTTTTTGGTAAAAAAAAAAAGAGTGCTCTATGATAGCGATCATAGCCCCAGGTAGGGGTGCAACAGGGCCGAGTTGGGCTGGGCTTCTTAAAACCCTAGCCCAACCCTTAGTCCCCTTAATTGGGCCCAAACCCGCTTTGACCCTAACTCAGGGCCGCAAAACTTCAACTCAAGCCCTACCCTTAAGGGTTCAGCTCAGCCCTTATCCGCCCTGATTGGCCCTAATTTTTCGGGTCAGATCGGGATGACCCTGACCCTAACCTTGATTGACCCTAACTCTGGTTTGCCATCAAGGACCGGAATGGCCCTGATTGACCTTGGCCCTAGTTTGCCATCAAGGGGCGAGTATACCCTGACTCTAATCCTACAAAATGTGAAATAACTTAAAAATAAAAAATATTCATAATAAAGAGGAGATAAAAAACACAGTTACAAATTACTTGTTATGAATAGAACATCTTAAAGCAAACATTCAAATAACACAAATAATTCTAACTATTATGATAAACAAAGAGGAGATCATCCTAAGAAAGTAAATAATCCAAAAAATTTCAATTATTTGTCATAATAAATAAAAAGATCATCCTAATAAGGCAAATAATCCGAAGATCTCAAAACCCTTGTCATGTTAAACAAAGAGATCTTTTTATTGGTAAAAAAGGAAAGAGAGACTCGGTGAGATTGAGAGAAGACATATTAGGAGTTTTGAGGTGTCAATGACTCAATGTGAAATAATATATAAAATTAGGTTAAAATTATGGTCACAACTAAGATCATAACAAGGGTTAACATCAGAGCAAAAATCAAGGCCGGGTAAGGTCAAAAGTTAGGATAAAAAAAATCAGGGTCAGGTTTAGGGCGCCCAAGGACATTAACCCTTACTCACCTTGACCCTAACTCAGGGTCAGAGATTTTAGGGTCAGGCCGGCCTTTAGGGCCAAAATTTTTGGGTCGGTACTTGTTAGGGATCAGGGCGAGCCAAGGGCGAGTCTGGGCCGTCAGGGCCAAACTTGCACCCCTAGCCCCAGGACAAGTTCATGTATGATAAACAACACTTTCACAAGACCAATGGATGATAATGGGCATATCAAGACTCAAACCCTCAACCAGCCAATCCGAATGGTGAAATGGGGAAAGAGAGGGTATTTAGGGTTTTTTATTTAAGTAGTAACACAAACTTCGTGGGTGCATTCAATAACTTATTTATTAGTTCCGGTTTGGGTTATTTTATGTGACAGGTTCTTTGGCCGTTTGTTGGGTTATTTATTACACCCTATTATCAGTTAATTGAAGCTCGCAGCTTTTTACCTGTTTCCATATTTTCTTTTCTTTGAAGCAGGGTTTCAAAAATCGGTGAATTGCATTAAGAATCGTTCTATTCATCATAAAATTGGCATTCGATGATTCGAACGATTCATACTGATTCACTCCGATATCTGACACTGACCGATTTTAGCTTATTGTACTGATTCCGAGTTTTAAAACCCTGCTGTGAAGCCCCATCTAACTCTGGAAAATAATCCTCTGTTTTTCCTTGTTTTGTTACTAGCAGAACACGACACGTGGATAATTTTAAGACCAACGCACCGGATGTAATAATCCTCACCCAATCTTGACCGTTGGTCTCCTTGTTGTTCACGTATTGCGTTATGCAGGTAGCAAAACAAGAAAAAATAGGGATAAGAAAAACAGAGGATTTTAATCCTCTAACTCTCATGCCAATCTGACGTTCGGACCTAACCGGTACCTAATTTGATATAAATTAGCAAATAAAGACACTTAAATTTGCCAAAATAGAAGGAAAAAAAAAATTGATAAAGTAGCAATAAATAAAGGGCAATTGGGAGGGAGGATAGAAGCTAAGATTAAGCTCTGTGTCTCCCTCTCTCCCTCTCTCCCTCTCTCTAGTGTCTTCCACTCTCCTCCCTTATCTCTCTTGCTGTCACAGAACAAAGGCAGCCCTGAAGTAGAGGAAGCGGTGATAAAGAGCATTTTAATGTCTGCCAAGCTCCTTTTTCTCTCTCTCCCCCTTTTGTAATCAGAGCCTGCTTGTCATTACTCCTCTGACCTCTCTTCTGCTGAGAAACCATTTGTTTTCGCAGCTGTCTACGTATGGGAGGGTGAACCCACCATAATAAAGGATAGCAGAGGAGAGCCCTTTCTGGGTTTTCAGCAAATCATCCCCTCTGTTTCATCTACTTCTGTTACTCAAATCTCAATTTTTTCTTCAGTCTTTTCCAATTTTTCTTCCCATTATCTCATTATATGTGTTGTTTCTGTTTGAGTGGAAGAGATGAGTAAAGAAGAATTTATGAAGATCCAGGTAGCATTCTATTTCTTTTTCTTTAATTTTTTTTTTTTTTAATGAGGTTTTGCTTGTTCTGTACTCCGACTGGGGTGCCTCTTTCTGTTTCTTTCATTCTTAACTCGGCATCTATCTCTAAAAACTTTTCCTTTTTCTCCTAAATAATCTGTCTTGTTTACTCTTCTTGTTGGTTCTTGTTGGTTGCCGCAGACTTGCGTTCTCAAAGTGAACATTCACTGTGATGGATGTAAGCAGAAGGTGAAGAAATTGTTACAGAAAATCGATGGTATATCCCGATTCTAAGATATTTTTGCTTTCTTTGAAGAACACTTATTTTCTGAAGTTTCTTTTCACTCTGTTTCATCATCCTCTGTTGTATTCTTCTTTTTGTCAATGTCATATCATAATTTCTGTTTTTTTTTTTCTTTTCCTTCTCTTGTCAGGGGTGTATACCACCACTATAGATTCAGAACAGGGGAAAGTGACAGTTTCAGGTAATGTTGACCCAGCAACACTCATAAAGAAACTCGGTAAATCGGGGAAACATGCAGAGCTGTGGAGTGCTCAAAAGGGCAACAGCCAGTTCAAGAACATGCAAATTGGGAATGGCAAGGGTGGCAAAGACAACCAATCTCAGAAGGGTGGAAAAGAACAACAGAAGGGCGGTCAACAGCAACAGCAGCAGCTTCAACGGCAACTACAGCAGCAGATGCAACAGATGAAAGGGTTGGGAGATCTGAGTAAGATGCCGCAATTCAAGGATCAGAAATCCGTCAAGTTCAACTTGCCCGAGGATGATGAGTTCAGTGATGAGGATGGCTTTGATGACTACGATGATGATGATTTTGATGACGAAGATGAATTTGATGATGATTTTGATGTGCCCTTGAACAAGATGAAACCCATGATCGGTAATGGTCACAATCCCCAACTCCAAGGTGGCAAAGGCGGTGGCGGTGGCGGCGGCGGCGGCGGCGGTAACGGGAAGAAAGGTGGTGGCGGTGAGATTCCTGTACAAGCGAAGGGCATGGGTGGAAATAATGATGGGAAGAATGGCAATGGAGGAAAGAAGGGTAGCGGTGGAAACAACGGAGGAAATCAAAATGCCCCCAAAAATGGAGGTAAAAACGGTGGTGGTTTACCGCAAGGTGGTAAAAATGGCGGCGGTGGAAATAACCAGAAGGGTGGAAATAATGGCAATGCCGGTGGTGGTGGTGGTGGAAACAATCCTGGTGGTGGTAAGAAAGGTGGAGGGAAGAACGATGGTGGTGGTCAAGCAATCAACAACATGCAACACCATCTAGGGTACCATGACATCGATGTCAAGCGTGGCTTGGGCGGGAATATGGGTCAGATGGGGAATATACCCATTGGTCGGATGGGCGACATCCCGGCGGTGCAAGGGCTTCCGGCAGCGGCGATGAATGCCGGCGGTGGCAGGTACTTCCACGGAGGAGGGCCGGAGATGATGGCTGGGAACCCATACCAACAACAACAACAACAGTACATGGCCATGATGATGAACCAGCAACGAGCCAACGGGAACGAACGGTTCCATCCCATGATGTATGCTCGGCCACCGCCGGCGGTCAACTACTACCCTGGTCCGCCACCTTCAGCGGCGGACCCCTACACCCATTTCTTCAGCGACGAGAATACTAACAGTTGCAGTGTGATGTGAATTGCTTGGGTTGTGAGTCTTATGATCCATCTCTATTTCTGTTTTCGTCTTGCTGGGTTCGTCTTCAACTTTTTGTGGAGGTGATGATGCTGAGTGCTACAACAGTGATGGACCAGAGAAAGTCTGATGCCAAATTTACAGAGGGAGAGATATGGAATGGGCCTTTCTTAATTTCCTTTTTTTTTTTTTTTTTTTTTAATCTTCTTTTGGTGGAAACTGGGGTTTTAATTACCATATAGAGAGACTATTTATTGATCCTATAATCAAAATCAGTGAAGTTAGTGGGGATTTGGAGGGTGGGGGAGTGATGTGATCTTATGACTATAAGATGTAAACATATGAAATGCAAACTTGTGAGGGTTGAGGAGCTTAGAGGATGTGGCTTTCTCTATGAGTTATCTGTTAATATGTGTTTACAAGGTGGGGGAAAATAATAATAAGAAAGATAATGGCCAGCAATTACTTTCCATACCCAAGTGTTTTTCAATCTTTTTCTTTAATTTATTTTAGTTTTTTTTTTTTTTTTTTTTTTATTTTTTTATTTACATCTTTTAGGAATTGCTCAAGGGACTTTACTCACACACAAGAGGGGAGGGGGATGATAGGAAAGAGAGACACAGCATGTGACAGGAGTTATTCTAAATCACAAACATGGCGCCTGCATTACAAGTAAAAGTAGCAACCAGTGTGATATGCATTGGATTCACCGGAAGCTCTGTCTATTGCATGTAAGATGGTCTGACCTAATTTTATTCCTTGATTCAAGAACTCGAGCTCCACATGCATGACCTAATAAATTTGCCTCTTACCAAAAAATAAATTTGCCTCTTACCAAAAAATATATATATTTTTTTATTTTCTTTACTTTATGTGATATTTTAGGGTGTGAATGAAGCTTTCACTGTTCTTGGTTTGATAAATAGCAAAAAAAAAAAAAAAAAAGACTTCTTGATTTGATAGAGTACGAATAGTGTGAGATGGGCTTGGATCCTCTGGTGAATTGATTGTGATTTAAATCATGAAAGTTGTGAGGGGGCGGGGTATGTGCAGAAGATGGTTGGGCAATGATGGCCCATGGACTCCGGCCAGCTTAAGTTTCGTCACCATCAGTCGGTACCAGCCATTCCGGAAGGTCCAACTCAATGCGTTTGCTTGTGCGTGTGCGTGTGCGTGTGCGATGTGCTCACATGAGCTGTCGCTTTTTTTTACTTGACTGTGAGTATTGATTAGAGTTAAGATGGTAATCATCAATTATATATCCCGCCAGACAACGTAGATGAGGTCATAGTCGTCGGATCAGAATCTTTGAGGGATACTGTGGGTTGTTAGGTCACACCGTCATGGGTTGGGCCGGGCCACTGCAGATCAAAGTTACAAGTTACAAGCTGAGGACCTTTAAAAATGTGTTAGGTAATGATTATTATTTTCCACTTTATGGGCCCATGACTTGTTAAGTAAGCAAAAGCATATTGGAAGCTAATGGAAGTGCGAAATTCATGAGACTTTGTGGGTCCCATTTATCTTATAATGTGTTAATCTATTTTTGTGTCACACTATCTCACTCACTCTAAAAGTGCTCCTAAATAGTATTTCAAAAAAGGCCAACCCGCATAAGACGAGGGAAAATGGTCGTGCACTGGGCGAGGTTACACTCGACAAGGAGACTTACAAGGATTTAGGCATCTTCTCTTTAATGGCTATCATAGTCAGTAATAAATGATATCTATGGTGAACAATTAATGATCAATTACAAATCTCTTTCAGCCCATTGATAAAGTTCGTGTTAAGGGTACCACTGAATTTTATTTTCTTAGTTTATCATTTATGTTACCATGGAGCTCGAGCCCGGCCCGATACAGGATCTGGGCTACCCGACTGGCAGATTGCTCCTTTGTTAGTTGTTTTAGTGCATAAGCCATAGGGAGGTACCTAATGTTCCCGGGAGCATTGGATGTGGTAGATTGGGTGCCGATTCAGGGTAGGCATAACACTATCACCAAACAAGATCTAGTTGACCTAACTCTTGCAATAACCAAAATTCATGTCAGGCAGTTATCTTTCGTTTCACCGCGCACACGTCAGATGTCAGGCTCCATGTGACACGTGTTGAGAAACAATACCAAGAAATTGAACACATATATTGATATATATATATATATATATATTTTTTTTTTTGTATTGTCATATTATTCATTTTAATAGTTTTTTTATTTTAAAAGATAAATCAAAATCAAAGTACAAAATTCTTTTTTGATGGAAAATCTAAACTTAGAGAGGGATAAGAATACTCATAATATGCCTTTTTAATATAATATTTATTTCAAATAATTAAAAAAATGGTTCTTTAAGTAATTTTTTTTTAATTGAAATCCTAAATACATATACATTTTATAATATATATTTTACTTATAAAGCGACCATATTAAACACATACCATATCATTGTTATACATGTTCTATTTTGTTAGATTAGTAAAAAGTATTATTGCCATCTGATCTATGTAATTGTTGTATGTATTTATTCTCATATTCTTTCTTAAACTTACTGGGTTTGGGTTTATGCTGTGTGGGTGTCTTGTACAGCTGTATCCATTTAAAAACTAAGAGGGCTCACAAGGATAGGGTGGGTTTGTTTGGTTTTGTGTACCTGGTAATCGGGTATGGGTTTGGTAGCAACTTGGCACACAGTGCTCCCCCTTGTTGCGTTTACCAAAAGAGTAATCAATCTCTTTTGAGCCCCATTTTAGGGGATGAGACAGAAAACTTTGACGATGCCAGCTCAACTCTTTTTCTTATTCTCCATTCTTCTCGAATTGACAAATTCTCTGCGGTGTTAGAAGGTCCAGGCCCACATGTTGTTTGCGCTCTAGTACACCATCTATAATGACAAACATTACCCTTTCGAATAGATTGGTGTGAGTGACGGTGTTACAATATGAAAATAAAATTCTCAGGGAGATTAGTACAGTAATCGTTCACTATGATCTCCACTTAAATTGTAAATGTATAAATAGAGAATGAAACCTGAGATTGTATGTTCATCCACACCATCTTTAATTCATCCTAACCATCTGGGCAACCTACCAATACATAAACCTTCATCCTCATCTAATAGTCTGGTGCATGACTGCACCATGCACGATTATGCATAGAATCTCTTTTATCTTCTTACAATATTTTCATGATATTTATTTTTATTAAGATTTTGGAGAAAGAATGTTACTTGGTCATATGGTTATTGCATCATTCTCTGGGCTTAGAAGTGTCAATTCCAAGCTCACATTAGTTAATTGATTGGGTTTGATTGTTTAAACATAGTCCAGTCTGTATTGATTATTAAATATGTTAGGCTCAGATCCAATCCGTTTATAAGCAGATAGTATACAATGCAAGGGGTAAGCCCGATGGATGCCCGACTGACCTAGCCTGGCCTGTTTACAAGTCTGGTTTTGTTCGACACATTTAGCTCAATCATTTATATATATATTTTGATTTTTTTTTTTTAAGATAGAATAGAGTATAAACTCATATTTTTCAATTATTGAAATGTAGTGAAGGTAATTATCTTTCTAAATTATTAATGATTTGATAAAAATATATTAAAATATCTTAAGTTTAAAACAATTAAAGACCGTTTAAGACCTGTTTAAGATTTTATTAGTACGTTACATTGTTCAAGGCCCAATTATATCCCAATTAGCCCGATTAGAAAAAGACTGGTTAAAATCTAAAATCCGACCAAGCCCAACACGAGACAGTCTCATTCCTTAAATAGGTTGATCAGAATCCAAGTCTATAGGCCTGCCACGACTAACCAAGGCTGACCTGACCAGTTGACACCCCTGTCTGAGCTAGTAAGAAAGCATACAACCCAGGGAAAGAGCATCTTTTTGTAATATTTTATAGATTGGAGTCATTGGAATAGATTGGCATTCAAGGGAAGCGGGTTTTTTTTTGGTAGAATGGTGGTGGATTCCACCATTTAGATTGACTAATGTTTGTGGCTATTAACCCAAGTTGATTAATGAAATCCATGAAAATTAATATATATATATATATATTTTTTTTTTTTTTTTAAAAACGAGAGAGCAAACGCTGCATGTGATCCTCGCCTCACCATACTATTCGCTTAAACCGCCAACTCAGCCATTCTCCAGCTCTTCATCCACGTGGAACCACAGGCTCTTGAAATTGTCTTTTCTATCATTTTCTTCTCTTGTTAGAGTGCGGATCCGCTATCGTATGAGTCAACGATCAACACCTATCCTTATTTGTTTCAAATATATTCCTCTTTATCCTTGTAATGGTAGAAAACGAGATAAGAATTGATCACTAACTCGTACTACCAGGTGATTGTACGAACAATAGATCCTATCTCCTCTTGTTACCAAACATAGCCTAAGGGAAAAATAAAATCAAATAGGCTCGTCATCCATTGAAAGCCACAAAAGCTAAGCAGTTCACATCAAGGTTTTTAAAAATGGAAATAGGGATTGAATCGATTGGTGTCATTCAAATCGGTTTGATGCAAGGATTTTGTTCTTGGCAGATATCGATACCCGTCAATGCAATATGACCAATACAGTCAATCCAATACCAATACCTGAAAACATAGTCCGAATTGATTAAAAAAAGATCATAAATTGGCAAGGATCATTATTGTGAATTGCCTGAATTGATCAATGCTGATCTTCATACAGAGAGATTTTATGAGAATATTGTATAAGGGTAAGGAAGTGAATCAGAATCGAATCATATGAATAGATATATCATTTCATATGAGTGATGTTAAAATACTCTCTAACAACTCGAAGAATCTATTCCCAAAAAGAAAAAACGCAAAATCAGTGGACCATGTATCTTCTATGGTCCAAAACAATTTTTTTTTAGGACCAATGTGATCAATAAATATTGTTTCATGTATGCAAGCCCTTCTGGCATAATAAATCGTTAAGATTTAAAGTTGTTCCTTGATCATATGTTCCACCTAGTTTTATATTTTTTATGAGCAAGAAATCAACATGTTGTAGGTGTGTAATCAAAATTTTCATGTAAAGCCAATGAGAGCAAGGGAGGGGATGCCATATATTTGTATAAAGAGGGGGACCCACATGTCAGGGGGAGAAATAATGTGAGGATATATGATACATCAAATTTTTTTAATCATAAAGGGTATGGTATTATTGCCAGGCTGTGTGATCCCTACACAAACATGGAGGCCAATGATTATTCACAGTAGTATTAACGGGAGTTTTTTTTTTTTAATTTTACGGGTTAAAACATCATTTCATCCCTTTCTATGTCTAGATGGAAGCAGCACACAGCTTAGAAGAAATCATTTTCTCAACATTATAAAAACATAGAACAAGAAAGTTAGGGCCTACTTGTGGACGAAGTTTGGGACTTTCGGGACTTTTTTGATGTCTATTATAGAAGATTGATAGAAGAATGACAAACTTGATACTGATACAGAGCATCCAGATCCAATAATTGTATATAAAGCACTATGTCATTGTTGTTTTCATCCGTTTGGATGTTCTATGAAAAATTCAATTAGATCCATATTTTTTTTTTGGGTAAGCTATTGGATCTATATATAACAACAATAACAATTTATCTCAATTGGATCTTCTATGTATATAAGAAATAACCAAGTTTTCCTTTCATCATGGGCCAATGAGAGATTCATTGTTTTCATTATCATCTGATGTGACTTTCGAATTAAAGTAGGCAAGGATTTCATACAATAAGAGCAGGGAGAGAAGTATGACACTCTATTACCTTCATCGTGGATGAAGAGAAATCTTCTTTTAAAAAAATTAACATTTATAGAAAAGTTTACTTCATGATCATATGTTCTAATCAAGTTAAGGTTTACTTGGCAACCCACCCTCTTAAAATCTATTGGGGAGTTGTTGTTGTTGTTTTTTTTTTTTTTTGTTTATGTTTCGCAACGGGTGATTGGGGGTGGGGTTTATTGGAGAGTTGAGTAATTTTTATTGATTAAACATGTTTTTAAATCAAACTCCCATCTCATATTCATATGGTTCATTGGCTCATGATATATCTGTTACTTTTGTATTTAAAAAAAAAAAAAAAATCTAAAATTAGCATAGTTAAAATTTCAATCACTCTGTTAGTCTCATCTCTACATTAAAAAAACATTTATATTAGACTTAAACTGACCACTAAATAATGATTGATTTATTTAATTGTCAAATAACTACCTTGTACTATACATGTCTCACATGTTCTATTTCTTTTTCATTTGGTATATATTTTCTCTTTAGTGCCATCAATTCACAAGGCTTTTACCATAATTTATATAATCTTATACTCACTTCGTAAAGAAATTATTTCTCAACTTGAACCCATAACAATTAGATTTCAATGAAACAATCTTACCATTACACTAAGATCTGCCCACATTATGACAACACGCAACCACTATATTCAATTCATGTTGTAATTAGCAAAAATGAAAATCAAAATAATTTATTAACTTTCTTCATGCCTGGCTGCTGGTGGGTGGATAAGTGGGTGAGTGGATGTGACCGGTGGTGGTGCCTCCACTGTCAATAGTATTACTACTCCACTACCTTTACTCCTCTTCTAGTCCATCATACTGGTCCACCACTAAGTCCCAACCATTTTCGTCTCCGGGTGCTGTGGTGATGGTGTGGGTGCAGCAACTATTTGCTTAAAAAAAAAAAAAAAAATCAATATCTCCATCATGATCAAAAGTCATAACTCAACTCTCAATTAGGGTTCAAAGTTTAAGGCTTTCTAAGCTAGCAGAACAAAATGGGGGGGGGGGGGTTGTTTTAATTTCAAATTTGACCATATGACTGACATTATTTATATCTGTTTGTTTTGGGAATTGGGGTTCTCAAAACTTTTTTTTTGTCTGAACATGTCCAATTACATCTCACTCCACTTGAACTTTTGATGTTTAAATTTCTGTTTATATTAATTAATTTAGGGATTTAAAATGAAAATCATCTTATATGAAACATGAAGGACATATTTTGGTATATGAAACACCAAGGACCTTAATAAATTGATATGAAACTATGGGCCATTTGATTTGAAAATTCTCAATTTAATCTAATTACTTTTTTGTGATTGTGTATATGTAATCTCTATTTTTATAACATACAAATATATGAAGGGCATATTTTGTTATAATTTTTTTTTCCACATGGACTGTAAGGCTATATTCAAAAGTTAAGAAAAAGAAATAAAAAAATAGTTGAATTTAAGGAGGGAGATAGACATATAAATTAATGATTATATTGTATTTTTTATTTTATTTTTTTGTAACAATTAAAACTATCACATGCTAGGCCGAGAAGTCCCAACAAAACTAGAAAATAAAAGAAGAAAAATAAAATGAGAAAAAATACTCTAAGAAAAGGATATTTGCGAATTTACTTTAATTTGGAGTCTCCGAAAGAAGTAATGCGATCAGTCATAACATTTCTTAATCTGAAACTATGTTTGAAAAGAACTAGATTTAGTCTTAAGCAAATACTCCAACAATAAGTTATTATGTGCTCGATTCTCTGGGGGATTGAATAAAGAAAAATTATTTAAAATATTAACTACAGTCAGATTTTTGCTCTCAAAGATAATATGCCGATAATTCATTTCCTCAAGTACCATTCATGGTTTAAAAAATACAGAACAGAACGGTTGAATCAAAACGATATTGATCTTGATCAATCCCCAATCCTAATCTTTCTGATCCCATTCCACATACATGGTTCAAAGGTATAATCGTGATAAAAACTTAATTTTTTGAAAACATAGGTAAATTTTTAATCCGATCCAATCCATTCTGAAGCAATATCAACTTTTATAGATCCCATGACCGTTCAACTACCACCATACCTGTGATTTTGTGAATCCCTTATCTAATTTCATGACGTTGTTCTAAGACAAAGATTTATGCATATCACAGTGATCAGTCAGTTTGCTTAGCTGCCTCTCTCATTTTTTTTTTTTTTTTTTTTTTTTTTTTTTTTTTTTTTTTTTTTTAAGAATTAATTATTTGATATTATTGCGAAGGTATCTGAGTGAAGTAAAAGTGGGGCCATCCTGTTTCGTTGATGGAGATATCTAATATGTTATGTGGTATCCTGTTGAAGTGGATTGGACTTTGGAGTGGACATGACATTATGAGTGCACATCTCCATCAATCATATCATATCACATCATATGTCCATATATATGATTTATCCACCATCCAATGGGATGAGAGTTATAATGAGAGGGAGAGAGGGTGTTTGTGTGACTGCGTCTCTTACCATTGGCGCATGTACGTGGGGGCTCCTATATAACTACTATTCAACATGTTTTTTTCTCCTGTTTTTCTTTGTTCTTGATTCGATATTCTAGTGTTTTAAGCATAGAGGAACCACATCAATCCATCTTGAACTTAGTGGTTAAACTCTACTGTGAACGATATTATAGAGAAAGTTATGTGGAAAAAATGCTCGAGCCATGATGATAAAAACCTTGACACCTCTAATTCTTATTATTTATTACTTTTCAATATGAAAAAAAAAAAAATCTTTTGATGAAAAAATGAAAAACGAAACGATCATCTATATACTAAAAGGGTTAAAGATTAAAATGTGGCCATGTTTAATGACAAAATTAATTGAAGTGTTTTTTCAATGGTTTTGGGTTTTTAAAATCTCACACTCAAATATAATTAAATTTTTAATACATAATTCTGAGTTTTTCTTTGTAATTACAACATAATCCTTGTATAAGTTTTTATTAGTAAATACTAATTCATACTAAATAAGTGAATATGTATCTTAAATGGCTCCTAATGGTTCTAATTTAATCGGTTCTATATTAGTCATTTGGTTATGGAACCATTGGAAAACCCATTCAATAAAGCAGCATATATGGCTTCTAATCTACTTAGTTGTTCTATTTATTAATTTCTAATTTTTGCTCATGGCCAGAAAAAAAAGAAAAAGAGCTCCATCTATTAGGATGTAAAATGAGATAAGTAATGAAAGAAGCTTAAAAAGAAGCAATAGTATAATTGAAAACTGTTATACTTCAGATACTCGTGGAAAAATGAAGAAATTTATTTCATTTTGGTTGAAAAGGGAAGTAAAAATTAGTTAGCATATTTAATGAGTTTTTTATATTAATTATATGGGAAAGAAAACATTATCTGGTCTTATAGCCTCTATATCAGCACACAAAACAATGGGAGCATACAGCCAAGCATCCAACCTGGGTCATGATGGTCATTTAACCACTCTTATGTCTCAGTGTTAGAATGCATGCACGACCTGGTGGTATTCTTTTCTCCTACTTTTATATTTTTTTTTATGAATAATTACTAGAGTAATTTCTATTTAGTTTCGATAAATATATCCTAGTTTGACATCCACCTTTAGTTTTGGCTGCAATCGAATACTCAATCCCACACTATGAGGATATATAGTGAGTTGGTCGGGAAGCTAATTAAGATCACAAAGTTGGCTTATTTTGAGCCTGCCAGTTCTAATATTTTATACCTCAATGGATTTGACAAGATTGTTCTTGGTAGAAAGACTACCCCATTTGGATAATTTTATTTTAAATTTCTTCAAATGTTAAGAGACAAAGTGTCTTTCCCTAAACCACAATTTTATTGAAGAATATTTTTAGTTGAAAAACTTCAAGGAAACTTCAAGTTAGATTTTTCTCTCTGTACCTGTACACACTCTATCAACTGTGCTAGGCATTTGTTCACGTTGTAATTGATTTTAATTAGGCATGTAATTGACTTTATTACGCATATGTACTTTAGTTGACTTACGTGGGTGCATGATAAAAAGTGGGATTATTAAGAAAAAAATATATTGAATTATAGAAGTCAAAAGCTTAAGCAATTAGATGAAGTGGCTCACTATTATGTGAAGTCATTTGAGATCCCAAACTATTTATCAAAATCCTATAAAAAAAATTATTATTTCAAAATGAAGGTGAAAATATTTGACATTCTCAATGGCCTATACTTTAAAGTGGGTTTTTCTGCTTTTATTTTTAATTTCAATTTTTTTATAAGTGCTATTTGTGGTCAAATACATCAATAACTCATATTCTAGCTGGTTAAAGTATTTTTTTGAGAGGGCTATATTTTGTGGTGCACATGTATTTCTTCTTTCATTATAAAAAAAAAATGAAAGGGGGGATTTCCATAGTGTAAGTAGAATAAAGTAGGATAAATTTTCAATTCTTCCAAAACAAGCATTGCACCATATTTAAAAAAAGGTAAAAGGACAGGAACATTACCCGCATGCGTCAAACTAGCAGCCGCAACAATGGAGGCACAAGGCATGGGGCAGGGATCAGGACATTGGAAGGAAAGGGGCCATTAATTTAAAAGGAGATAGAGAGAGATAGACACAATGGACGTTAGCTTACAGTGTCTCCAGATATTTTCTTTATTTTTTTATTTTGGAGAATCGTAGCCTCGTGGGTAAGGTATCTTCCTCTAATCCTCCCTCTTCCCGACTAAGCTTGGCTGCCCGTCACTATATCATTCTTCCCAGAAGAAAGTCGATGAAAAAAAAAACAGAGAAGCAAGTTTAGGGTGACCATAATTACGAGATAGATTGGGAATGGATTCACAATCATTCATTCATTCATCGAAGAAAGTGAGAAATTTAAAGAAGAGAACTCTCTTTTGATCGATGTTCATCACTAATAATAATAATAAAGAGTAACAAGGTTTCCTGAAGCAGCCAGGAAAAGGCAAGAAAGGTAGAACAGCTGTTCAGCTCTGCTTAGATGATGATGCTCATCATATCAGCTACCTCATCTTCTGCTTAATATATAATAATAAATGATTACTTTGTGAAGAAAGAGCAGCTTTAAGAGATTACGATTATCTCTTCAACAAGTATCGAATCATGACCATCATCATTATCATCACTTGGAAGATTCTTTTCTATTCTTTTCATGAAGAATTAATACTGTTAACAACTTCTATCTATCATCCTAAGTAGGGGTGTCAATCGGTCGATCTGATTCGGTTTTGATTCAGATTGAATCGGTTTTGATGTGGAAAAGTTGAAATCGAAACCGAACTAATAAGGAAATTTCAGTTTCGGTTTGGTTTCAGTTTCGGTGTGGTTTGATTTCGATTTGTCTTCGGTTTCTTAAATCGATTTGTAACCGGGTTGATTTTGGTTTTTGGTCTAGTTTGGATTCGACTTTCCATACAAAAGTATACAAAACTAAGCAAATTTTGATTTTTTTTAATGAATTTTGGAGTGTTTCGGTTTTTTACCGGTTTGGTTTCAGTTTTGGTCTGGGTTTTGAGCCGGTTTTGGCTTGGTTTCGGGTTCATCCAGTTTCCGGTGTGGTTCGATTTGGTTTTGGGGTTGCAATACTCCAAACCAAACCGAACCAATAAGACTTTGGTTCGGTTCGATCTGTATTGTTATCGATTTGGTCCGATCGATTTTACTGTTCGATTTAGGAATTGACACCCCTAATCCTAAGTATAAAATATGACTATGATTTTATGCTTTTAGAAACAGTACCAACAACACCTTACTCTTTAATGGAGGAGTCCAGAATTATTCTATTCTAATCTTCTCCTTTCACTTGAAGGTGATATTATTACTCCAGGATTTTTAGTTGCACCAGGGCCCATTCAGGACCTTTCAAGTTTTCATCTGATCAGAGGGGATTTTGTAAGATCCGGGAAATTTTACTTCATATGTTGACTAACGAATTTTTTTTCTTGTTACCAGAAAAGAGAAACGATTTTTTATTTTTTAAGCACAGTTTGTTGTTACAAAATCAACATAATTCATTAAAAAATTATTAACGATTCAATCATTATAATATAATCAAGCATTGATGGACCCTCCATTGTAGCCACATGCTCGAACCCTTTCCAAGGAAGAAATCCCACAATTATAGAAGCAAAGCCAACTTTTATTGGTCGATTAAGAATCCTAAGGTTATGATTAGATGACCCATCCCACGTTTTGGAAGATCTTGCCAAGTTTACGCAATTATTTTGACGTTATTTTCATTTATTGAAATAATATTTTGGAGCTATATATTGTTGTTTTGCTGTACCAATTCTAGTTTGAGCTCATTGTTAATTGAACCTATGCGCTTCATCTTGCACATCTTGCATTCTTCATAGAAGTTGTAGTGAAGTGAATCTAGTTTTCATTCTTTTTTGTTATTCTTACATTTTTAGGCCTAGTTTTATATTTTTAATGAGTTTTCTTATTCTATTGGTCAGTTTTTATTCTGGGTTTTCTATTGGTGACTTTCATATTGTAGACTATTTTTTTTTTTTTTAAGAATTCTGTATGAATTTTAGAAAAAAAGTTCCTTTTTCAAAATTGTAAATCAGTGTTTTCTCTTTTTAACCTGATTTTTCATTTTTTTTTCCTATTTTTCCAGAATTTTATACTTCTACATATGTTTTCTATTTAATTTTCAATCGATTTCTCATCGATAATCTTTATTTTTTATTATCTAATTTTAATTATTTTCTTCTTTTATTTTTCGCTAAAAGTTCATTTGTATTAAAAAGAATAAAAGAAGGGATGTACAAGAAAGCAAAATAGCAACAAACACAGATAGACTAATAGAAAGGAAAGGCCCCCCACCTTCGGCATTGCCATTAGCATGGAAGCCTCCCTGACCTTAGACTACAAAACAAAAGTTAAGGGAATCGGTATCTAGGACGCTGGGTAGCATCCATATTCATTTCCATAGACATCGACCTTGGCCAAACTACCACTAGAGAAGAAATTTCTAAACGAGCCGCTGATTTAACCAAGAAATCGGCCACTGTGTTTGCTTCCTTGAAACAGTGAGACACCTTCTAATTTATAGAATTCATAAAAGGTAAAACACCCCTCCATCTTTGCTGAATAAACCACGGGATCAGACCTTTAGATAGAAGGGTCACCATAGTCGCAGAGTCACATTCAATCCAGAGATTTTGAATGCCATGGTCCTTAGCCTGCTCAAGACCAGCCACAATCACAAAAAATTCAGCTTCAAAATTCGTTATAATATCAACGAATTCTCTATAATTCAGGATGGACTCTGCTCTCTCATTTCTAAAGATTCTTCCAACCCCTGCCTTCCCTGGATTACCCAGAGAGCACCCATCAATGTTCAACTTCACCCAACCAGGGAAAGGAGGACACCAGAACACTTCAATTATTTCCCTACGCTTACAAACCACACGGGAAATGCCTACCCTTTTAGCACATAATAGATCAGAAATTGAAAAGAACTACCCAATATGAATCGAGGCAAACAAACAAATTTCGTCGTTAACCATCGCGAATCATTGCTTGTACTACTTGGTTGCACTATTATAACATCTAGTATTTCTCTCATCCACACAAAGTATGGAATAAGGGAAATTCAACGGAGCCATACCTTTGAACTTCTCTATTGTTTTAAATTTTTTTTATAAGGTTTGACGAGTCCACGAATGTTATTTAAAATATGATATCTTAAAATAATAAAATAAAAAAAATAAAGAGAATAAAGAGTATAAAGAGTCAAACTTGAGAAGAGAAGAGGTAATAGGAGGGACATGTAACCGAGAGAGAATTAATTGAAATTCTTACTTTCAAAGCTCAATGGTCGAGGAGATCCTCAGATCATCACATGGATCCATGTTGGGCGCTGCCCACTGTACAACCACCATCTCTCCCTCTAAATAAAAAAACACCAACTTCTCTAAGGTTATTCGTCTCAATTGTCAATGCCCCCCACTAAAACCCACCATCAACTTCTCTTATTTGTTACAATTGTCAATGCCCTCCATCAACATCTCTTGGTTTCAATTGTCAATGCCCTCCATTAAAACCCACCGTCTCCCTCGCACTCTCGGGAGTGACAGTATGGCAGTCCCATCTCTCTCTCTCATATGTCGGGTGTTTTTTTTTTTTTTTTTTTTCAGGCATTTGATTTGATTACTTCTACGAGTCTATATTGACCCCACAACCATATAGATCAGGTCATTATCAGATTTAAATGAGAAATATTAAACTTTCACTAAAAGTAATGAAGATCCCTAAACACTTCCATGTGAATGACTAAAATGAGGTAAGATCAGTCATATTCAGAACCACACGCTTCTTAAGGCAAAGGTCCCTTGCCAACTCCACTACCTCATTGCATGGGTATCATGTGATTGTTTATTTGGCATGGGTATCATGTGACTGTTTATTTAGCATGCCTATGCACAGTTGCAAATAAAA
>NC_056557.1:15365602-15412099 GCF_013358625.1 Macadamia integrifolia
GGAAAGTAAGTTTTAGGTTTCATACCTTAGGGTGATCGAACCAGTATGTGCGCGAGAACCAGCAGGGGGCTTCGTTGATGTTCGAACACGCTCACTATTTCAAGAATAGCCAAGATGAGATCAGTTGCAAGTATCCTTTGAACCGAGAGACAACGTGTAAGAGGGAATGAGAGAGAAAACAGAGGGTGAAGAAGAAGAAGAAGAAGAAGAAGAAGAGAGGAGAAAACGGATTTTTAAGGGAATGAGAGGGATAACAGAGAGTGAAGAAGAAGAAGAAGAGAGGAGTTAACGGATTTTTAGGGTTACAAAATTCAAAATAATGCCTCGTACGGGTTGGGTTGGGTCATACTTATCTCGGTCTGGTTCACTTACCTCAACTCGGTTTTGGTACAACTTCAACCAAACAAGCATCTGGACCGTTCACTTGAAGCTATCCATGTGTCCTCTTCTGCAGGTAGCAAAACACAGCATCAAGAAAAACAGAGGATTTTTATCCGTTTCACCAAGCCCTCCAGCTATGAAACTCCCACATTTGTTTAGTTTGACCCCAAATTCTACTATAAAAGGGGGAAATATTCAAAAGAGGCAAGGTCAGGTGGAATTTTGTCTGAAGAATTGTCATGTTCTTGGTTTGCGAAGGTGACAGTTCTTATGTCCAACAGTGGAGGAGTTATGTTCGGGTGGCTGCTCTTTCAGCACAATCCTCTAATATGGACTCCACACAAGATAATCAATCTGATGGCAGCCCAGAACATTTCTTTGTACTCTTCAGGGACTGGATTTTCTCGTGTAGGCCCAGAAACCAAATCCGTTGTAGTTAGGAGCAAAAGACTGTTTGTGTCTCCATCAGACACCAGCTTACATAGGAATTTTGTATCTGAGGGCCCTACTAGGATCAATTACGATGATATAAAAAATATGCTGAATGATAGAGTCACCACAGCAGTATTGCAGTGAAGCTAATGGGTTCCTCTCAATTATTGGTTCCAAGTATGCGACTTCTGATGCAGAAAGGGCATTGTTTCACATGGATGATACTTGGGATCAGGTCTTCTCACCTCCATTGCTAATGAATTTCAGAGCCCACGTCTGACTGAAATTCAGGACAACTACCAGAAACAGTAAAAAAAATTCCTGATCTATGAGGAAGAAAATGATGATGCCTATGTACGGTTGCGACAGAATTCCGAGGCATATCCGTTCCTTCTCTCGATTACGAAATGGGCGAGGAGGTCCTTTGACTGCGCCAGGTTCTCCCTGCACAAGAACTCCTCACTGCAAACCCTCTTCGCCTCTCTCTTGAAATCGTGAATGAACACATGGGTTTTCGCACACACCCTTCTTGCTCCTTGCCAGAACATCGGCAATGAAGATCGCTGACATCTTCCCCGGCGCCGACGGGGAATACCCTCTAGGCCCTTCAACCAAGATCACATCCCAAGCTACTTCCTATAAATGGTTGGGGAGATCATTGATCCCAAGCTTGCAATCGGAGAAGAGAAGATTCTGGATGGGCCGAAGAAGGAGAACCAGGATTGGGAGAAGCAGCAGCAGAGGAAGACGAGCAATAGTGAGCAGAGAAGTTTCCCATACTCGCACTCTTCTTTATGGACTCAAACTAGAGGTTGCCCATACTCGCACTCTTCTTTATGGACCCATCAGTGAGTCGGAACACCGAACAACTTCACTCCTCCTCTTGTCAGGCAGGTGCGTGAGTTGTGCAGGTTATGGCTGCAATGAGAGCATTGCAGAGTCATGGCGACTCTGCTCCCCACACGCGCTCATTACTATGAATATATGATTAATAAAGGAATAAACTGCAGAGAGAGAGAGAGAGAATTTAAAACTTTGAAGGGATAATACACGTTTAAACCCAGGGGATGAGACGGGATGAGGTTTCGGAATTGTGATGTGGTTTGGAAGAAATGACTTGCTGTCACCGTCACAGTCACAGCCGGTGTTCATTAAAATGAGAGAAGGATTTCAATGATTATTATATATGGTTAAATTCATGGCTTCCTATGAAGAATGTTTTACGAACATTGTTTATCCGTATGTACCACGATTTTTTTGCCTTAAAAGGATCCAATGTGAAAGGTCCTAAATTTGCCGGAAAACCATCTCAACTCAGAACAGTTGGGATACGGACAGTTGACCAAAGAAGATTAGCAAACTGACAATTCTTAAAACTATGGGCTTTTGAAATCCCAACATGTTCACAAAGAAAACAGCTCCAAGGAAGGTTGAAACCCCATGAATTTAGGAGATCAGGAATAGGAATAGGAAAGCGGCCATGGAGAAGTTTCCATGTAAAGAACTGGACTTTTGGAACAGTGTAGAGAAAGATGATAAGAAGAAGGGACTGTAAAAAGTCCTGACAAGGTACCCAGCCAAATAAATCAATCGGGAGCATGAGATTATGGGATTGGAATTGAAATAATTATGAGAAAGCAATATCCAGAGGCCACCAATGGAAAACTATTTCAATATCCAAGATTTAGAATGAGAACGAATTAAAAAACGAAACAATCGAAGGAGCATTGATGGGTATAGGGAAAGGGGAAAGGGGAAAGGGGCCATTGGAGGAGGAGCATCAGGGATAAAAAAAAATTAAACCCCAAGGATTTATATTATTGCCATTGCCAAGTTGAGAGAAGATCCCTTTCAAGAGTAAGTCCCTAGCTCCTATAATGGATATCCAAGCCCAAGAGGCACTAGAGGAGTAGGTTGCTGCGTGAAACTTACGATTGAAAAATATTTACTCTTCGTAAGCCCTCCCCAAAGGGAATTATGATAGAGGAGCCAACACCGCTTAGCTAGCTACAAGGGCTTGGTTCATTGGACAAGATAGTTTTAGATTGAGGCCTCCAAACTGTTTTGGTTGACAAATAGTAGTCCAACTAATAGTTGAGAGTTAATGAACCTTTACCATTAGACCAAAAAATTGATTGTCGAGCCGTTGGTTGTAATTGCAACCATTCTGCAAACAATCGCTTGGTGCTAGTTTCTACATTTTTGTTGTATTGGACTCTACTTTTAGCTAAATTGAGAAGTCGTGATTTAGAGAAATAATCATCCAAGACTTCCATAAAAGAATGAAGCTCTCTAGAAGTAGTGTGCCCGGATAAGATCATATCATCTATGAAAGCCATATAAGTAATGGTTACCCCTCCTCTGGAGATTTTAAGACCCTAAAGTTTCCCATGTTGTGAAGTAATAGCCAAGTGAGGTGACAGAACTTCAGCACACAAAACAAATAAATAAAAAGATAAAGGATCTCCTTGCCGAAGTCCTCGCTAGGCTGAAAGTAATTTAAAGGTGAACCATTGAGAAGTACAATAACTGAGTAGATGTTACGCAAAACATAATCCAGTTAACCCAAGTTTGGTGAAAACCATAGCAAAGAATTGCCTGCCCAAAAAAATCCTATTCAAGTTGATCATGTGCCTTATTCATATCAACTTTGATTGACATGAAACCATATTTTTTTTGTTGCTTCATTTTCAACTTGTGCAAACGTTCATGGCAAATGAGAATATTGTTCCCTTCACAAAACCGTTTTGGTTGAAATATATAATCCGATTGGGAATGGGCCGGAGATGACGAACCAAATCTGAGAAATAATTTTGTAGAACTTTCACAAGCTCAGATAATCTCCAATAACAGAAGGATAATCAGTTTTGAGAAATGTTGGACAATTTGAATCACATCAGACCTAACGATAGACCAAGACTTTTCTTTTAAAAAAAAAAATCCATCTAGATCAAGAGCTTTTAAAGTAGACATTCCCATTACAGTATTGAAAATTTCTAAATCCAAAACCGAAGCCAAGAGAAGTTGATTATTGATACGCTCAAATTAGTTGCCCAGTAAGGTAGGGACACGTGGAACCAAACTATAAGGATATTCAAAAACAGATACCCACTATAAGCATAACTCTGGATATCGGGAGAGGGAGGAGATTTGAGTCCTCTTCAGGTGGCAAAGACATGCTAGGACTCTAACTACTTGAAGAGAAGAAGATACCCAAATAGGGGAGATTCCCCATAGAGATAGGAAGATGTGAAAGGAGGGAGTCCTCCAAAATCGCCCTAGGTTCGTGAAAGAGGGGGAAGACGTATCCCAGTAGGACTCAACAAAGAGGTAATCCTATAAGAAGGAACCCTGGAGGACAGAGCGGGGTAAGTCAATTCGTTCACACCATTACTCTTCTGAAAAACTATTGTGCGAGTCTCTAACTTGGGTGTTGGAAGACTAATTCTGGAACCGCTTCCGGGCCTCTGTCTTTTGTGCCTATGCAGGATCGACGCTCAACCTTCCACAGATTCTCGGCAGCAACAAATTGGCGCCATCTGTGGGAACGACAGAGTAATGGTGGGGAAAACCTACAATCATAAGAAAACAAAAGCAGTGCCGAGTAGAAATATGAATGCGGAGCAGCCTTCAGAACCTCTGCCTCCTTCGGCGGACACTAACAAAGAACGAGGGAACAATAGTCGAGAAGGTCCTGTGAGGGACCAACGTTCAGCCGAAAATTCAGTGCATAGGGACAGCAATCCCCCACCCCCTCCTAGGACTCAAGAATATGTGACCAAGGAGCAGTTCGATGCCCTCCAGGAGAAATACTACCGAATGGCCGAAATGATGAAGGAAGTCTCCAAGGTTGTCACTGAGAGGACAAACGAAATAGCGAGAGACTAAAATGTCCAAGCAGAACAAGTTCGAGAAGAAGACCGCAACAGTTCAGGATCGTTGAGATCTGGTCAGAATCCTCGAAATCGTGCGGCAAGGGAAAGCCTTGCACCTGGAGATAGGGCATGACATGCCACAAGAGCTAGGCATGAAGAGCCACGTTAAGGAGACGGTCAGAGATATGAAGACCTAGGGTTGAAGCAGATGATTCTCGACTTGAAGGATGAAATCTAAAAAGTAGCAGACAACCAGATAGGCACGCGTGAGTCCGACCACACTAATGACACGACTTCAGCTGATGAAGTTATGAGGGATCCACTCCCCGTCGAATTTCATTTGCCCAAGTACAACACTTACGATGGGACGGGAGATCCAGTCGACCACCTAGAGGGGTTCAAGGTTGTAATACAGTTCCATTGGATGTCAAAAAGTATTATGTGTTAGGCACTCCCTTTAAAACCTTCAGAGCTACTGTGAGATTTTATTACAATCTCTTGCCGCCGAAATCAATCGACAACTTCAACAAACTGAGCCACATGTTCATGAAGGGGTTCTCCAGAAGTCAACCCCTTCAAAAGACCACTTTGTACTTGACCAATGTCAAGCAATACGAGGGAGAATCACTACTAGATTACATGAAACGTTTCCAACAGGAGAAGATTACGATCAGAGGCTTGGACCCGAAAGAAGAATTCACGGTCCTTTTAAGAGGTGTCAAAGATAAAGAAATAAAAAGATCCATGCCGAAACATGCACCAAGAAATTTGGCAGAACTGAAGGCCCAATGTGATAAATACATTCAGATGGAAGAAACCCTGCAGGCTGATGAGAAAGCCGAAGGCAAGGCAGGAAAGAAAAGAACTTTTAAGAGAGGAGAACAAGCCTTCCGAGGGAAAGAGATGAAGGTCGGAGCATAATCGGGCACCCAATCCACCAAGAAAATTTGAAAGGTACGCATACCTCAACTGAAGGAGAACTGATGTGTTGATGCAGATAAAAGACTCCTCGGATGCCAGAGCCCTAAGTGGCTAAGGAAGATGGGACGACACCCCGAAGGTGCAACATGGACAAATATTGCCACTTCCACAGAGATCATGGCCACAACACCGAAGAGTGCTGGCACTTGAAGGGAGAAATAGAAAGTATGATCCAAAGAGAATGTCTGGGTTGGTTTGTGGACCGCAAAAAAGAGGATCCCCAAGATGGCAATGATCGACAGGACAACCACTAGAGGGACAGAAGTTATCGTCAAGAAAGAAGGGGACCATCCCGTAGAGGCAATCGGGAACAGTGAAGGGACCGAACTTCTGAAGAAGCTGACCCTCGCCCCCAAGACGACAAGAAAAGCCCAACCAGGGTCATAGCCACTATCAGTGGGGGACTGGTAGCAGAAGAAAGCTTCATTTTGGCCATGAAAGCTTAGGCCTATGCAAGAAGCATACATGTGATCGAATAGTCAAATAAGGAGGTGAAGACAGGGATGATTATCTCCTTTTCAGATGATGATCTAGAAGGAATTCAAATGCCTCATGATGACGCCCTAGTAATCACCATGACCTTAGCCGATTGGAGGGTAAAAAGGATCTTGGTGGATTATGACAGGTTAGCTAATATCTTATTTCTCGAAGCTTTCCAAAAGATGGGCCTAGACAAAGAAAAGTTGAAGAGAGTCAAACACCCATTGCAGGGGTTCTCAGGCACCTCGGTAAAAGTCAAAGGTTTAATTGAATTACCTGTGAGAGCTGGCACTGGATATCGCCAAGTTATGATTATGATAAACTTCCTCGTGGTCGACATCACATTTGCGTACAATGCCATATTGGGAAGAGTTGGCTTGAACCTGCTAAAAGCCATCGTCTCCACACCGCATCTCAAGATGAAGGTCCCTACGAAGAATGGGGTCAGAGAATGCTAAGGTGATCAAGAATCGTCCCGAAAATGCTACACCACTACCTTATGGGGAAAAGAGAAGGTAGGTGAAGCACTTTCGATAGAAGACCTGCATGATGACACCAATCATCAGAGAGAAGAACCAGCTGAGGACCTAATCCAAGTTGACGTTGAAGAAGGGGACAGTACTTGTCAGTTCCAAGTTGGAGCATTAATGCCGAGGCAACAACGGGAAAATATTATCTCATTCCTTCAGGATAATTCCGATGTCTTCGCCTGGTCAGCCTCAGACATGCCTGGGATAGCTCGAGAAGTGAATGAGCATCAGCTGAGTGTTGATCCGACTAAGAAGCCAGTGCAGCAGAAGAAGAGAACTTTCACCCCCGAGAGGTAGCAGAAGATAATTGAAGAAGTAGAGAAATTGCTAAAGGCTAAGTTCATCTGAGAAATCCGATACCCCGAATGGATATCCAATTTGTTAATGGTTTTGAAGGTAAATGGGAAATGGAGAATATGCATCGACTTCATGGACTTGAACAAAGCCTGCCCGGAGGACAGCTACCCCCTATCGAAGATAGACCTTCTCATTGATGCCACTTCAGGGCATGAGGCATTAAGCTTCATGGATGCATACTCAAGGTACAATCATATCAAAATGTGTGAGAATGATGTCCTAAAGACATCCTTCATAATCGAAGGGGGATTGTATTGCTATGAAGTAATGCCCTTCGGGCTAAAAAACGTGGGGCCACTTACCAAAGGTTAGTGAACAAAATCTTTAAGGAAATGATTGACAAGACTATGGAAGTGTACGTGGACGACATGCTTGTGAAGAGCTTGAAGGTAGGGATGTAAACGGATCGAATTCGGCTCAAATAATAGCCTATCCGAATTTGAATCCGTTCAATAGGAGCCTATCCGAATTTGATCCGTTTATCTGACCGGATATCAAAAACGCTATTAAATTCGAATTTGCTTATCTTAACGGTAATCGGATATTATCCGATCCGATCCGCTCCGCTCCATTTAACAAACAGATACCAAATATTCGAATCCGAGAATCCGATTATAACTTAGACTTCTTTGTTTTCCTGTGTGTAATTGTAAATGAAAGCCATCACACATGCTCACTCACTCACAATAAATATAAAAATCAATTCAAGCAATTTAGTTTGGAATCACATAGCCTGGAATCACAACAAAAACCAGCTTTAAGAGCCTAATCCAAATATGTTTTTTGTTCAAATTTTGAGAAGGTATAAGTCATAGAGAGTAGATTTATCTAAAAAAAACACTTGATACTCCAATAACTAACAAATCCATTTTGACCAACTGAACTCAACACAAATCCATCCTGACAAGCATCACATATGATATTTCTACAATATTATTATGTAATAAAAATTAATATATTTACTTAATATTATAATGAAAGAAACAGATTCAGAGAAATGGATAAGGATATTCTTTACCATTGGATAGCTAAACGAATCGAATAATAATCGATCGAAAACTAGGATTATCATATTCGTATCCTCTTAGTTTTCGGACCAGTTTAGATAATTTCTGGATATGCATTTTTTGAATACGGATACCCCTAAACAAATATGAACCCGGATTGAATACTGATTTTTGACTATCCATTTATACCCCCTACTTGAAGGCAGAACATCATATCCAGGACCTAAAGCAAGCATTCCAAGTACTGAGGGAATATAGCATGAAGCTAAACCCAACGAAGTGCGCATTCAAAGTAACAACAAGAAAGTTTCTCTACTTCAAGTCCTAGCAAAGTGTGAAGCAAGTCCAAGAGCTGATGGGAAGAATTGCTGCCTTGGGTCGGTTCATTCCTCAATCAGCTAACAAATGCCTCTGTTTTTTCAAAACCCTAAAAGAGTCCAAGAGGTTCAAGTAGACAAAGGAGTGAGAGAAGTCCTTTGAACAGCTAAAGGAGTACCTAGCGACACCCTCGCTACTGACAAAGCCAAACACTGGGGATATTTTACAGCTATACCTAGTTGTATCGACCGTAGCAGTAAGCGCGGTACTACTAAAAGAAGAGGAAGACAACAGTGGCCTATATACTATGTCAGTCGAACCCTATTAGACACCAAAACTAGATACAGGAAAATGGAAAAAGTGGTGTATGCACTTGTGATAGAAGCAAGGAAACAAAGACCCTACTTCCAGTTGCACATGATATGCATGCTAATGGATCAACCCTTGAAGAAAATATTACAAATGCTGGACACGTCAGGCCGACTGGTAAATTGAGACATAGAGCTGGGGGAATTCGACATCATATACAAATTGAGGACCACAGTAAAAGCACAGGCCCTGGCTGACGTTGTAGTCGAAACAACATTCCCAGATGAACTGCAGGAACTAGCCGAGGACAAGGCTTGGACATTGTATATGGATAGAGCGTCTAACAAGGTAGGAAGCGGGGCAGGAATTATACTCATTAGTCCCGTGGGATTCAAGATTAAGTATGTTTTGCATTTCAACTTTAGTGCCTCCAATAACGAAGCCGAATATGGAGCACGGATAGCCAGAATTAATCTGGCAAGAGCTCTGATAGTGCAAAAGCTAATGGTGCACAACGACTCACAGCTTATAGTTTGACAAGTGAACGGTGACTATGAAGCGAAGGAATATAGAATTGCTGAATACCTGGGGAAGGTGCGAGAGAAGCTGCAAGATTCCAAGAGTTCGAGGTGAAACAGGTGTCACGCACAGAAAATGCTAGCGCAGACGCACTATCACAATTAGCAACGTCAGACTTCATGGAACTAGGGCGTTTGGTATACTTCGAGGTATTACCTCAACCGAGTACCAAGAATCCCCAAGAAGTATTGCCCATTGATGGTAACGACCCCAGCTAGATGGACCCTATAATAAAGTACTTGAAGAAGGGAGTGCTCTCAGAGGATAGGGACGAGGCGAGGAAAGTACGTGTACGATCAACACGATTTCTATTAAAGGATGAAGCACTATACAAGATAGGATTCACCACACCATATCTAAAATGCTCGGACTCTATAGATACCGAGTATGCTCTCAAAGAGGTACACGAAGGAATATGTGGCCAACATCTAGGGGCCCTGGTCTTAGCCCACGAAGTGTTATGGCAAGGCCTATTCTGGCAAACTATGAGGAAGGATGTCGAAGAATTCATCAGGAAGTGAGTGAAGTGACAAATGTTTACCCCCGTCCCTCGGCAGCATGCCATCAAACTTTCCTCCCTATCAAGTCCCGTACCATTCACCATATGGGGAATAGACATCCAGGGGCCATTCTCACTAGCTACGAGACAAAGAAAATTTGTTGTGGTGACAGTAGACTACTTCACTAAATGGGCAGAAGCCGAAGCACTGGCCACAATAATAGAAAAGAATGTACGAGACTTCTTTGAAATGGCGGTGGTTTATTGATTCGGGACTCCAGAGTGACAGTGATAGACAACGGAACCCAGTTTGTCAATCCAACTATTGATTCTTTTTGTGAAGCCCTCACCATTAAGCACAGAAAGACATCCGTCGGTTATCCCCCGACCAGTGGATTGACAGAGGTAACAAATCGTACATTGCTCTAAGAAATAAAGAAAAGATTGGATAATGCTAAGGGACTATGGGTAAATGAACTACACAGCATCCTCTAGGCTTACCGAACAACTGAAAGGTCAGCCACTAGAGAAACACCCTTCAATTTAACCTATGGCATAAAAGCTGTACTCCCGGTCGAGATTGATGTTATAACCCACCGAATTCAATACTACAAAGAAGGCAAAAATAATGAGGGACTTCGAGCCAATCTAAGCCTCTTATATGAAGTGCGAGAAGACTCATAGGAAAGGATTGCAGCTTACCCGTAAAAAGTGGCAAGGCACTACAATTCCAAAGTCCGAAGAAACGAGTTCAGAGTAGGAGACCTCGTCCGAAGAAGGGCAGAGGTGTCAGACCCAAAGCATCAATGGAACTTAGCTCCCAATTGGAAACCTTATAGAGTCACCAGGATAATACAACCAGGCTCCTATCACCTAGAGACTACGAGGGTGAGAGAGGTACCCCAGTTATGGAACTCGAAGAACCTGAGAAAATTCTACCAGTAGTAGTAGCATGTATATTTATTTGCAATCAATTATTTTTTTAATTCTTACTAGTCGTCATTTCTTTTCAAGCGGGTAACTTGTAGTTTCTCATCCCCGAATGTTTTAGAGGAATTTTTATAAAAAAGTTGTTCACGACAACTGATTCTGGATAATGGCCTAGCCAAAAACTCAAAAACATACCCCTCGATTGGGAGCCAGGCCAAAGCTGAGCAGACTTGACCGAAGGATCTTCCCTCAATTGGGGGCTCAGGCTAAGGCCAAGTAGACCTAACTGAAGGGACTGCCCTCAAATGATTGCCCAAGACCAAAACAGACCTAACCAAAAGAGTCACCCTCGGTTGAGAGCTTAGGCCGAAGCTGGCATACATAACCGAAGTTACAACTTGGTCCTACACTTTGGCAAGGACCTACGCTCACGGGCCAAGGAAGATCGCCCGAATATCTGAAGGGGGAAGGCTACCAACAACCATTACCCTTCGGCTTTCGGCCAGCGAAGAGGCTTCCGCAGCTGAAGGTTGAAGGGTAACACAACACTTGGAAAAATTTACTTGTGTAGGAGCTTCGGCCTTCATAACCCCACCCTCCAACCAATAGCATACCTCGGTCATCCTTTGGATATAAAGGGTTAGCTGAAGCTCATATTACACTTGAAAAAATTTATTGGCATAAGAGCTTCAGCCTTTATGACCCTACCCTCTGGCCAAAGACTCCTTGGCTATCCTTCGAATTCGAGACTAGTCATTGGGATTATAAAGAAGAGAAAAGAGAACACGGCAAGAAAAAAAAGAAGTTAAGGAGTTCATTCATTGAAAAGGCCTAAAGGCCAAAGTTACAATTAGAAGGGCCCAAAGGCCGAAAGTTACATCAAAAGGGGCCCGAACACCGAAAGTACATAAAAAAAGGGGGCCTAAAGGCCAAGAGGAAATCCTCACTAGGCATCTGTCGGCTGAAGGACCTCATCATCGGTATGAAAAGGGACATTGTGGTCTTAACCGTCATGGCCGGGAGTGAGGGGAATCCCACGGGTCTACTAGACAACATCGTCCTCACTGCCCTTTATGACCTCAGCCATCTCGGTGGCAGTAGGGGCTACCTCGCCTTCCTCATCTTCAAAGATGAGGCTGCTCTCCTAGAAGGAGAACCCCGGGTGGTGTTCGAGGATCCAATCATAGACCTCGGTAGCACCCATGGTGTATCCTGGGTCTGTCGCATGAGTCACCTCCCTCCTATAAGCGTCAGAGGCCTTATACTTTCGGACTCCCATCTTCTCAGCCTTCCGAAGCCTCTCAGACAGCTACCCCTTCAGCTCCAAAAGCTGGTGTTCGTACTCCTTGCAGGCTTGGTCATGCTCGGCCTCCAGGTTCTCCACCTTCTGAAGCAACATAGTCCACTCATTGTTGAGGATGGACCGTTCGCATTCAGACTTCTCGAGGCTTCGTGTCAAGGCCTCGGCCCTTATGGTAAGCTGGGCGACTTGGTTGTTAGCCTGTAAGACAAACCAACACTTAGTCATTTTTTGAGAAATGAATAATAAAAGGAAAACAGGGTCAGAAGGACGATGGTTACTCTTGTTAGGAAAACATAAGTGTTAGTGATCATCGCCGAAGTACTCTGCTCTTGATCCTAGGTAATATCCCTCGAGAGCCTACCCTTCTGTATGAGCTCTTGGGCAACATGCCCAACGATGAAGGTGTCATCCTCTTTGACCACATTGGGAAGAAGCCAGCTTCGGTTCGGCCTCAAGGGACGCCTGGATTTCAGAAGTTACCTTCAGCGGGGACCTTGGGTGGGGCAGGCATTCGCCCAAGAGCTGCAAGTGCCTGCACGGCCTCCGGTGTTGGGTCCTCCACCCTCACTCTCTTCTTCTTGTTAGCTTGAGGCTCGGAGGCTGAAGCCTTCCCCTTCTCTTTCTCCCTCTCCTTCTCCTGCTGCCTCTGAAGCCGATCTTGCTTGGCCTTCGCTTGCCTTTCGACAGTAGTAGTCCGTACTTCAGCCCTTGAAAGTTGCACTGCATCAAGGAAAAATAGGTATAATTAGTACAAAGGGCCGAGGTCCGAACTTAAAGCAAACTCGGGCAGACCTGGGACTCACCCGAGCTAAGCCTGAATCTGAACAACATGGCGTCCGATTTGAGACTATCGAACTCAATTGAAGGGCATGTGTCATGGTGCTTTGCTATCACCATTGACTCCGCGTCTGTCCCGAAGAGGGCAGGTGCAGAGTTCACAGTCCTTAGATCAGGGATATCCTAGACGGTACCGAAGGGCACCCCCTCCGACAACCTCATGAAGAAGAATTTTTCCTTCTAACCATGGATTGGCGAAGGGTAACCATTCAACAGTCAGAGATCTTTCCGAGGGCTGAAATAGTACTAGCCCATTCAGAGTTAGCTGTGTTGGGTAGATCCCATAGTGCCGAAACACTTGGGCAAAAAAGGGGATGGAAGGGGAGCCAAAGGCCAGCTTTAAAAGCATCCTTGTATAGACATAGATCCTCAGGATTCCTATAGTTGGCCCTATCTATCAGCCTCAGGTTTCGGAGCACAAACACATTCGGGATACTATAGGAGGCCTTTAGTTCCTCGAGTTCGAGCTAGACCATAGTAAACACTATCTTGCGAGCCTCCACCTCTAGGGCATCTTGGGTTCCGGGGCTCGGGACTCAAACACCCTCTCTCTGAACTCCTCACCATTCGAGCCACCCTCAGATCCACGTGGTGTGGCTACGGATGAGGAATCACGAGAAGAGGGCGAATCCGAGGAAGAATATGAGGACATACCTCGGATATCCTTAGAATGTTGACCCCTTCAGTTCGACACCATCCTTTCGAGGGCCGAAGGACTATACTCGGCAGAACTAGACATCAGACACACTTACTTATGAGGAACTGATGAAAACGAAGGATGACAAGAAAGGAAAACCAAACCGAATGTAGGATCTATGAAGGAAAAGTAGTAGTGGCCCATAAATCAAGGCCACCCCTTATAAAGGTGAGGAAAAATGGCATGACTGCCCGAGCATTAATGGACGTGCCATGTCATCAGGGGTGACTACCGAGGCTCACACAAGCTTGGCGCACGAGCTATAAGCTGATCGAAGGGTCTTCCCTTGGTTGGGGGCTCAGGTTAAGGCCGAGCAGACCTGATCGAAGGGTTGTCCCTCGATTGGGGGCTCAGGCTAAGGCCAAGCAGACCTGATTGAAGAGTCCTCCCTCGGTTGGGAGCTTAGGCCAAGGCCGAGCAGACCTGACCAAAGAGTCCTCCCTCGGTTGGGGGCTCAGGCCAAGGCCGAGCAGACCTAACCGAAGGGTCCTCCCTCGGTTGGGGGCTCAGGCTAAGGTCAAGCAGACATGACCGAAGGGTCCACCCTTGATTGGGAGCTCAGGCCAAGGCCCAGCAGACCTGACCGAAGGTCCCTCCCTCGGTCAGGAAGAAGGTCAAAGCTGAAGGGAAAGGACCGAAGGGCATTTAAAAAAAAAAAAAAAAAAGAGGGAAGAAGAAAGGCATTGTTATTCCCACTGGAATGGCTTCTCAGTGGCTATAGGGGGCTTTTGATATGCTCAAATTAGCCACCCAGTAAGTTAGGGACACGTGGCACCCAGCTATAAGGATATTCACGAACAAATACCCATTATAACCACAACTCCGGATGTCGGGAGAGGGAGGAGACTTGAGTCCTCTTCAGGTGGCAGAGACATGCTAGGACTCTAACTACTTGAAGATGAGAAGATACCCGAATAGGGGAGATTACCCACGGAGATAGGGAGACATGAAAGGAGGGAGTCCTCCAATATCACCCTAAGTTCATGAAAGAGGGGGAAGATGTATCTTAGTAGGACTCAACAAAGAGGTAATCCTATAAGAAGGAACCTTGGAGGACAGAGCGGGCTAAGCCAATTTGTTCACATCATTACTCTTATGAAAAACTGTTGAGTGAGTCTCTAACTTAGCTATCGGAGGACTAATCCCGGAACCGCCTCAGGACCTCTGTCTTCTGTGCTTGTGCAGGATCGACGCTCAACCTTCCACAAATTCTTGACAATAACAATTATCATCTACTATAACTCTTACACAGATGCAATGCAATCAATGTAATTATTGTCAAGTCTGTCCTTTCTATAAGAACCAAGCCACCTACATTAAGGGAGCAAATGAGATTGTGATGCAAATAGTGCAGATTTAGAGGATGATCAAATGAGCAACAGTAAGGAGCACAAGTTCATCAAGAAGCCTCGTGAGCAACAGATAATACAGTGAGTAAAAGAAGAGTAAGTTCAGCAAGAAGCCTCAGGGGCAAACAGATAATACAGTGAGTAAGGGGTACCAGCTTGAGCAAATGATTACATCATGTTGATGTAAGAGGTGTACAGCTGTCAATTTGTTAGGTCAATTATGTCAAGTTGTTAGGTTTGTTAGGAGTGTTAGGGTTGTTACAAGTGGTGGTGATTCCATATAAAAGGGAAAATTGTATTCACTCAGGACAGAAACGAATTACAAATTTTCTTTTTCTCTATTCTTGACTGGATTTTCCAGATTTCTTCTTCTCTGTTCTTGGCTGGGTTTTCTAGATTTCTTCTCTTCTTCTCAAGGAGATGTACCTCTGTGCAGCTATCTCTCTTCCCTTCCCTTAACATTGGTGCTTTCATTGCTGAATCGGAACTGCAACTCATGGCGGAAGGGACTCGATTGTCCAAGATAGATGATGCAATTAAGAATTTGCAATCATTTCAATCTGCTCAACTCCAAGATTCAACTGAATTCAAGAAAAGCATTGAAGCCAATTTTGCAGAGATCCGTAATGCCTTGCAGCAGTTTATGTCTCATGTTGATGCTCGATTGGATTCCTTACAATCAATTAATGGTGCTTCTACAACTGAAACAAGACATGAGGGTTTGGTAATTCCAGCAACTCCTAATTAGTTTGTTATGGGTAAATCTATGAGGCTTGTTGTACCAAGATTTGATGGGACAAATGTAGTTGGGTGGGTTTTCAAGGCTACACAGTTCTTTGAGTACCATCAAACACCACAAGACCAAAGGATTCTCATGTCTTCTTTTCATATGGAGGGACCTACACTTTCTTGGTTTTAATGGATGCATTCTAATAAATTGATTGTTTCTTGGCCTCAATTTTTACAAGCTCTCAAATTGAGATTTGGTCCATCAATCTATGAAGATCCTAAAGGGAAATTGGCTAAATTGTAACAAGTGGCTACGGTAGCAGTATACCAGGCCCAATTTGAGGAAATATCAGCTCAGATTCATGGCTTATCAGAGGATTTTCTCACAAGTTCCTTCAAATCTGGTCTGAAACCTGAGTTGAGGAAGGAATTATTAGTGGCTCAACCTTGTTCTTTGGTACAAGCTATGGCCTTGGCTAAGCTGCAGGAGGACAAGTATAATGATTTGAAGCAGTGCTGGAGGCAACCTTGGAATAAGTACAGCAATACGGGCTCTCAGTCTGTTCCACAAGGTACATTTCAACAGGCTCATCAGGTACTTCCTTTCAATAAGCCTCTTTTACCAACCCCTATTAGCAGACCTCCAATTAAGAGATTGTCTCCAAAGGAATTGAAGGAGAAAAGAGACAAGGGTCAGTGTTATTACTGTGATTAAAAATATTTGCCTGGTCATAAATGTAAAATAAATGTTTCTTGTTGATTTCTAATGATGATAGTGATTTAACTGAGGAATCTAAGGATGTTGTTTGTGAGGAGATCTTGCAAGATAATATAGGATGTAGTCATTCCAGAGGTTAGCATACATGCGTTAGCTGGTCCGTTCAGTCCTAAAACTATAAGGCTCCAAGGTTGGTATGGAGTACTCATAATTTTATCCAAGAGAAAGTGGCCACTGATCTGCAACTGCCTATTTTACCAACTAAGCCATTTAAGGTGTTTGTCGGAAATGGGCAATATTTGGTGTGTGATAAGAAGTGTGCTGTTGTGCCTTTCTCTTTACAGGGTACAGAATTCATCATTGAATTCTTTATTTTGCCAATTGCTGGGGCTGATGCTGTACTTGGTATTCAATGGCTTGAATTGTTAGGACCCATTTTGACTGATTATAAAGAGTTAACAATGGAGTTCTCATGGCATGATAAACAGGTGAAGTTAGTGGGTGAATCATCTCTTAATGCAGATTCCTTGACACCTAAGCAAATTAAAAGGATGGCTATGAATGGTAGCATTGCTTCATTGTATCAGCTACAGGCCCAACCCATTACAGAATCAATTATGGATACCAACAAACTTCCATCAGAATTGGCAACAGTTCTGACAGAGTTTGATGAAATATTTCAAGAGCCTAAAACACTACGCCCTTCAATTGACCACCAAATTCATTTAGAGCCCGTTTGGTAACTCTCCCGAGATGATCTTTTCTGTTCTAGATTCCATTTTAGAACAGAAATGAGAAAAAAAAGTGTTTGGTAACGCCTCCCTCGTTTCTGTGCCCAAGAAACGAACTGGTTCAAAAAGTCATCCCAAGAGTGGGGATCAAGTTAGGTGTTACTTCACTTTTAAGATGGTGTTTTGGGAAATAAAAAAAGAGCCCGTTCCCGATAAAAAACCTCAAGACCTCCTATTCGATAAAACCTAACATCTCCCTCCCTCACGCAGCTCTCGCAGCCCACTCCTATCCCTCACGCTACTCTTGCAGCTCTCTCCATCCCTCAGGCTCTCGCAGTTATCTTTCTATCTCTCTTGCTCTCGCTTTCTTCTCTCTCTCTATCTCTCTCTCTCTCTCAGGGTTCTGTTGGTCAGACTTAAACAGATTTGGTGAAGGGCTCTGTGACTTCCATTACTTGTTTTAACAGACAATTATGGGCAGATGTTAAAACATGGCATATCCTTCCTTTCACTGTATTGGTGCATTCAGCAGGCATTCTTATTTTTTGAGAGAAGTGTGGACATTGTCGGGTATGCTGAACATCATATTTTTTGGCGTCCTGATTTTCCTATTCCTGCAGGATGAGTGAACAAAATTGCTCTTTCTTGAGAAATAATGGCATTGGCCCTTTTAAACAAGATGCTGCATCTTGGCTGGCTGGTCTGTTGACCCATCTGTTTATTGTATCTTTGGTTCCTCCAATAAATTTTGTACCTGTAGAAGTTCTCTTATTAATTTCCTACAATCATGATGATCCTCCATTGATGATCCACATTGATGGGCTGATATGCCATGCTTAAGGTGTATTTGATTGGACCCATATCCAGTAATATATTTTCATTACAAGTTAGATAATATTGACAAAAAGACAAACCAAAATAAAATGGAAAAGAAAACCAGGCAGGAAAACCATGGACAATTGATTTTAGCAACAGTAAATGGGTTTAAGCCTCATCGAGTGAACCTGCAAACCAACTCCATAGCTTTAATACTAAAGTTCTAGTTTTCACATTCCTTCCAGTTGAATTCCAAGTCCATTCATGTACTGTTCATGTCTGGATTGAAACTCAGTTTACTGGAAAATACTCTGTTTAATTTGCTCTATTTAGACCAACTTTTTCAACATAGGAAATAATTCTTTCTAACACCTTACCCACCCTAGGATTCAGTTTGAATCATTTAATGAGTGATAGTGAAGAACCCCTGAAATGCATTTTTAGTTGCCAAATGTGCTTGAATTAGTTTATTTATTTGATGGATGGTGAACTCAATACAATTTATAACTCAATTATTCATTTCATTTACATATTTCTTTAAGTTGGATTTAAATGAGCTTCTTGTGGGAATTAGTTTATTTACTGTTACTGTGTCTAGAAATTATTTGTTAATTTTGCTTCTTGTGGGATATATCTACAATCTTTTTTATTTTTTATTTTTTTATTTAGAAAACATTTTATTGTTGGTTGTCCATTTTAATGTTAATATGCTAGATCAGATTTACCCTTTACATACTAATAGCGAAAATCTGAAATTGTAGTTTGTAGTGCAGCAATAGTGCAATGGCTAATAACCAGGTGGCTGTAAACTGGACCCAAGCTGAGACTGATGAATTTGTTAAACTAATGATTGACAACATTAAAAAGGGAAATAAGACTAATTAAACTTTTAGCAAAAATGGTTGGACTGATATTAAGGAGCGACCAGAGTCAGCTGTGAGTCAAACATTTACTAGAGAACAACTCCGGAACAAGATGAACAAAATGTGTACGGACTACAGCAATTTTAAGAAATTGCTGGAAACTACGGGTTTTGGATGGAATCCAATAACCAAGATAGTGACAGCTGATGATACAGTATGGGCAAATGCTTTACAGGTAAACAACATTACCTATTTCTAGTTTTAAAATTGATTTTACATTTATAAAATATCATATGTTGTGCTGTGCTATTGAGGCAAATCCAGGCTGGACAAAGTTTAAAAAGAGTGGATTACCACATTGGCCTGAGCTGCAGATGATCTTTGCAGATTCATATGCACGTGGAGATAGGGAAACTAATCAGGATGAGGAAGATTTTGGTGAGACACAGATGAACCAAGATCCACAAACACCTCTCAATATGAGTCTAGAAGATATAGACGATGATTTAGAGATAACTAACCCTTCCAAGCGTAGGCTTGACAGAACTCCTACTGGACGTAGGAAGAAGATATAGACATGATTGACGATGAATTGGTCATTATGGGCTATTCGGCAATAATAATTGCACAGTCACTGCATAGTAAGGAGCCTTGTAGGGATGGCATGTTTAGAGGAGCAATGATGGTCCATGAGATATTAAATGGGTATGCAGATAGATGTTATCAAGAGTTTTGGATGGAACGACATGTCTTTGAGAACCTCTACAGATTGATGGTTCATAGGGGTTGGTTGAAGGACTCTCGCTATCTTCGAGTTGATGAGCAACTAGCCTTGTTCTTATTCATTGTAGGAAAGGGTGCAAGCAATAGAGATGTGCAAGAGCGATTTCAGCGATCTGGTTGGACTATTAGCCAGCATTTTGGGATAATGTTGAAGGCTATGCGTTCACTAGCGAAAGAAAGAATCAGACCACCAAGCTTCAATCGCATCCCCATTGAGATAGCTTCAAACCCAAAGAATTGGTCGTTTTTTAAGGTAATCAATAGATAAAATTATAGGCTGCTTTTTAGCAAAAGATTTTACTACTAATCTAACAAAAACATGTGAAACTTGATGTATAGGACTGCATAGGTGCAATTGATGGCAGTCATGTTCATGCAATTGTACCAAGAGAAGATCAAACCCGTTATAGGAATCGAAAAGGGATAAAAACACAAAATGTGATGTGCATCTGTTCATTAGATATGCGCTTTACATATGTGAATGCTGGATGGGAAGGAAGTGCAAATGACTACAGAGTTTTTGAATCAACAAGGTGAAATTTTAACGTTATATGTTTTGGTATTAATAATTTAATATTATATTAATATTCAATAGTTCAATGCCACATAATACTAATCATACCATTTATATTATAAAATATTTACTATAGGCAAGTATTATGTCGTAGATTCTGGATATGCAAATCAAACTGGTTATTTAACAGCGTTCAGGGGTGAGAGATATCATTTGCCAGATTATAGAGGTGATGGAAGGGCTCCAAGAACTGCTAGAGAGCTGTTCAACTATAGGCATTCATCTCTAAGAAATGTCATTGAACGCACTTTCGGGGTCCTAAAAAATAAATTCAAGATTTTAAGGCAAATGAGTGGTTATCCCCTTGATACTCAAGGTTCTATTGTGATCGTATGTTGTGGCTTGCATAACTATATAAGAGATGAAGCCCGTTTAGATCGAGAGTTTGTAGAATTTGGGCTCGATGACAAAGACCCTCCAGAAGATGACCTCAATCCGGATCATCAACACTATAATGGCTCTTCATCCTCATCTAGTCAAAGGAACCGAACAAGAGAGATGAATGAAGTTAGGATACGCATTGCTAATGCGTTGGCTGTGAAGGAAAGAATACAAACAATATGAAGAAAGTGTGTCTAAGTATTTTGATGAAACTACTTTGATGAAGCTTTTCGTTTTTTTCTTTTTTAAAGTTAATTTGAGTTTTGTAGTAAAACAAATGTGATACTATTGTTGGATGTTTAAAAACCTGTGATTTGACAAACTTAACTTGAACGATGATGGGAAATAGTATGCATTGGACTGAAGGAGTGTTAATTGGTTCTTACCATATTTGCAATGGAACCTGGAATTTTGTAGTATTCATACCAAAATTCTATGTTATTGTATTGTAACCTTTATTTTTAATTTTTTTGTTTAACCATGATACCATATTTCATATATATGTTATGGTATTGTGATCTTTAATTTTTTTTCTTTAAAACCATGAAACCATGTATTTTGATATCAATTTATTTCAATATAGTCATTAATAGCGTTTATATAAATATTGAAATGAAAAAAATGTGCCAAGGAATAGTTCTTACCAAACGCCATTTCACTCCAGAACTATCCTTAGAACGGTTTCAGAACAAGTTTACCAAACGCCCAAACGGAGTCAAAAAATCATTTTTTAATGAGGTAACACAAATAGATGATTTTTCCAAAGAATGACGTTCTTAGAACGGAATCGTTACCAAACAGGCTCTTAGAGAATGAGACCAAACCCATTAATGTGAAACCATATAGATACCCACAATTTCAGAAAAATGATATGGAGGTATTGGTTAAAGAAATGATGGATAATGGCATTATTCAAAATAGCCACAGCACATTCTCTTCTCCAGTTCTTCTTATGAAAAAGAAAGAGGGCACATGGAGATTTTGTGTTGTTTACAAGGCCCTAAATGTAGCGACCATCAAGGACAAGTTTTCAATTCCAACAATTGATGAATTGTTGAATGAATTGCAAGGAGCTTCAATATTTTCGAAGCTGGATCTTCGAGCTGGTTACCATCAAATCAAAGTTAAAGAGAGTGATGTGCATAAAACAACATTTACGACACACCAAGGACATTATGAGTTCTTGGTGATGCCTTTCGGATTGACCAATGCTCCATCACATTCCAGGCTGCTATGAATTCTATTTTCATCCATTTTTTTAGGAAGTTTGTCATTGTGTTTTTTGATGATATATTGGTTTGTAGCACTTGTCTTGCTGATCATATTATTCATCTCTAACAAGTTTTATGGTGCCTTAAAGAGAATCAGTTGTTTGCTAAACTTTCCAAATGCAGTTTTGGTAAGTCCTCTATTGATTACTTGGGAAATGTGGTGTCAGCTCATGGCGTTGCGCTCGACAAAGATAAGATTGAAGCTATGCTCCTTTGGCCAGTACCTAAGGATTTGAAGAGCTTGCGTGGTTTTTTGGGCCTCATAGGTTACTACAGAAGATTTGTGAGGAATTATGCATTAATTGCTGTTCCATTAACTGATCTCCTTAAAAGGGATTGTTTCCGCTGGAATGATGATACTGCAGTTGCATTTAATAGAATGAAAGAAGCTACGACTAGCTTACCAGTCCTGGCATTGCTCGATTTCAATGTGACTTTTGAACTAGAAACTGATGAATCAGGATTGGGGATTGGGGCTGTATTGATCCAATTGGGTCACCCTATAGATTTTTATAGCAAGAAGCTGAGTTTTCAAATGAGATCTGCTTCTACTTATGTAAGGGAGTTATTTTCCATTATGCAAGCTGTTAAGAAATGGAGGCAATATTTGATTGGTAGGAGTTTTGTGATAAGAACTGATCACAAGAGCTTGAAGCATTTGAAGGCGCAGGTCATTCAAACTCCTGAGCAACAATTTTATCTTACAAAATTGTTGGGATTTACTTATACTATCAGCTATAAACCTGGAAAAGAGAACAATGTAGCGGATGCATTGTCTAGATTACCGGAAGTGATGGATTCAGGTTCACAAATGTCGTATTCTTGTTCTACAGTACAAACCAATTTGTTAGATGCACTTAGAAAGGAGAATTTAGAAGATAGTGAGCTGCAAGCATTGCATAAGGCCATTCAACAAGGTACTGTTCCTGATTTGAATTACAAAATTAAAGATGGTCTGCTTTTTTTTAAGAACAAATTGTGAAATCTCTTCACAGTCATAACTTAGGCAGGAGTTGTTCAAGTTGTATCATAATAGTTTGCTGGGTGGACATGGAGGCATCAATAAGACGTTCATGAAAATTTCTGCTAATTTTGTTTGGCCTAGGATGAGGGTTAATATTATATAATTTGTTGCAAGTTGTTTGATTTGTCAACAAGTCAAATATTTAACTTCAAAACCAGCCGGTCTCCTATAGCCTCTCCCTATACCTGATCAGATATTGGAAGTCATCTCTAAAGATTTTGTCACAGGCCTGCCTTATTCTAAGGGTTACTCAGTTATAGCAGTGGCTGTTGATAGATTGACCAAAGCAGTATATTTTGGTCCTTTTCCATCATAATTCAATGCAAGCTCAGTTGCTCAATTGTTTGTGGATATGGTAATAAAGCGTAATGGATTTTCAAAATCTATAGTGAGTGATAGAGACCTAATATTTTTGAGCCAGTTTTGGAGACAATTGTTTCATCTCAGTGGCACTTCTTTGAAATTCAGTACTGCTTATCACCCTCAAACATATGGCCAAAGTGAGGTTGTTAATAGGAGTTTAGAACAATATTCAAGGTGTTTTACTTCTAGAATCCTCAGAATTGGGTGAAGTATTTGTCTTGGGATGAGTATTGGTATAACTCTTCATATCATTCATCCAGTAAAATGTCTCCATATCAGGCCATTTATGGAAGACCCCTACCCTCACTTCCTTTGTATGCGGGTGATTCTTCTTTGGAGGCTATGAACAGTATGCTTACTGATAGAAGGACTTTATTGCAGTAGCTCAAAGATAATCTGATTTAAGTTCAGCAACAAATGAAGAATTTTTCTGACAAACATAGAAGAGGCATTGTGTTTTAGGCAGGGGATTGGGTATTACTTAAATTGCAGCCCTATAAGCAACAATCTCTAATTGCTAGACATTGTCATAAATTGAGTAAAAGGTTCTATGGGCCTCACCAAATCTTGGAAAAGGTTGGAATGGTTGCTTACAAATTGCAGTTACCTGAGTATTCAAAATTGCATCATGTGTTCCATGTATCCCAATTGAGGGCATACAAAGGGGATCCTGCAAGTGCTACTTTAGTCCCATTACCTGCTATTACTTCTACTAATCACCCTGTCATTTTGCCCTTGGCCATTCTGGGGCAAAGAACTGTGTGGATCTGAGACAAATGGATTCCTCAGGTGTTGGTTCAATGGCAAGGGCTCCCTCTTGAAGATACTTCTTGGGAGAACAAGGAAGAATTTTTAGCTGCTAATCCTACACTGAACGTTGAGGACAAGGTTCCTTTTCAAGAGGGGTCGAATGATACAAAAAATATAGATTTAGAGGATGATCAAAGTGAGCAACAGCAAGGAGCACAAGTTCAGCAAGAAGCCTCATGGGCAACAGATAATACAATGAGTAGGAGAAGAGTTAGGAGGGTACCAGCTTGGGCAAATGACTACATCACGTTGATGTAAAGTGTACAACTGTCAATTTGTTAGGTCTATTATGTCAAGTTGTTAGGTTTGTTAGGAGTGTAGGGATTGTTACAAGTGGTGGTGTTTCCATATAAAAGGGGAAATTGTATTCACTCAGGACAGAAATGAATTACAAATTTTCTTTTTCTCTGTTCTTGGCTGGATGTTCCAGATTTCTTCTTCTCTGTTCTTGGCTGGGTTTTCCAGATTTCTTCTTTTCTTCTCAAGGAGTTGTACCTCTGAGCAGCTATCTCCCTTCCCTTCCCTTAACAGATTGCATGCTTTCCTTTTTGAAGTAGTGAGATTATTTATTTTTTATTTTTGTCTCCAAATTGAATTCAATTAATCCTACACTTTTGATGCCACAAGATCTCATTCTTTAAGATTACCCTTTTCAGGAGAGCCAATAAATAATTTTAATTCTTAAACCAGAGTGTCACGAAAAGGAAGACCAGTTTGATAGAGGTTCTGTAGATCCACAAGAATGGAATGCTCTTTCTTCTATAAGTTGCTAATCGCATTTGTATTCTAATTTTTTTAAGCGAAGAAGTTAGGTTGTGGATTCTCTAAGAAAGTTGAAAAGAAGGGATCGAAGAAAATTCTAAAACATACTGAAATGAAGGTTCCATTAACCAAAAGGCTTCAAAGCAGAATGGTCGTTTCACATAGGATGAAGTCCTATTCACACATTATAAAATGGATTTGTGATCGGAAGTGATAACCAACACATGAGTAACAAAAGAGTTGGAAAACTGATCCAACCAATCCGTTGAGCAAAGGATTCTGTCCAAGCGAGCTTCTATACGGTTCTGACCCCGTTGATGATTGTCCCGAGTAAAAGGGAACCCTTGAAAAGAAAGATCCATGAGAGCAGTAGCATTGACAAATCCACGGAAAGAAGCGACATGGGTAGGAGTTACCAAGTGACCTCCTTGTTTATCAACTTGCATTTGGTAGGAATTCCAGTTAGCAACCAGAACCCATGTGGAATAATAGACAAAAGGAACTAATTGACGTAGAGATGACCATTGTTGGGCTCTCTTGGCAGGGATGCTGCTGAGATAAACAAAAGTGGAAGTGGCCAGCAAATTCTCAGAAGAAATAGAAATTTATGTGTGTATACTGTATACACCAATTAGTTTGCCACACAATAATAAGATGAACAGAACCACTCCAACACAAAAGAAGACCGCACTACCATTCGAATCAGCAGGAGAACACACATAATTATCAAAAGAGAGGGACCTGCAAAATGTATGGAACCTGGCATGAGAAGCTTTTGTTTCAGAAAGAAACTACAAAAGGGGCTGCAGTTGGAAAGTCACAGAACGGATTTCTCGTTTTGTGAGGCGCGATCAATTCCCCAGTAATTAAGAACCAAACTTCATGTTGAATTGGGTAGCTATTGTCGGCCAGCCACCTTGGCCTTAGACAAAGATCCTAAATCATCAAGATGAGTTTTTCTCATCTTCAATATGATCCAATTGATTAGATTCTTCTCATCCTAAAAAACAACGTTTATACGATTGAGTCGAGGAAGAGGGTGAATAATCAATATTGATAATTTTCAGATTTGGGGGGGTGAAACAAAAATTATGGTTGGAAATTTGGACTTCATGCCCAAAGATGTTCACAGAACTAGGCACTTTTATAGGAAGGTCAAGTTTAGCAAAGTCAGAGCCAAGACGTTCAACAATGGCCATGGAGGATGGGTCAGATGAGGAAGGGGAAACAGTAGCGGGAAGGGTAGAGTTATCCACGCAAAGAGTTTGGAGGAGTCCCACATCCAAATGAAATCAGATCAAATACGACTCTAAAAGGGAAGGGATCCAAAAATTTATAGAAGTGGAGGCAAAGCAACGCTCTGAGATAACCCTTTCCAGAACCAATACTTAAGTAAAATTACAGAGGGACGAGGAAGCAACGGGAGAGCATTGGGTTGGAAAAAGACAGCCATAAATTGTACCAGAGTAATGATGGCAAGAAAAATGAAAGAGGGATAGTAAAGGAGGTGAATAAAAATGAATGAACGAAATTTAGTTGTTATAACCAAAGAAATGGAATCTAAAATGGTATTTTGGAAATTACCATAATTTAGGAGGGTATATGTAAATTTTAGGGGAATTCAATATTCCATTTATTTGGTTGTCAGTGGGGGGCTACAACCTGGGTAGCAGCCAAAATTTTTCCGGAATTATGAAATGGAGTTTGGGTTGCAGCCAAATTTGTTTCTGGAATATATAGTGGAGTCCATAAAGGAAAGGTAGAGCCAAGGTGATTAGGAGAAGAAGCCGCCCTCAGATTAGAGGAATGATGAAAATATGGAACTGTCATTAACTTAAAGAAAGAAAGCCAAGCACTCTATCTTTGGAACTAAAGTATGTTTAGTCTGCATAATCAAACCGTTGTAGAAATCATTATCGAGACCATGCACCTACACTGCTCGATTATCTCCAAGTCAAACCAGGGAAATCCCCTGATAAATGTTCAATAACCATTAGGAAGAAATTTTAGCTCGCACTAGTAATTGAAATCCTTCAACGAAGCAAAATTAGCGCATGCATAGACCAAAATAGCACTACTATGACAAGAGGGAGAGCAAGAGGTAGGGGTATCAAATCCAGACCCACACCAATAGGCCCGACTGAACTCAATACGTTTATGAGCCGACCTGGATCGGTAGCCCAACATGATTATAAACAGATCGTACATAGTGCAGCCACCTAGCCTAAGGAGCGCTTGACCGGCCTGATACATTTATAAGCCCGACCTAAATTGATTCCTTTAAGCTTGATCTAGCCCAACCCTTTTAATACTACTTGAAATCTCCATTTTCCCACTAATAAAATTGAAGAGTAAAGCAAAAGTCCAAGTGGGTTTACTTCAATTTTAAAGATGAACAGGAGATTGATTGATGAACATGTGCCTTTAACAATAGAAAGTTAAATTTTTGCAAAAATGAAATATATGTAATTGTGGTGGTGACTTAATGGTGGGTTTGCTAGATATGCTTGCAGAAAAAATTGTGCTTTTAGTAGAATAAGCTTGAGTACTTTGACTATTGCATCATCGTTGGGAAGGTCCGTTTAGATCCCCTTTAGGGATAAACAAGTCCGTAGTCTGGCTAAGGTCTAGATAAGGCCCGTTTATGGAGTCCGATTATAAACCATACCATATCTGCCCTAGCTAAGCCCGTTTAGTTAAACGGGTGTTCACAATACAATCCTAGAATTTGGTCAAATCCGACTAAGCCCGACGAAGACCGACTTGCCCTAACGGATTGACACCGCTAGCAAGAGGTAATTAGGAAAACTCAGCTCAAAAGTAACAACAACAACAACAACTGAGATAACAAAGGGAACGACCACCAGAAACAACCTCGCCGACCGGTCATGTCGGAGGCTGAAAACATCAAACTTACTTGGCAAACAAGAAAAACTTGGAGAGGAAGCAAGGGTTGCGATCGGAAAAAAATCGTCTACAATTCCGATCTCGTACAATTCCATGAAATACTACCTTCAGTGGGTGATACATGTATTGATACCAATACAATGGTCTAGATCTGATTTAAATGACTCTTCATTGATTTAAAGTTTTATTAGTTGTACCAGATCTGGACCATTACATTGGTATCAATACACGTGTCACCACCTGAAGGTGGTATTTTATGAAATTGTACGAGATTAGAATTACAGACGATTTCAACCCGTTGTGACCTCTTCCTTGCAATTTCCGAACCCTTGTCCTTTTTCATTGGCGGCTAACTTGTTGACCCCATTTACTTAATGGAGAGGAGAAGAGGATTAATTGAGTCAAACAAAAGTAACTCAAATCAACATCCAAACCCGACCGATCACCATCCCTATTCCTTGCCTACGTGGAGCCCCTATCTGGGGTCACTGACCCAGCAAAGCATGCTCCTTTTCCAACAATCGTGGGTATCCAATTGCTCTGTTCCAGACTGTCATCTCCCACTCATATATAAAAGAAAAGAATATAGAGGTACCAAGAAATTATTGGTGCACTAAAACACCACTCACACTGTCCAAGGAACTTGTCCGTATTGTATAAACAAACTCATAATCAAAGTTTTAGGTCCTTTGTTTGATGTTTCAAAATTAGAAAAAGTCCAGTATCACTCAGTCCAATAGCCAACTGCCCAATGATTTGACGTCATTTTTTTGTAAACAAATAGTTTAAGGGTAAAGGTTTTCCAGCCAGGATAGGTACACAAGCAGCTCTCTCTCTCTCTCTCTCTCTCTCTCTCTCTCTCTCTCTCTCTCTCTCTATATATATATATATATATATCCTCTTAGATTATATCACTTTGTTATTTATTGTACATTACTATCTTGCCCCATGGTGTGCTCCTCCAAATACTTTTTTTTTTTTCATAATTTAATTATGACAATAGAATGCTCCTAAGTCACATGTTATTTTACCCGTTTGTGAGCCAATGAGAAAAAATAGAGGCATCGAATGCTCCTAGGTCACATGTTATTTTACCAGTTTGTGGGTCAATGAGAAAAAATAGAGGCATCGAACAACAAAGCTTAGGCCCGTTAGGGCGCATGGTGGTTTTTCATGACGACTTATGTATGGGCGTAAAGGATGTAATTAGGGAGTGTTTTTTATTTTTTTTCCCTTTAATTATAGCTAAGAGATTGCTGCTTGATAATATGGCCCTAAAACCAGTGCAAGGACCAATGAGAGCAAACACAAAGGCATCAACATGAATGAATTTTATGATTTTGTAGGAAGTAGAGAGGAAATTTTGTGCACTTATTTGTCTAGGTTGTAGGAACCACACGACTAGACAACTTTTTTTTTTGGTTAATTATATGGTTTGGACATTATCCAAATGGTTCAACTACTATTATGGTTTTAAAGAGAAAAATCAGTTCAACGCTAATAATTAGACCGGATGAACTAACTTCTCATAAGTTGAAATCATAATTAGTCCACATTTGGTTTTTAACCTTAATTCATAACTCTTGTTTGTGGAGACTTCAAATTGTAGTCATGAGATACAATTTCGGCTCTAGTTTTAGAAACTAATTCTTAGAATTAGGTCAGATTTGAGAATTGGTTATCAGATTATTTCACCAAATGCACAAAAGAGAGCGATTATGGGATATGACAACTGCAATTCTCACTAATTCTCTACTTAACACTTTAAAAATTATGCATTGCACAACTTCAATATCGTTATTTCATGTTTACGAGAAAAAAAGTTATTATTTCACGATTACGTTATTGGTGAAGACTAAATCATAATTTAATCTAGAAAGTATTATTCACTTTCTCCACCATCGTTGTTTCGGTGGCAATTTTTTATTTTCAAGGAGTTAAGATTTTTTTTTCTTTTATATTGTGCTATATATTGTGGTCTCGTAAGAAAGTGTGTGTGGAGGTTTATAATATATACATCAGAATAGTGGAAGCTGCTTATCAGCGATATAACCCATTTAGGTGAATTATGTAAAATGATTGTATTTTGTTTGTGTGATCTGTTTTAGGATTTTCTTTTTCTATCATGAACAACAAAAATATTGGGATGGGGTTTGGAGAAAAACATCTGTTTTGTTATTGGATACCTATATGAATACAAATTAAAATTGCAATTTTTGGAAAATTGATCACATATTTGAGAATTAGAATTGGATCCCAATATCCCAATATACCCTTGAAGATGAAAACCTCTAGTTCAGTGTTGTGGATTTTCTTTAATTATGGATCAAGGTGGTCCTTACATCTTGTTTAGACAATATAATCCAATTAACGGTCATAACGGTCGTTAGAAGACTTAAAAGTTGGACAACTTGAAGTCATTTCCACTATTGGCGGTTGTAATTTTTCTATTCCCTACTTGTCCTTATAAAAATTTAGAAAACTAACATTTTTTTCTTTCCTTGCACTTTTTCGGAAAAGGGGCATCATTGTAGTTTCCTTGAAAACCATTGGCGTTTATGAAAGCTAAAGATGCAAGAAGCAGTAAACAGTAACAGCAGCTTCCCTACGAGATGGACAGATACTCAAGTCAGTTGCAGAGACCAGAGTTAAAAAATAAAGAATAAAAGAAAGAGAGAGAGAGAGAGAGAGAGAGAGAGGCCACAAAGCTTCATAACTAAGGTTCAGAAAAGAAAAGGATTGGGAAAAAGGGAAAAAAGCAGAGGTACCCATTGGGTAAGGAGTTGTAATCCTAATCTGCCACAATAATTGGCATCAAATGCTCATTGGGATTCGCACTGTTGCTGAATTCCAAAATCTCTCACTTCAAGTATTTAAACCCCCTCAGAGCTTTTAGCTTTTCTGTTCTTGATGGGTGCTTTCAAGCATAAAGAAGGAGAGAGAAAGTATAAATAGAGAGAAAGAGGAAAAAGGGGAGCCAATATAGGGTTTTCGGCGGAAAGTTGCACAGAAAGGGAAGGTTTCCGTTCCCACCACTTTCTCTTCCACTATCTTTCAAACTGAATCAGTGAGGGATTCGTTTGTGTGTAATTTGAAACGGGTTTTCTTGGTAGGAGAAAAGATAGATTCAGGGGTTTCTTTCGAGTTCTGTTTTCTGTCCGCAGAGTTTCAGGTGGGGATTTCATGTGGTGTATCAGGAAGTTTTGATGGTTTTTCTATTTGCGATTGAAGATGGAAGTTTGTGAGTGGCTTTAGCAGATTTCGTGGTTTTAATTTGAATTTTTGGGTCTGATTTTAAGGGGGTTTGAGGATTTGCTGTTTGTGGGTATTGATGTTTTCCTTTTCGGGTCGATCGGCAGCTGGGTGGTTTTAGGTGAGAAAGGGTGGTGGGTTTATTGTTTTAAGGAGCTTTTGAGGTGGAAGGAACTTGTTTATTTCTTCTTCTTTTGTATGAACTAGGGCAAGTGGGATTCGGTTTTTGGATTTCTTGGGAATCTGTGCTGGCATTTGGAGCATTTAGTCGCAATTCTTGGCTGCAGAAGGATTGTTTGGAGGTTTTTCGCTGGTACTAAGACTCAAATTTATAGATTTTGAGCTCTCTGAGTTTGAAATATGATCATGCCATTTTCATGTGTTTGAACTGAAAATCTATCCCAGCGAATTTTTTCTCATCTTTGGGTTCGTGTGGAGCACCACTCAGTAACATTAAATTTTGAAAGGACATGGGTTTTTGGATTGTTCGTACTAGTGAAATCCGTACTATGGTTGTTTAAGCAAGAGAACGACTCTTTCGATTGTTTTCAAGCTTCAGCACTGAAAGCATTGGAAGCTGTTATTTAGGCTTTTGTAACTTTTGATTTTTTTTCGGGCTTTAGCACTGAAAACATAGGAAGTTGTTATTTGGGCAATTGTAACTTCAGGGGTCTGTGCTATCGTAGAGAGTTTGAGGCATTTCAGGTGAAAATGGCAGCTGATTCAAACATGGGCTTTCATCATGATGCATTTCTGGCATCTGCTTTCAGTAGGCATGCACTTTCATTTCAGTCCAGTGCGATAACCAGCACATCGGGGATGATTTCCTTGGGAAATTCTATTGGGATAAACAGTACACTCCCATTGGGAAATTATGTTGGGGTGAATGGTACATCTGGGATGATTCAGACTGGTAATTCGAGTGTGATAAATAACAATCCTGGAATAACTGCGGCTGGGAATTCCTCTAGTTCTCTTATGCTCAATTCAGTGGCAGGTCTCAACCATGATACAGGGTTGGCTGTTGAGTGGACCACCAAAGAACAGTTGAAATTGGAGGAAGGCCTTGTAAAGTAGGTAGTTCACTTCATGTTTGTTTTATAACTGTTTCCTTTTCTCTCGTTAAATTACTAACTCATGGAAGATTTATGCTCAACCATGATGATAACTTATTTGAAGAATATGTGTCTTCCTTGCTGTTTGTATTTGGTGTTTTAGTAAATTTTCATTTGGTTGATGATGTCGAAGATCTGGCTATTATTTCGTACGTTCCTGATACCTGTTAACAATCAATGGTATGATCTAGAAAATCTTTAAAGAAGTGTAGTGGTTTCATGATGACTAATTTGATTATTTATTTATTTTTATTTTTTTCTGTTCACACATTTTTTTTATTTGTGTTGAATGTTGATAGTTTGGTCACATTATACATTATTATTGTTCACAAGTTGTGCTTTCTGTTACAAACTTTTGGGCCTAAATGTGAATCTTCATGCATGAAGCTGATCCCCTTTGTTCGATTACCCACCCTTAAAAAAGGCAGATTACCGGTGCAGTATGCATCCAAGATAATCATCATCCATTTTCTGTGTTACCATTAGTGGATGCATGGGTCTCAGAAATTTTCTATATAGACTATTGTTAGTGGTAGCCTCTTTCTTGGGGTGGGGGTGGGGGGTGGGGATTAGATCCCATAATCTCAGAGGAACAATCCAGTGAAGCCTGAACTTAGTGAGGAAGAAAGATCAAATCTTCCTAGAAAACTGGCATTGTATAAGATATTGTCATCAGTGTTAGTCTATCTGTACCCATACTACATGACTAAAAAATAACCCAGCTTCTGGTGATTAAATGGTCCATTGTGAGTATTTTTCTCCTTATTTAACATGGAGAACTAATATGGATAGATCAGAAAAGTGGGACTATTTAGTGGAAATAAGTCTTGGGTTGGGTTTCTATATATGCCGGGCTTTTGGTCCAATAGGTCCTCATTGTAATTAGACCATTTCATGAGCCTATAATACGGGCAGAAACTAAGACTACGAGATTAGTCAAGTAGGATTAGTTATGAGCATAGTTGTCATGGCGTCGCCAAGGCGGCGATTTGGCGTCCTGGTGGAAAAAGAAGTTCATGGCAGTGCTCTGATTTACGTGACTCACAAATGGCGGTCGCCATTGGCTGATAGGCGTCGCCATGGCACCGCCATGGACGCCAGGTCACGCCTGATTCACTAAGCGGTCGATTTTTTGTAAAATGCAGGGTGATTTTGATAGGGCTATGTTGATTTTTGATGATTTGATGTTGCTTAATGTTGGTTTTATATATTACAGGGTATATATTGTAGGCTTGTAACATGCTAAATAACTTTAGAGAATAGGGGAAATAAAAAAGTAGCATACTAAATAACTTTAGAAAATAAGAAAAATAAAAAATAACACATGGGCGATTTGACCACCATGGCAACGCCATAATGGGCGATTCATCGCCAAATCGATTAGCCACCCCTCAACCGCCTTTGATCGATTTGACGCCGTGACAACTATGGTTATGAGTCTTTTTTCATGTTTTAAGTTAACTACGTTAGGAATTGCCAAATCGATTAGCCACCCCTCAACCGCCTTGGATCGATTTGATGCCGTGACAACTATGGTTATGAGTCTTTTTTCACATTTTAAGTTAACTACGTTAGGTCCTTGAAGCATTAGCAATTTGAGTGCAGATTTTGTTCTGAGTCTATGTTCTGTTTTCAGATTCCTATTTGAGTAGGAGTATCAAATACTAGTCTGTTTTGACGATTCCTGGTATCAGTTTGAAATCCAAGTCAGAGATCCATCATCAACTTCAACCTATGCAAGAGAAACTCGAATAGACTTGTGACAAAGCAAGGAATTCAAGAACCAATTGTTGATCACTCGAGTTTCTCTTGCATAATTTGAAATCATCGATAATAACATGATCAAATGGTATGAAATCCAAGACACAAAGTTCACTGTTGAAGTATGGAAATATAAAATCGATCAGTTCAATTAAGAGATCAACTGGCTTATTTTCCTCCACAAGTTGATCTTCAAAGACAAGCAGCACCATATTGTCCCCCATCCTTGGTGGCTTGTCTTCTGGACCTTCCACCATTTGCTAAATAATTGATATCAATTTGTTGAAGAAATAGTCCGTACGATCAGATCTGACCAACAATCAGTTCTTGAATTCCTTGCATTGTCATTGAGTCTATTCGAGTTTCTCTTGCATAAGTGGAAGTAGTATGACTATTCTCATATTTTCTCTTTCTTTCTCTCAATGTTCTTGAATTCCTTTCATTGTCACTGAGTCTATTCGAGTTTCTCTTGCAAAAGTTATTCTAACGATAACTTTTTATGCCCCCTCTATGGTTTGTTGTCTAGTAATTTGTCTTCCTCATTAGGTTCTTTGGAACTACCCAATGTTATCCTGTGGTTTTGTGAAATTTTTTGTAATGTTAGAAGGCAACTGTAGGTATCTCTAATGGTCAGATACCTACGTTTAGTATATCTTTGAAAGCTCAAATGGAGAGAATAATGGATTCCTCAATGGCTACTTAAGGCACTTTAGTGTGCAAGACAGAAGGACTGGAGCTGTTGGATATTGCTTAGTGCTGCTATAACTTAACAACCAAAAGTTCTGCATCGAACTTCAGCCTCTTAGAGTTGGCCATGGGGCAGTAACCTTTAATGCCTCACACCATTGCGACAAGAGGGGACTTCCCATTAGCCTACTTTGCTAAGAGGTGACAAGAGTGCAACGACCTAGCCCAAACCTACTTAGATGAAGCAGCAAGGCGTATGAAGGGAGCAATGATCCTTCTTAGAGACAACTCCAAAAGATCAACCAAACCTGGCCCAGCCTACTTAAATAATCTACAGGCTTGCTTGGTCCAAAGGAAAAAATAGATCTTGTAGAGAAGTGGATGGGAAAGGTAGCTTGTAGACTCAAGCGACCGGCTTGGTGAAAAGTCACCATGTATTCCATGTGAGTCAGTTGACTTTGATTAGAATAGACCGACCGAAAGAGGAACATAGCCACAAGGGCACCCCCAGATGTTGTAGATGAACCTACTGAAGAAGAAGTGGAATATATCATAGCTGATAGAATCATTGTGATGGGGACATCAAGACGTACAGCCGAAGGAAGAAGAAGACCCAACCTTCTTTGTGGTTGGAGGATTAGAAGGAGGAAGAAGAAGAAAGTAGAAAAAAAAGAAAAGAAAAGGAAGGCTTGATCCAGCCTTCCCAGCGCTAGATCGAGTCCTCTCCTTCCTTTCTTTACCAAGATTGTGTAGCCCCCACCAAATCTGATATGTTAGTAGTTTTATTTCCTAGGATTTTGTTTATTTGAGTCTTTAAGTCAATTAGGAAACTAAGTAAATATCCTATTGATTTCTTTTTAGAAAGTTTCTTTGTTTATGAAATAGCATTCCTAGAATATTCTTTTCTTTTTAGTAATTAATCTCTTATTTATGTAAGGCCATTGGCCACGGTTCCAAATTAATGAATGAATGAAGATTATTGAAGGAAAAACAGCCCCCCAATCCCCCCTAAGAAATCTCTCTCGCTGCCCTCTCCCTCTTCTCATCTCTCACTCTCGGTCTCCCTCTGTTTCTTGCCTCCTCTCTCTTTCTCTCTCACGGCCCTCTCTCTTATTCTCCTTCTCCCTTTCTCATCCTTCATCCCTCTCTTTTCTGTTTTCTGTCTTTCCTGTTGCTGCTGCCCTATTGCAGAAATTGTTCACCATCATTAGAGATTATCTCCATCGAGAAAACCCCCAACTTGGTTGCTGCTGGAACTTCTCCAACAATCGGGACTGCTGTTCTTCATCAAGTAGGTTGGACTGCAACTCTTTATTTTGGAGGACTTCGACTTCTTCTTTTCTCCTCAGACCAGGACAGCAACAAGGTAAATAATTAAACTAAACCCCTCCCACCTCCATTTATCCCTGTTATATGTTGCAGTCCATTAACATTGAAACTAGCCTTTGCCCTTTTGTTTATGCCTATTTTTACCCATTATTTTAAGACGTTTCGTCACTGTTATATCTTCAAAACCCTTGCTGATTTTCTATTTTAGTTGGCTGCTAGAGGACATTGATTGTTTGCATATCTTATTTGGTGTCTGGATTGATTTGTGCTGAACCTAACATTTGTATGACGTTTGTTCGCTTCCCCATGTCCCCACTTGAAGATTAAGTAAGAGTTTAAGTGTTTTTCTGCCTAGATTATTATAGCTTTTTGCTACTTTGTTTATTAGTCTCATTCTATTTTGCATGCTTAATCTTGTTTGCTGAGTTTCTTTTTGTCCTATCTACCCAAGTCCCTTGAGTTAACCCTACCTAGTTAGTTAATCTTGTAGGAAACCTAGTCACCTAGGAACTCCCTACATCATCTTGGTATCAGAGCATAGTTTTGTCTAGGTTTAGGGTAATTAGGTACTGCTGTCCCTTGTTTACATGTCTTACCTTTTGAGGTCTAGTCTCCGTCACCATCTGTCCATGGTCGAGTCTGAGCTAAGAGAGCGATACCATAGATTAGAGGACACCCTTTTCTTTCTTAAGTTGGTGGGACCAAATAGCATTGGACGCTATTCCCTCCAAAAGCATATACTTGAGAGGGAGATTTCTGACCTCAAGATTGAGAGGGCTAACTACCTGTCTCAATTGGAGACTCTGAGTAGACCTTGAGTCTTTGGTGGCAACCGTACCATGGGCTGCCCATCTCCTTATGTCCACTCGTAGTGGTAGAGTATACCAGGATATGTCTGACCCTCCTAGCACCTCCACCCAATCTGAGCAACTGGCTGAATTCATGAAAGCCGTCTAAGCCATACAGGAAACACAAGCTGTTCATCTTCAAGCCCTTACCGATAAGTTGGCTGCCCTCGAGACAAGTGCCCAAAACCCTGATAGACGGCAAGGCCGTAACACAACTGGCACTGAACCTAGTGGTAGGGGCCCTAACCTTGAGGAAGTAGATGAAAATAACCAGACTGATGGTTATGACCCGATAGGGGATAACTTCCAAGGCCTAAGGCGTGGTAGGGATCAGGGTAGGGGTCGAGGCCCACCGCCAAGACGCCAAACCCAATATGGAGATGATGAGGGTTATGAGCATCATGATAGAGGCTTTGATGTCAGACGGATGATTAAGGTAGATGCCCCTACCTACGATGGTCAGATTGATGCTAGGATCCTTTTGGATTGGATTAAGCAGATGGATAGGTACTTCGATTTCTACGATATGCCAGAGGAAGTCCGCTACTGATTTGCTAAGTTCAAGCTTATTGGAGCTGCCCAGGACTTCTGGATAGACCTAGAGTACCAGGAGGACCACCTCGGACTTGAGCCAATCACCACTTGGGTAGAAATGCAAGAGCGGCTCAAGAGGGAATTTTTGCCTATCACTTATAGGCTCCAGTTGTTGAATGAAATGAATACCCTAAAGCAAGGGAAGTTGACTGTGACTGAATACATGAGCAAGTTCAATAAATTAAAAATTAGAAGCCGTATTCGGGAGGATGTTGAGAAAACACTATCCAGATTCCTTACCGGGCTCAACTTTGAAATTCAGTCTCGTATGGCACCCCACTTGGTGCGAGACGTTCCTTCAGGATAGCCCTTGAGGTGGAATCCTCCATGAGAACTTATTCTCAGAGGAAGAGCTTCCAAGCTGGGGAGTCCCAATTTAGAAAACCACCCCAAGGCTCAACTGGATTCCCAAAACCCCCTGCTACACCACAACGTCAATTTGACAACAAGGGTAAAGGAATTTTGGGAGAAGCACCCAAGAATAGTGGGCAACAACAGTGCTTCAAGTGTCGTGGGTTTGGTCACTTCTCCAGAGAGTGTCCCAATAGGAATCTTTATGTAGGAGAGCAGACCTTTGAAGAAAGTGACCAAGAGGGTTTTCAGGACCATGAGTATGAGGACCATAGGCCAGATGAGACCATATCTGATGAAGACACCAAGGAGGCCGGTGACCTCAAGCTCGGCATTGTGCGTTGCATGGTCTCACAACCTAAGAGTAGCGATGATTGGCGATGAACTAATATTTTCATCACTTACACATGTCATCAGGGCAAGAACTGCCGCGTCACCATAGACAGCAGGAGTTGCATGAATGTGGTCGCCAAGAGCGCTGTTGCTCGAATGGGCCTCAAACCTGAACCCCACCCCAAGCCTTACAAGGTTGCCTAGGTTGATCAGTCCACCATTCCCATTAATCTGAGGTGTTTAGTTCCCCTACACTTTGTAGGATATGAGGATCGAGTGTGGTGTGATGTCCTAGAGATGGATGTTGCCCACATCATTCTAGGTAGACCCTGGTTATATGATCGGGATGTCACCAATTACGGGAAGTCTAACACCTATATCTTTGAGTTCAAAGGGAAAAAGATTAGACTGACCCCCAGTGCCCCTAGGGAAGTTAGGGTTCCAGAACACAAGGGAAGTACATCCAAACACACCCCCACCAAAACACTCAACATTTTATATCAACAACAATTTGAAGGAGAGTGTCACGAGTCAGGGGTGATTTATGCTATAGTTGCCGTACAGAGTAATACCGATAGGTCACGCTTATTCACTGAGGCTCCTAGAGAAGTGCAACCCTTGTTGAGGAAATTTGAGAGGTTATTCCCTGAGGAACTACCTGATGAGTTACCGCCTATGCGTGACATCCAGCACGCTATTGACTTAGTTCCAGGATCCTCTCTCCCGAACTTATCCCATTACCGAATGAATCCCAAAGAACACGCCGAACTCAAACGGCAAGCGGATGAACTGTTGCAGAAGGGATTCATTAGGGAAAGCATTAGCCCGTGTGCTGTACCTGCTTTGCTCATGCCAAAGAAAGATGGCACCTGGCGTATGTGTGTTGATAGTAGGGCCATCAATAAGATCACCATCAAGTATAGGTTCCCTATCCCTAGGCTTGATGACATGTTGGATATGATGGCCAACTCTTCGATCTTTTTGAAGATTGATCTCAAGAGCGGGTACCACCAGATTAGGGTTAGGCCTGGAGATGAGTGGAAGACAGCCTTCAAGACGAAGGATGGCCTCTTTGAGTGGTTAGTCATGCCTTTTGGCTTGTCAAATGCACCTAGCACCTTCATGAGGATAATGAATCAAGTGCTTCAACCATTCATTGACAAGTTCCTTGTGGTTTACTTTGATGACATCCTCATCTATAGTAAGACCCTGTCTTCCCACTTGGATCACTTACAGAAGGTTTTTCATGTGCTCTTACAAGAGAAACTCTATGTCAACCTCAAGAAGTGAACCTTCATGAGTGATGAAGTCATCTTCCTGGGATTTGTTGTGTCAGCTCAGGGAGTATCTGCTGACCTTCAGAAAGTTAGAGCGATTGTAGAGTGGCCTGAGCCAACTAACATTCATGAGGTACGGAGCTTTCATGGCTTAGCCACTTTCTACAGAAGATTCATCTACTGGTTTAGTTCCATTATGTCTCATATCACCGATTGCATGAAAAAGGAGTTTCAATGGACTAAGAGTGCTACGAAGGCCTTTAATGAGATTAAAAAGCTTATGACTGAAGCTCCAGTCCTACGCCTCCCAGATTTCTCTAAGGTCTTCGAAGTGAACTGTGATGCATTTGGTATTGGGATAGGTGGTGTCCTAGGACAAGAGGGCCACCCTATTGCCTATTTTAGTGAGAAGCTTAATGAAGCTAGGCAACGATATTCCACATACGACAAGGAATTCTATGCGGTTGTCCAATCATTGCGCTATTGGCGACATTACCTTTTACCGCAAGAATTCGTGCTATTCTTTGACCACCAAGCTCTGAGATACTTAAGTGCCTAAAAGAAACTTAACCAGAGGTATGCCAAGTGGGTTGAGTTTCTCCAAGAGTACACTTTTGTACTCAAGCACAGACCTGGTGTCGAGAATACTGCTGTAGATGCGTTGAGCCGGGTGAACATGTTCCTCATTCGCACCAATGCTAGGAGTCGGGCTAGTGTGCTACTCTAGGCAATGAGTGTAGAGGTTGTAGGGTTCGAGCGAGTCAAGGACCAATACCCCACCTGTCCTGATTTTAGTGAGCCGTTCACTTCCTTGAATGAAGGCAACCTAGTCAACCGCTCGGACTACCTACTTAGGGAAGGATTTCTTTTTAAAGGAAGCAAGTTGTGCATTCCCAGGACTTCACTTCGAGATTTCCTGATCTGGGAATTGCATGCTGGGGGAGTCGCTGGCCACTTCGGTCACGATAAGACCATCACCCTCGTTGAGGATCAATTCTTTTGGCCAGGACTGAAGAGGGATGTTGCTAGAGTTGTGAGTCAGTGTAGGACATGCCAGACCGCCAAACAACAAAAGCAAAACACGGGTTTGTACACTCCCCTACCAGTTCCCCATCCCCCTTGGTAGGACCTTAGCATGGACTTCGTGCTTGGTCTACCAAGAACTTCGAGAGGCCATGATTCTGTTTATGTGGTTGTGGACCACTTCTCAAAGATGGCCCATTTCATCCTATGCTCTAAGACCTCCGATGCATCCATAGTAGCCAAACTTTTCTTTAATGAGGTTGTCAAGTACAATGGGTTACCCATCACCATAGTGTCCTATAGGGATGTTAAGTTCACTAGTCATTTTTGCAGGACCCTATGGCGGATGATAGGTACGAAGCTCCGTTTCTCATCTGCTTTCCACCCTCAGACTGATGGCCAGACCGAGGTTGTCAATAGGAGCTTAGGGAATTTATTGCGTTGCCTCATAGAACACCTTACCAGTTGGGATCAAGTCCTTAGCCAGGCTGAGTTTGCATATAATAGTTCTAAGAACCGTACCACTAGTTTGTCCCCCTTTGAGAACTGTTCAGGATACTAGCCCGGGCACCCATAGACCTTATCCCAGTCGTGTCTAGTTCCAAGACCACCTAGTCACCCGAATCTTTTGCTCAACATATACATGATTTGCATGCAGGTATAAGAAGACAGATAGCACTGAGCAATGAGCAATACAAATTGAAGGCAGATGTGCACAGAAGGCTACAAGAGTTTCAAGAGGGTGATATGGTGATGGTAAGAATCAAGTCGCAACGTTTTGTTAGGGGAAAAGCGAGCAAGCTACATGCTCGTAGCACCGGTCTGTTTAAGGTACTCAAGAGGATAGGTGCCAATGTGTATGTTCTTGATCTGCTAGCTAGCATGGAGATCAATAATATTTTCAATGTTGAAGACCTAGTCCCATACCATGGTACCTCTACCTTTACTCCTTTCTATCATGATGACCTTGAAGACTTCCCCTTCAACATTGATGAGACTTCTGAGCCAAGCCAACTGCTTCCCCCCACCTCATTACCACCTGTGCCTAAGGTCACGAGAAGAACTGAAGAAGTTGAGGAAATCCTTGATGAGAGGATTGTGTCCACACACTGGAGGTTCTAAAAAGTTCTTGGTCAAGTGGCGTGGACGACCGGAAATTTACAACACCTGGATCACAATGCAAGAAGTTCAACAACTCAACCCAGACCTACTTGAGTATTACATGAGCTTTAATTCACCGGAGGTGAATTCTTCCAAGCCGGGGAGAGTTGGTGGGGACATCAAGACGTACAGCCGAAGGAAGAAGAAGACCCAACCTTCTTTGTGGTTGGAGGATTAGAAGGAGGAAGAAGAAGAAAGAAGAAAAAAAAAAAAGAAAAGGAAGGCTTGATCCAGCCTTCCCAGCGCTGGATCGAATCCGCTCCTTCCTTTCTTTGCCAAGATTGTGTGGCCCCCACCAAATCTGATATGTTAGTAGCTTTATTTCCTAGGATTTTGTTTATTTGAGTCTTTAAGTCAATTAGGAAACTAAGTAAATATCCTATTGATTTATTTTTAGAAAGTTTCTTTGTTTATGAAATAGCATTCCTAGTATATTCTTTTCTTTTTAGTAATTAATCTCTTATTTATGTAAGGCCATTGGCCACGGTTCCAAATTAATGAATGAATGAAGATTATTGAAGGAAAAACAGCCCCCCAATCCCCCCTAAGAAATCTCTCTCGCTGCCCTCTCCCTCTTCTCATCTCTCACTCTCGGTCTCCCTCTGTTTCTCGCCTCCTCTCTCTCTCACGGCTCTCTCTCTTATTCTCCTTCTCCCTTTCTCATCCTTCATCCCTCTCTTTTCTGTTTTCTGTCTTTCTTGTTGCTGCTGCCCTATTGCAGAAATTGTTCACCATCATTAGAGATTATCTCCATCAAGAAAACCCCCAACTGGGTTGCTGCTGGAACTTCTCCAACAATCGGGACTGCTGTTCTTCATCAAGTAGGTTGGACTGCATCGACTTCTTCTTTTCTCATCAGACCAGGACAGCAACAAGGTAAATAATTAAACTAAACCCCTCCCACCTCCATTTATCCCTGTTATATGTTGCAGCCCATTAACATTGAAACCAACCTTTGCCCTTTTGTTTATGCCTATTTTTACCCATTGTTTTAAGACGTTTCGTCACTGTTATATCTCCAAAACCCTTGCTGATTTTCTATTTTAGTTGGCTGCTAGAGGACATTGATTGTTTGCATATCTTATTTGGTGTCTGGATTGATTTGTGCTGAACCTAACATTCGTATGACGTTTGTTCCCTTTCCCATGTCCCCACTTGAAGCTTAAGTAAGAATTTAAGTGTTTTTCTGCCTAGATTATTATAGCTTTTTGCTACTTTGTTTATTAGTCTCATTCTATTTTGTATGCTTAATCTTGTTTGTTGAGTTTCTTTTTGTCCTATCTACCCAAGTCCCTTTAGTTAACCCTACCTAGTTAGTTAATCTTGTAGTTAACCTAGTCACCTAGGAACTCCCTACATCACATTGGCTAGCTCAACCTGCAAAAGATAGGTACTAAAACTGGCCCTAGATTCTCTAATTGAAGAAGAGCCTCTTTATAGGTTCCATATCTGATCACTTGTGGTTGACTACTTGAATGGGCAACTTGTGGGTCTAGGAAAAGCAGAAAGATTACTGAGAAATATCCACAAACTCCAATAACTATACTTTAGAAATCTGCTTTGATGACTTGCCATAGCAATCCATGCCTAACGGAAACTATACTATGATAGTGACTCCATATGGAATACATGGACTAGCTAACTAGCGTGACAAAGCAGTGAATAACAATGCTTAACTGCCTCCTCCTCTTAGAGGTATGAATCTTCTACGAAGCTCTCTTAGCGTATAGTTTAGCTGGGTGGTTCTCTCAGCAAGCAATGATTTTTTGCTTGTACGCGTATCCCGGTGGTGAGCTAGAGCTGGTAGGTGCTTTCCCCCTTAGTGGAGAGGATTTTAAGGGTTATTGCAGTAGGATAGTGGAGTCTCCTATCTACCTAAACAAGCTAGATTGTCCAATTCTAGTGTTTGCACATAGGGTTAGAGGAGCTCTGATGGAGTGGTGCATGCAAGAAACCTTCACTTCAATAGCTAGAGCCAACTGTTGAAGATCTTCAAGCTTGAACAAGTCAATGCACATAGCATAGTTGTCACGAAATCTAGGCGACTCTAGGCGTTGGTGGGGGCCTAGATGTGAGGCGACACCAACAAGGCGACAAAGGTGTCTGGTCACCTACATTGCCTAGGTGCTGCCTTGACAATTATGGCACATAGTGAAGACAAAGATGAGCCAGTGGTTAAAGACTATAGGGAAGGAACAACAATTAGAGATTTCAATTGATAAAAATAAAGAAATTGTTGATCCAGTAGATAAAAATGGAGTACTGAAATTTGATTGTCAATTCCATTGTGAGAAGATTGAGAACATGGCTGAGAAAGAATTACAGAATGATCACCATTAAGTCAAGAAAAGTCAATATGTTTTTTTTCGCTAGAAATCGGAATATATATAAGAAAAAGAAAAACTGAATGATAACAAGATACAACGCCCAAAGGCCACTCAAGCAGGAAGAGCTGTCAATGCTTCTACCCCACCTTCGGCATTGCCATCAACAGGGGAGAAGCAAAAGGGAGCGCAGCCTGAAAGCAGAAAAAAGGCTAGACAAATCTATAACAAGGACGCATGTGAGCATCCTTCTCCAGCTCCATCCGAATTAAAGCAGGCCATGAAACAATAGGATCAGAGGAATCAAGAGTAGCTGCTGATTTGGCTAGAAAATCCGCAATCGGATTGGCTTCGCGATAGCAGTGGGATATCTTCTAATCAACCGAATGCAAAAGGAAGCAAGATTCCTCCATCTTTGGAACACTAGCCAAGGCACCGCTCCTCTAGTAATGAGGTTCACAATCGCGACTGAGTCGCATTCAATCCACAATTTCTGAACATTGAGAGACCAAGCATGCTCGATGCCAGAAATGACCGCACAAAATTCAGCTTCAAAATTCGTTCGAACTCCAATGGGCTCTCTGAAGGAAAAGACAATCTCAGATTTCTCATTTCGGAGAAGACCTCCAATTCTGGCCTTCCCAGGGTTGCCTAGGGAGCATCCATCAGAATTTAACTTGAACCAGCCAGATGGAGGGGCGCACCAAAATACTTCAGCAGGGATACCTCTTTTACAAAGAATACGAGGGATCCCAATCCGCCTTGCACACAGAAAGTCCGAGATTGAGAGAGAGCGACCAGAGAGGACTAGGGAAAGGGCACAAATTTCACTTTTAACATTGGCAAAGATTTTCCTGGAGTGCTTGCAAATGCCTTCATGCCGCCTGGAATTTCTCTCCATCCAAAGGTAATAAGGAATTAAAATAATTCCTTTAGACCATACTTAGAAAAGTCAATATGTTTTTTCTACTACTGAAGAGCTTATTGAATTCTTGATACCTCATCACTTCTTTGACAAGAAGGGTTCGAGAGTTGCTGATTTTATTCTTATTTTTTCGAGAGAAGCTGGAATTTATTTCAGATTGAAGGTTTGACTTGTGGTTCTAGTTTTATGTCACTTGAAAACTTGATGACATGTTTTTTTCAACAAGGGGGAATTGATGCAGATAAATAAAAAAGTGGGTCAAAATAAGCATTGGGTTGGGTTCTGTACATGCTGGGCCTTTGGTCCAATGGGTTTTCATTGGAATAGGCCACTTTAATGAGCGCTATAATATGGTGAGACGGCAAGACCACCAGATTATTCAAGTACTAGTACCTTAGACTCTCTTTATGTTAAAAATTAACTAAGTTGGGTCCTAGAATCATTAGGAATTCGAGTCCGGATTTCATTCAAAGTTATCTTCTGTTTTCAAAATCCTATTTGAGTATCAAATACTAGTCTGTTTTGACTATTCGAAGTGGTGGTTTAAATTCCAAATCAGTTTAGGACCGTTGGGGATTCGGTTTATGAATTCCAAATATAGATGTAGTGGCCTATGGATTTAGACACGAATTTATGCACTGTTTTATTTAGTGAAGCTTTTCTGAATTTTTTTCTGCTGTGGATTCAGTAGTATGCTTGGTGGATTCCTTAGTGGAAGATTGGATTCTTTCGGGTTTTAGTTGATTCTAGAAACCACTTTTAGGTGGATTCGTGCCCTATTATTGTTTCTATATATATATATATATATCTAATTTAAGTTTACATTTCAGATTTCTGTCAAAATTTTCACCCTGCGGCACCTCTGTTTTCATTCAGTTTTCTGGTTTGTTCACCTGATGTGCTATCTTGTTAAAATATAGTCTGTTGCTGAATTTTATGGTTCGGGATTAGTCCTCAACTAGGAGTGCACTTTGCCTGGAACTTCTGTTTTAAAAATATATAGAACTTGAATGTGGTTAGAACCATCATTCAGAGGAAACTGATAGAAGGATTTATAAAAGGATCTGCGATTGCTAAAATATCAGGGGAGTACCCAGGCAAGAATGAAGCTCAGAAAATATGGGATTACCCATCATTTAAATTTCTGTGTATCTCATTATTCAAATCATAAAGCCTGCAGAAATATTTTCTTATCTATCGTCAAAGATTTTTTATTCACTTGGAAGGCATTCTTCATCTCTTGGTGCTGCTTCACCCATTGAAAAAAGTGTCCTGTTAAGTTATCGAATTGGGTTAAATTTTCCATATTTCTTTCCAAACTCCTTTATGATGTAGTTGCAACTTCTTAGGATACTCATTTACTTTTGTTGACTAGTCAAATGATTCCATTTGAAAATAAAGAAAATTCCCCTTATACCATACAAAGTTTGTTACTCGACCATAGCATTCCATACAACTGTTTAGTACAAACATGTCCACTGATTTTTAAGGAAGGATACTACTCATCATTTCTGAATATTTTGGATCCCAATTATTGTTGAGTTATACTAGGCAGCTACCACCCTTCTCTGCACACTATTTGTTTCTGAACATTTCTATAGAGCCATTTTCTAGAAAGACTTTCTTCATTCACAATGTGCAGAGGACAGTAAAAACTTTTAAACCCCACCAGCATCTTTTTCAAGTACATTTAATTCAGGGAAGAAACATGATACTTTTGAAAGTGCCAGCTGAGCTTAGTGACAAGGTATTGTATCTGATGTTTATTGTTCATCAGGCAATAAGTTGGAACAGAAAAGTTGAGTTAAGATGATATCAGCTCCTTGCAAGAGAGTCCCTTCTCCTAAAGGTCAAGCAAGTACAAAATCTTTCTATGGTTGGATCTCATATGGATTTTAAATGGTCCAATTATGTTAGTGAA